>NW_020456121.1:2732234-2943566 GCF_003342845.1 Nothoprocta perdicaria
TTTACCAGGAAATTTAAAAATTTTGTCTATCCAGAATGCTTTTTAAAGCCAAAATTTTGCATGGAACAGTAATTCATCATTTTATCAGCTCTGCTCTCGTTTGTTTTTAGCGCAGTTAATTGTAACAAGGGAAGTAATTAACCCTGTTTGCTTAAGCTTTGAAAGCGACGGAATAACCATAAACCGGATCACAGCTGAGTGCTACTAAAAGTGCATTTTTCTCGTGGCGAGGGCTGCGAAGGTGCAGGTTCTCCTCAAACACTCGTGAATAAAACAGGTCCCTTTTCAGATACGGGCTGGTAACAAACTTCACTGAACTGTGTCTGACTTCCCCACGTAGCCCTGAAAGCCGAGYGCCCCGGGCCATGGGTGGCTTGTAATAGCGAAGAAGATCTCATTACCAGCGGTGTCCTCTGAGCACGTTCTTGCTCTCCCTAGATATAGCCGTGCTTCAACACGCACCCTTGTCTGTCTAGTTCAATTGGTAGAAGGTCATAATGGCTCACTTACTATATTTAGAATATTTAAGTCAGTCGAGGTAAATATACAGCGTACTAGAAAGGTAATGGGTTGGGAAAGGAGCAATTCAAAAATGAACTCCCTAGCCTGTGAAGTGCCTGTGTTTTGGAAAATCACCAGTTGATATTTGCAATCTTTTCTTTTTAATTATAAGAGTACTAGGGTGTTTTTTTTTTTTTTTTTAGAAGGCAATCTACAATGTGCCATAAATTTTATCTGAACATAAACAGACTTAAAAGTCAATCTGAAGCATATTTTTTTTTTTTGGACACGATTTGGACACAATATGTACTTCTCATTTTTCTCATTTCTATTTAGAAAAGGTCAAGTTTTCATGTGTCCAGCACATACCATTGATCAGTGCTCCGTATTCCAGCACTTCTGTGATAACGAGGCAACATTTATATAAGTTTGTCACCCTATGTGCTGAAAACATCTGAAAATCTGGCCTAAATTTGAGAAATGAACTACTTGAAAAAAAATCACATTCTTGGGCAACATCTGGAGCTTCATAGGTAGTAAGATGTGTTTTGTTTCATAGGAACAATGCTGGTGACTTGGAGGAACCGATTCCTGATCCCGATATGAGCGTGCTGGCAGAGAGAGGCAGCTTGGGGTGGGGAGGAGGAAGCTGATCTTGATTTTAGAGAAGATAGCACTTAGAAATGAAAACTTTGAAGAATTACTGAGACTTTGGAGGAGAAAGGAAGGAGTGATGAGTCCTTTTTTTCCTGACACATTAATTTCAGATCTTGCTGAGAATATTTGCTAATGTGCCATCACAAAGAACTGCAGCCTTTATTGATAGGCATATTTCAGCTTCTGAAAATGTAAATACCACACCAATAACTCATGTTTTCTTTCCCAACTGAGGTGCCGGCAGACGATTATGGAAATTGATAGCACCACCTATTGATGTGAGTAGAAAACTGCAGTTTGTAATGCTGTTTTGCATATTAATTAAAAAAAAACAAACAAACTTGCCATTTTACTATGGAAGCACTCAGTTTTGCAACTGATCTACTCATTCAGAATGGCTAGTAAATGTTACATAAAAGTGTTCTTCAGTAAAGAATCCTTTTGGCAACCCTGGAGAAGGAGGTTTGTGCTCCTGGGCTTGGGCACGGACCATCCCCTGCGCAGGTGCATGGAGAGCCAGTCCAGCAGAAATGATGATGGTGAGCTGCACTATGAAAACCTCAGGAATCTAGATGGCTTATGGCAATTACTTCCTCCCAAAAGTACTTGGGGAATGGAAACTCATCCTTGCACAGTGGGTGTTTCAAGTTGCTCCCGATCGGACCGTTTCGTTGCTGCAGCAGCGAAAGCCTCGTGCCTGTGACGGGACGTTCCTGACAGGCCCTTATGGCAGGAACAGAACCTGCCAAAATCCATCGGTCTCCTTGCCGGTGGAGAGACGATTGCAAGATCAGGACACTGGATGTCAGATTTATRGGCCCATTACTTCCAACCTCATTTCTGTATCCTTTCTCTGCTAGCCTTTGGCAGGACTATTTCAGCTCTTTTCCAAGCCCTCTTTTCTTGCACAGTATGAAAGATCTGGTAAAAAATTACTCTTAGCAGTTCAAATTTTTTTGGTCCTTAATCTCCTACAACACATATGAGCTTAACTCTTTGCTCTCTGCTGCTTTATTCAGGGAGCCGCAGCCCGGATTTGGGGACAAGATGGGAGGAATCCAGGACCACGCAAGTCATGGGTACTCTGAGAGTCCTGCTTGTGGTAAAAGAGCTCTGGGGAGATATGAGTCCATGCCCCAAATAAGGTCAGTTCTGGATCTAATTCAACTGTGCKTTTTTTCCAAAGACTTGCTTCCTTGTTTTAATGCATCCAGCTGAAGGGGATCGGCGGGTAAATAACTTGTTTTGGGGGCAGACTGGAATGTAAGAGCTAGTGGAAATCTTTGTCTCCTCCGCCTCATGATAACTGTGCTCAGGTCAAGATCTAAGTCCTTGCTCTAATTTGAATTATTTAGAATATAATTCACCATGTATACTGTGGTGGCAGCTGGCAGGCAGCTTTTTGTGTTGCTTGTGCAACATTAGGGTTCACAAAACACTGATTTGTATGAAGCAGTATCTCAATATAATAAGAAAGTTGGCATATCCCCGTTGGTAGCAGAGACTAATGCTGCTTTTTGCTTGGCAAGATGGTCATATCTGTGTCCTTTAGATATACAGTGTGATAGACTTTTAGATATCTAGTATTTGTAAATCAGTTGTGATTTTGTTCTCTACTAAGCCCCAAAATCTAACTGCCATTTCTATGGGTTAATATTTTATTTGGTCCCTTATATAAAGCAATAAGATATCTGAATGACCCTGCTCCTCTATAAAGATTATTCTGTCCTGGTGACATTTGCACTGTTCCTAAATCGTGTTGTTGGAGGCTCAGCTGAATGTGTACAACTTATTCCCCAGCACTGCCACTCTTCCCTCGTCTTGTGAACACAGTGTCAGCTTTGAGGAGGCAGCAGTYGGAGCTGACGGGAGCTGCCCTCTCTCTAGAGCTTTCTGCAGCCTCACCTCCCAAAAGCAACAGGACAGAAATGAAGGGCTTGCGGCGGGAGGACATGCAAGGTATGTAGATACTGCCCTGATGATTTGGTGATAAATGCTCTGCAATTACAGCTTTTCCCACTCCTTCACCCCCTGGCCCTACAACGCTTATTATGAGCAAGGTCTGAGCTGCTCTGAGTTTGAAGGACCGAGTTTGACTTGGTCTTTGTACTCTGGCAGACTCCCACTGCCTTCAGGACAAGTTTGATTTAATATAAGGACTAAAATCCTTGGGGCTTGGCCTTAGGAGAGTAGCAAATGTAATCAGCTCCTTCGGTCTGACAGAACGAATAAACAGAGGCTCCCGGCGCTCGGCATCCACGGCGGTGGCAGAGATTACYGGGAAGACCTGGATCGTGTTGCTGATCCCACGTCCACGGTCACCACCTACAGAGGAGATGCWGGCATCGCTCCGGGCAGCTCACAAAGGGCTCTCCTTGAGGCGTCGCGGTGGTTAAAAATCAAATGAAATGTCTAAGTGGGGAGAGAGGCAGAACAGCAAGAATATCAGGATGCTGCTACCAGCAAAGCCTTTCTCGGTGTTCAGTTCTCATTACCCTGACTCAAAAAGGAAATAGCAGGAATAAGGAGCTAGTACGGGGATGATGGAAATTTGTTGAAATGTGAAAAGACTTTTGAATGAAGAGAGAGGGAAAAGATGGTACTATTTAATTTAGAGTGAAGATAAATAAGAAGGGACATGAAGGAGGTATACAAGTAACAGATGTTACTGAGAAGGGAAATCCAGAACCACTGTTTGCTTCTACTCATGACACCAAAAGGKATAATCAACTAAATGGGAAAAAAACCCTTCACATTTCAGCCTAAAAAAAAAGGATATATTTGAACTCATCTCCTGAGACTGATTGCAATGAAGTGCAGTCTAAGCCAAGTAGTTATTGAATCTTGAGGAAGAATTAGACGTTTGCGTTGTCTCTTCCGAGCTACATTAGACCAAGCGTACATGCATTTMGGAGGAATGTAAGCATTCAGGCTTCAGGGGCTGAGCAAATGAGTAATCAAGAGGTGCTAGGAAGCAGTCTCCTGTGTGTGCATTAATTCTGTGTTTGACTTGCACAGGCTTCTTGCATTTCCTCCAGGAAATCTGAAGCTGTGGTAGGAACTGCCTTCCGCGACATTGGGTAGACGACTATTTTGAACTGGTTTGGCAATTATCATGTAGAGACTTAGCTTAAAAAATAAACAATCTTACTTTATCACATTGTAACTCATCCCAAGAACTCATGCAAAGGTTTGACCCAAAGATCAATTTGGCCCAGTGGAGTTTATTATTCAGTTGCATTATCCCTGACTAGTTGAGACCAGCTGTCCAGTGTCACCTCTCTGCAGCCACTGAACAAGCCAATGTCACTGCCGGCTGCTTTTCTCTGAGAGCATTTTTCAGGAGGATGGCTAAACTCGGAAACTTGTGTGTGCCTCGGGATTTGTACCAGCAAGTGCAAATGACAGGTCGGCGGGAGGAGGGGGCACTCACCAAATTCTCTTTGTTTTTAGTACCTTCTGTCTCAGCTAATTTATGGGGCTTGAAACCCTCCCTTGGGTGAACTGAAATCAATGGTTTAAGCTAACATGCTCTATTTTATAATTACTATASGTCAAGAGCCTGTAGAATAACACTGCTCAGCTAATGAGCAGTAACTAGTTTGGACCTGGAAATTCACTCATTGTGTCTCTCTCTSTCCACCTGCACTCTGTCCTGCACCAGAGCCTTGCAGGTTGGTAACATTTAAACAAATTATCTTTTTTTTTTTTCTGTTTATTAAGCAAAGGTGTAAAAGTTTTTTTTTTTTTTTTTTTAGAATGTCTTGCCCTGCTTACATTGCTATTGTACAGTGGCTCTTTCCCTTCAGTATGAAGGAAGGAAAGTCTGTACACTTGCTTCTGAATTTTGATCCCTGGGCATTATCAAAGTGAGCTGCAAGCACAGCTGGAGACATCTGGGTTATTAGGGTGGGCAGACTCTGAGGAAAAGTCTTTGGGTGAGAACCAGATTATGATGATTATATGCAACTGCAGAAGCTGCAGGCTGGGTATTCGCTTRCTGTTTTTCCACTTGCAGGGATGAATTGGAGTTATCAGCTATAACCTTCAGGTGCAAGTTCTCAATACCGGACTAATTTAAGTGCAGAGAACTTAAGTACTTCTTTACTTTTTTTTTTTTTCCCTCCCTCCAGTCAGCACTTATCGAATGTAGTATCTCTCCTTAAAATTACTGTCTTCTGGCTCACAYGAATACCTGGTGAATAGAGCTCTGGCACTTTACTGCCTCAACTGTGGTAAGCACTAAAGTTTATCTTTKCGCTTCTCTTTAGTTGAATTATATGAGCGCTGTCTCCCAGGAGATGCACTGCACATTACGTGGCTACACAGCAAACATATTATTTCCTAAGACATACGCAGAGAGAAGCTTGAGAGCAAGACATTCCTGAAAGAAGTTATCAACATAAAGAAATAGTAGTTGCATACTGAAAAAAAGTAACGTTTATTGCGTTCCAGGGTACCAAATGAGGTATTATACTACTTTATTAAAGCAGTACTGGTAAGAATAAAGTTATTTGCTTGCATTTTAAAATAAGGAATGGGACTGGCAATTTCCCTGTGCATGGGTGAGCTGGTGGCAGCTTGGGAGCGCTCTCTGGAGGAAGGGCAATTTTGGCATTACTGGGATTCAAAGGCTCAGTTTGGCTTTTCTTGGGTCTTTTGTTTAACAGATGACAGGCTTGCCCTTTATGTACTCCCACTCCTGTCTCCCGTGTAAAAAACCAAACGCACAGCAGCCCCTGAAGTTTTTCAAGGGGACTTCCCTTATTTTTGTGCATACTTCCCTGGATGAAAATGTCACCACTTTTGTGTCACACCTGACCGGGTCTTCAGGGCTGCTCAGAAGTGTCCATCTGAATTTGCTTGAGGTGAAGCTCCAGACAGTTTCCCAAAAGAGCTCAAAAACAGTTTGCTTATTTTTCTTAAGCACTTATTACTTGCATGTGGGACCACAATCCCATCAGCTGTGCAGAGACCAAGGTAGCTCGGTGCCCTGCACTGAGCACCTGACAAGTGGGGTGGGCTCTATCGCTTTAGCAAGTTGGGAAGAAATAAAGGCACCTGATGCAGCCAGGACTTTCCCCCCCACCATCTTTTTCCTTTTTTTTTTTTTTTTTTTAATAGATAAAGACATTACAGCAGGGTGGTGATAGCCTCTCGCTAGGTGTCATCCTGAAGCCACACCTGCAACCCTGCATGAAATCTTAGAAAACATGTTGTTATGAAAATATTGACAAACTGTTGAGAAGGTGAGAGGTGCAACAAAGCAAGTGGGACAGAAGGGACCAAATGATGAGGAAAGATTAAAGAAAAAAAAAAAGCTAGCTGCCATATCTGTGACTTTGCTCAGAGATGATTGATTGGAAACACAGGTAGGTTTGAAGGGAGCCTGAATTCCAAAAAGAGAGAAAAAGAGAGAGTAGTTAGGATGGTGCAGAAAGGTATAACTAAGAGTGATGGGATGAAATTAAGCAAGAGAAAATTTAAGCTGAATCTTAGGAAAAAATCATTACTGAAATATATTAGGCTGCTGAGTGATTGCCCACAGGGAGCAGTGGAAACTGTTGCCTGTAGGTTACTCAGCCTGGGCAAAATGTTATCAGGCAGGCGCTCCAGGAGGCTGCCGAAGCAGGAGGCTCCRGGATGCACATTGTGGGGAGCTTTTAGTGCTTAGTGCTTGGGTGATTTTACTTTGGAGGGTATCATTTAGAGGCAGAGATTGCTTAAACCCAGACTGTGAATTTAGCTTTGACTTGTTGGTTCTCTTTTGCGACTACTGTGTCCTTATTGAGCTCGCCCAGCATGGGGGAGATCTTTTGTCCTGGGAACCTTCTTGGTTCCCAGATCCAGCATAGTGTCTCTCAGGAGAGTTCCTAACTGAAGGATTATTTTGAATATGAGGATTTTTCAATGGTAGGCACCGTTCAAATTTACAGAGAAAAATYTGAATTCCTTGAATTCCACCTTCTAGGTCTGCTGGGGTGAATCCCAGGCCATGTAAACAGAGGAAAAATGTATTGTGGATCCAAACAAGCAACAGGTTTGAAAGAGGTCATAGGCTTTTCAGCTTGTCAGGACCTGTCCAGAAACACACTTTACAGGTACATCTCAAAAACTTAAAGTGTTTGAAAAAAAAAATTTTGGATTTTGGGTGATTTCAGAGATAGTTGGCAACTGTGGGGGGCTGAGGATTTGAGTTTTCAGCAAAGATAGCAAAGAGATGCTTGAGTTATTACAGAAAATCCACGAGCTCTGGATCTGCAGAAGTCCTGCTGATAATGACACAGTCATGTGGCTTCTGCAAATCTCACCTTGCATTTGCAAAGGAGAAAAACAACCAAAAAAAAGCCTTAAAGGAAACATTTATGTTTCTGTTAGCGATTATGCTCCATAATGCTGCTTGGTCTGTTAGAGCTCTGGCACTGTTTTTATAGCTATAATCTGAAATATTTTTGAGGGATTTTCCCCCTCTATTGCTGCCCTTTGTCTTTTATTTGATACATTCACTGCTCTCTATCTAAAGAAATTCTGCCTAAATTCCTTGAGGGTCTGACCCTTCCCTTAACTTTAGTTTATGCTCCTTTGTTCTTGTGTTTGACATCAGCTCAAACAGCCTTGTAAAATCTCATTTCTGTTCCCTTCAGGATTGTGTATTCCTCTATGAAATATTTTCCCCACCCTTGCTTACCTTTCTTCTTCCTGGAAAAGGGCTTCTATGTTAGTAATTGTTTCATAAAATTAATTGCTAGAGTTATGAATTGTTTTGTCACTTGCTCCATTATGTCTCCGTTATGTGCTATTATTTCATGGTAAGCTTTACTTATAAGTTTATAAATTTTATAAAGTTTAAAATAAATGTTGCTTATTTTTGATGCTTAGGATTCCACTTTGTTTGTCTTGCATTCTCCTAATTTTTCTCCTCAGCAGCTCAGCACAGGGTTTAACAAACTTCAGGCATTTGCAACACATTCTGTGATTCGGTGAATGTATATTCTGATTGGTGTCTGGTGTTCTTCACAAGGGAGGATATAGTCTCTTTTCCCTAAAAGTTTTATGTACTTAATTCATCAGATTGATCTTACTCCAGAAAAATCTTGAATTACAAAATGCATAAGTGGAAATGGGAAATTAACTTTTGCAAAGTCTATTTGACTTTATGTTTCCTTTGGCAAGAATTATATTTCTGAGTCTATACATTAGACTAGTACTGCAGATTGCCCTACTATCTATAATATATTACAAATTATATTTAAACCAGATCTTCATCATAAACAGTTCTAAGTTAGAAAACCATTGAATTCAAATGAATATATTGCTGCAGAGAGCATAAAATGAAGAGGGATTTGGCAAGAAGAAAGTTGATTGAAGAAGGGAATGAAAATTCACAGTGAAATGTGTTTGTTAGTCACTGAGGAAAGCTGAAGGTTTCTACAATGGGTGTCTCGGCTCCTGCTGATTTTCAGAACCCAATTTTCCAGTTTCTTTTCCCTAGAGCTTCAACCTTCTGTTAACTTCCATGGTAACTTCTTAAAAGAATTCTCTAGAGATGGTCATATCTCTGGAGGACCAAAAATCAGCTTGATGAAACTGAACAAATGAGTGATTTTAGTGGTAGGCAGTTTTTKYYTTTTTTTTTTTTTTTTTTCCCCTGACTTCTAATCAGGAAACAAAGTCTGCTATTTTATACTATTTTATATTTGAGTAATATGGATTTTTCTATTTTATAAGAATATGGAATTTTATATTTTAGAAGTATGGAATAGGTATTAATCTGAATACCTCATGATTCGTTTACATGCTGTGCTGGCTAGGAATGAAAGAAGCAAAATGTAAGCTTTATCAGCTTTAAGATTTGTAAGAGATATTGTTCATAAAATGGGATCTTTTATTCTTCAATTCTGTCTGCAGTCTTCACATACTTCTTGAGGTTTGAGTKGTCAACAAAAGTTACTCAAAATAAAATGCAAAATTTAACACAAGCTTTTTCTGCAGACATGAGTACTTCCAGAATTACCCTTTACATAATCCAGTTGACATCCTAAAATATTTCTTCCCGTCATCCAAAGAAGTAAAATGGAGGAGAGCAAAACCACTTCATCTCTTTTATGCAGTACCATCCCAAACTTGCACAGCATTTCTTAGCAAACAATGTCAACTTCTTACAGCTTCCTAGAATATTTAGTAACAAGTCAAGGTGAGGGGAATTTCCCAGCTATTGCTCCAGCTTTGGGCCAGATCCCAGGATTACAACCTCGCCCTCATCCAGGTCTCAACTTAAAACAAATGAAGCCAATTGGACAAACACTGTAAAAGTTGTTTGCCTCTAGACTTCTGTTTTCATAGTATCTGTCAAGATATCTCAAGAGCAAATGAACATGTGATGATCAAACGACCCAAGCTGCATGAGTTCCAGAGAGAGACGTGGACAAGGGCAATTGAGTGGTGTGGATGGGATCTTATCTTCCTGTTCATTTTGCTCATCTCCAGCAAGGTTTCCTGGGGCCAAATGTCTCTAAATGGGTCAATTACCAGCTTGCTGGCTTTTGAGCAGAGGTGTTCAAAGCATAACAGCTGCTCTTGCGTGCTAATGCAGGGCATAACAGCTCACAAGTCATGGGAAATAAAATGGATCCAAGCAGAGTGTACAATTAAGACCAAAGGAAAAACAGGCATGTTTACAGGAATTGTATTTGTAYTGTTTTGTATTTCACATGAAGGCAGTTGTCATGAGCAAGAGCCTTTTTCTCCAAACTCTGTTTTTCACATTTTTTAAAGAGATTCTTTAGGCAAGGGGTTTTATTGGGTTTTACAGCTAGCCAATACATGGATAAAAAGTAGTTTTATTATCAGTAAAAGCTGTTGGGTTTATGGAAGAAAAGATAAGGAAATCTCCTATCTCCAGATAAAATTGCATATGTGTAAGTGATTCGTAGAAGACAGGGAGATTTCCCTTTAGAAGATCAGGGAGATCATTCCTGTTGCTGTGTAATTCTCTAGGAAACAGTATATTTATTCTCTCTCACTTCACATGCACAAATCAAAAATATGCTATCTAGACTCAAATTTTAAAAAACTTTCAGTAAAATTAGTTATAGCAATGATTAAGAGTGACTTTGTTGCTTTGTGTTTTGCTGTTTGAAGATCATGCAGCACATTGAGACTTCCAGCAAAGCTGATTACCTAGTTTTGATGAGCATCCATTACCAGCCTTGTGCTGGATTGCTGCAGCAAATATCCTTTCCTTAATGGGATGGCAGACACCTCCTTGCTTCATGGTATGAAAACTGATGCTGGTTTTATTGCTTGATGATAGCAAAATTCAGCCTAGGGGTAAGGAGTTAAAATGACAATAGTGACTGGCCAGGAGAGTGGAAACAAAAGAGTGCAGGAAAGAGAGTTACACACATTTGCGTCCATCAGTCTCTAGTCTGGTTTAGCACTTTAAAGAAAACAGATGCAAATATTATGGATTTTGTATAGGCCTTTGCTTGTGTGTTGCTTGAAATGCTGGTTTTACTGTGCATACAGCACGTTAGAGTTTCATGCTCAGGAAGACCTCAGTGTACTGCATTAATAACCTTGGTCTTTAGCAATCACACAATCTAGGGATTTAGTTGAGCTCTTGCAACAGCTTAACTAATTTAACGGTGATCGGAAAACAAGTCTTGGCATTGTGGCCAAGAAGAGGATCTTAATCTTGCAGTTTATTTAGTAACATTCAAGTTGCTTGTAGTGCTCCATAGATATTCTGGATGATTTACAGACAAATAGAAACCAGGTCTCTGCCCCAAGAAATTTACAGTCAAAATGAGGAATAACACAAAGAGAACAAAGGATGGCTGGGAAGGAAGACTGGAAGCAAATTAATTTGTGGACCAGCATTAGCATCATTCTAGTGAATACCAAGTCACTGAAAAAGCTGCTCTTTGTATTGTATTTGTCCTTTTCTCATTAAATATTTACTTTTACAGTGATGTCAATATGTAAGGACTATGAGAGCACGCAGTCAGCAGTTGCTGGAGGTCTAAAGTCACACGTCAACGTGCTAATCACAGCATTCCGGCCAGCCTGGGAGCCACGGGATGCTCGGCACGAGGCCGCGACGCCGCGTCAAACATGCTGTGACCACATTGCTTCTGTGCAGGGATGCCCACGCCGGGCTGCCATGCCAAGTCTGCCCGTCCACACACTGTGCAGGAGAATTTCCCCTTGGCCATCGAACGTTGTTAAGGACACATCCCAGCTCKATAGGGTTGTGGTTCCTCACAAAATCTTCCTAAAATCCTCCGAGATCATCACTCCCTTGCAGGTATGTACGTGGGAACCACGCTGTACTAAGTGTTGTGCAAACGGGGCTGGGTTGTCCTCCACAGGCAGAATCCTCACCGCCAAGGTAATTAATAGTGTTACAGACTTCAAGGCCATAATGCTCATCAGTTATTAATTAGCAATTCATTTTGCTGAATAAATAATACTTATGATTGATGATGGAACTTGTAATTGGGCGCGAGTAGTGCTTCTCAAGGGAACAGCTTCTCCACGAGTATTAACTATGACAGTAGCAGCTAAGAAACCCAAGATTATTTAAGGAAATCTGCTCTAAACAACTGTGACACAGTCAAGGCGGTTGCATTCAGTGCAGGAAAAGTAGAGTTTAAATACCAGAGGCTTGCCTATGGCTAACAGATGCTATTATTTTTGTTTATTATTTTGCTTAGGTTTAGGCATTTATTCCTTATAAGGAAGTCTCCTATATAATTATATTCCATGCATTACATTGTCTTTATGAGTTGTCTCTCATATGCATTCTTCACAAATTCAGAAGGTAGCATAATAAAGGGAATATTTTCCCAAGCCCAATAACCAATCTGAAAGGAGTTTGCTCAGATTAAATCTATTGCAGATTAATAGATTGTGGAAAATCAATTTTACATTATATTAGCACTACATGTTGGCATAAACTGAAGTGATCTTAGCCCTTACCCCCTTAATGGAAAGAGAAGCTGGCAAATAAAACAAATAAGCTGTTAGTTTTAACTGAGTAGTCAACAAAGACGACAAGTACGGGAGGTCAGCTGCTGACCAGATGCTGCCTTCAATTAATATTCCAACTCTAAAAGACATTTATCGTTCAGTTTAGAAGGCAGAGCAGCTGAGTCATAAAAGCAGCCCACAAAAGATATGTTAAACCATTTATAATGGCTAAATTGCTGGAAATAAATTAGCCTTGAAAATAAACATATTTTGTGCAGTGTATGTAAACTGAATTTGGTCTCCCTGTAAATTGCATGGACTAAGTAGCAGTTGCAGTTTCACAGAACATCTATTTGCTTCATTACTACTGTAGTCTTTTTTTTTTCCCCCCTCCTTTCTTTGGAAAAGGGTTAATAAGCTCCAAGATATCATTGCCAACAGCAGAAGTCCTGCACCCTTCTAAAGGAGGAAGACGCTGCGAAGGAGCAAGTTAAAAAAGAAACGCRGGGACTGCGTTGTAACGCTAACAGGCGATTAACAAACTCATGGGTGTTAATTATCTTCATACTGTATCATGTTCAATTAGCTCAGCCTCTGCAACAAAGGCAGCCGTGAGCGCCCGCGCTGATGGGCGTACAGTGCTTCATTTGTAGTTAATCGGTTTAAGCCTTGCAGTTGCTAGGCTACCCCAGTCTCCAGAGGTAAAAAGCTGCACAGATGCACTATGTTTAAATGACTACAGAGAACTGTTTAAACTCAAACCATGTATAACTCTTTATTGATTTTTCACAGAAGATCTCAGCTCTGATGATAAGGTTTTGATATATTTTCCTCCTACAGCCAGTCCCTTGGAGTATTGCAGAAAAAAAATCTGTCAATATGCTTCTATTATGATCTCTTGATCTGTGGCTATAAAAACCTTTAGCCGCAGCCCTTATTATAAAATAATGGAAGAAGCAATATTTGATTTTTTTTTCCCACTCTGTAATACATGGAGATTTTTTTTTTCCCAGTGCCTCTGGAACTACATTACAGTATGTTCCTTCTGTATTTCTGCTTTAGAATAATACAGAAGAATTTCTAGCACTAATTAATTTGATTGACTCTCAGCAGGAAAGGATCAGCTGTAGCATCATGAACTTTAACAATAACTACCAACTGATGGGCAGTTCCCATCAATAAGACCATCACTAGCCTCCCTCACCTGTCACCAGACAGGGAATGAGCAATAACCACCCCCTGCAGATGCACTGCTTAGCACTTTCTGCCCGATTAGCAATTTATAATGGTGATCAAGAAACAGTCAGCGGCAAATCAAGACAACTGTCTGGCTGCCTGYTTAATTGGCCTTGTTTGCTTTTTGATAAATGGCTCGTGACTGCTCTAGGCCTCTGTATTTTGACTTTTAATAGGCCACTGTGATTAGACTACCAACAGATACTAGGTCAAAACCAAAGGAAGGTGCAAAAAATGTTAATTAATATCAATAATAGGCAATTATTAGTTAGACAGAAGGACCTACTAGCTGCGTGCTCTAATGACTCAGAGCTAACTTGAAGGGAAACAGTGCCAAATTAGCATAACTGTGTATGCAGCCTGCATGGTGGATCCTAGCAAACATCTGCTACGTGAGTAATTCAAATAGAATTCTTCCTTTTTGCATGATACTCACAAAATCATCAATTCTTTTCAGTTGTTTCAAGACACTAATGATCCCCTGGTGGTTAGTGATCTTGCGGTTGGGCTTTGTATCAGTCCTTTGGAGCGAGAGCTAAATTGTAAAAGTTAATTTGGGATGTGGCTTTCCTGATGCCCAAGTTGGTAACTCATGTATAAAGGTCCTTAATATTATATTTAGAGGAGCATATGCAGAGCAACCAGGCTCCTGCAAGTGCTACTCCCACTGAAATAKCTCCTCTTTCCTCTTTATTTCAGAAAAACAAACAGCCATTATGAGCACTGAAATGCTGGTGTGCCTGCTACTGGTGACCATCTGAATATAAAGATTTGATACACCATGTSCCATCCAGAGCTGTTGTATGCAGAGATAAGACAAAGAAAAGCTGCTCCTTTGGCTCACTAATGGCTCCACTGTTTATTTGTTTTCAGGATATTGGGAAGGCCACTCTCCTTGCAGCTGTGAGGCAGGACACTCAGGCAAAGCACACATGGACAAAGAAGAAGTCACTTCACTTAAAAGTAGCTTTTAAATTATCTTCTACAAAGAGGTGTTACGTCTCTATAGTATAGGGGACCCCTTCAAAACTAAACCTCTTAACAAGAGGAGCCATTCTGACAGMAGAGGCTAGAGAAGACTTGTTTTGAGTGCTTTATCTTGAAAGTAACTTTATCATACTATTGATATAAATAATTGTCATTAATTTTGACTGAAAGGGTCAGAATTCTCTTTTGATTTTAATAACATACAGGATGAGGCACTGTTCCGCCTGCACTCCTTCTCCTTTTCTCCTGTCTGTGGACAGATGTTCGTGGTCAAGGARTTAGTGAGAATCAGTGTGACAGGGAATTAATGCGGATATTCCTAAGGCAACTGAACTCCCCAATAATATCCTGGTGACATGAATGGGAGCTGTACGAGGACTTGAGCCATGTGGATGTGGGCAGAGTCGAGGCTTCGTTATCGAGCCCAAGGTAACATCTATGACGGGTGGTTCTGGGAAGTGCTGTGACTCTCAGCAGAGGCTGGTCCTAATGGGAATGGAAAAACAGCCTCTTGCTAAGGCTGTTAGCATTATATATACAACATAATATATCCTTTTCCAGATGTAAAATCACTGGGTGCCACTGTTCTAGTTTTGTCCAGTCAGCAACACATGCAAGTCCAAGATCAGTTTGATGCACTGTCTGATTTGGACCCATGAAGGCAGTTTGGCTCTTGGAATCTGTGTGACCACGTTCTTTCTGATGTGGTCTGACATATATTATAACCTGTTTGGGGTAGGAAGTATTTGTGCAGAGCTTTTTTCTGCTCTTTTTTTTCCAAAACGATATGACCTATATTTAGAAGTTATGGGGAAAAGGCAGGCTGAAGTAGCTGAGAGCTCAATTCTGGTGACAAGATGAGAAGTAGGTTGTTTCAGATGTCTAGAAAAGAGTATATTGGAAAGAGAACATGCTTCTGGCACTTGCTCCTTGGTCGGATTCAGGTGTGTGACTGCTGGGAACCCGTGGTGCTGACTGACAGGAGAGGGAAGGAAAAGTGCTTCCTACTTAGCAGTGCTTTATTTGTCAAGGGGAATCCTGCTGGAAGCTCAGATCCTGCACTCAGAGAGAGGAAAACAGGGCCTTCCCCCTGCTCACCTGGCACTTGGCCTCCCCCATTCTGAGAGTAGAGATTTATTCACACACTTGTAATTTCTTTCTGCTATGACTCATATTTTAACAGGGATTGCTGTTTAAGCACAAAGTGTACTTTTTATTTTTCCCCCTGTTTTAGGCTTATTTTTTTTTCTATTAGGCAAAATTTCTTAATATTCTATGGCTCATCTTTAAGGCCATTCCCTTTTTCTTTTAAATTTTACATTCAAAGGTATCGGGTGATAGTTGTGAAAAACAATGCTATTCTTAAATTTCTATTTATTTAGGCAGGATTTGTCTTCAAAGTGATTTTTTTTAAATACAAGAGTTTTAAAACCTTAAGGGCATCTAACTSCTGTCAGGTGCTGTCTGTTATTGTATCTCTTAAGCATTCTTGATATCTCGAGATTTAAATGGTAATCTAGACAAAGAAAGCAAAACAAAACCAGCAAACCCCTCCTGTAGTTTAGGTACCCTGACTGACCTTTCTCTTTTCTCATTTATTTTGCATAAATTATTTTACTAATCTCATCAGGGAAAGAGTTCTGGAAAAGACTTACACAGCATGGAAACATTGCACAGAAAACCATGCGTGCTGCAGCATGTGTTTGTACATAAGGATTATCTTCTAAGGAGCTCCATGAGATTTTCATTTGAGTAGAAGAGAAGAATCTGGTCCCACTGTTTGGCAAGTTTTTGTGTTTTTCAGTTCCTTTGACTTATCAAGCACATTGAATTACAGAATTACTCCTTGGACATCCACAGCTTGACAGCAGTTCTTACCTGACGAGGTCTTCTACCCAAAGAGTATCAAATACTCCCTAGACCAGATGAAGTGATTGACTCCACAAGCTACCAGTTGCCCTTTTCATCTGGAAGATGGGAGACGTGGGTTCAAAACCCTCACAAGTGTTTTTTTGTTGTTGGTGGTGGGTTTTTTGCTTGTTTGTTTTGTTTTTTATTTTGATAGAGTAGTTTTATCAGAGAAATGGCTTTTCAGTGAAGTTCAGCAAATGTGAGCATAACAGCTCTCCCATCTTGTGTGACTCCTGTAGTAGCACCTTTTTTCAAATCCTTGGAACTGATTGTATYGCTTGGAAAAGGAAGTTGGGAAGCTTTCTCCAGCATGCAATAGAACATAAAAGAAGGAGCTTTAAGGTGAGAGAAAGCTGTTTACAGCTAGCTCTAAAAAACGTGCCAGGAGTGGTGAGATGCCTGTATTTGGGGATCTGATTTGCTACTGAATTAGCACAGGAGCAGTACCATTAGGAAGAGGCAGATGTGGCTGTGCGGTCGCACCCGGATGGTGCTCTGAGCCGGGGCCTCAGATGCTGACGATGCCTGTGGGAGGGAGGAAAAAATTCTGTTACCATCTGAGCTCAAATCCTGTAAGACTCATTCAAAACAAAATCCTTCAAGTGCATCCATTTAATCTGGAGACCAGAGACCAGATTAATGTGGATGTACTACTCGTAATCTCCAGACACCTCAGTGTCCCATAGGGGCTGATTGCGAGGCAGCCTTACACAGTGATGAAGTTCATAGAGCTCCTTGTCTGGAGATGCTTGAGTATCCAGACTCTGAATATCTGCCTTGTAACAGCACTTCTGCCTTGAGAACTGCTAAAAAATTATTTTAGTGAGACTTGCAGCACGTGGTATGATTGGTTGTATCTATTTACAGACTTTGCCTTTGGAAATCCAAAAAAAATCCTGTCCACAGGAATTGTTTACCAGTGGGCAGATAGGGCAGAAAAGCCATGGTAGTGTCTTGGTTTATCTGCGCCCTTCTTTTAGGTAGAAATCTAAATAATTGCTGCCAGAAAGAAAGATCCAATATTCAGCTTTCTGATTTTTTTTTTAACCTTATCAACCCAAACTGTCCACTACCTTAAATAAGTCTATGTTTATTTAGGAAGTAAGAATTCAAGAGGAACATAACAATCTTTCTGTGAACGTGCTGTTTGATATAATCAATTTAACGGAGCAGACATTTTGTTCTGTCCCAACCTATGTACTTGCATTGCTTGGCATCACTTAAATTCACAAATCACAAGAAACCAGACTAGTAAAGTAAATAATTATTTTTTCTTTTCTTTCTTTCTTTTTTTTTTTTGGTGGAGAAATATATTCTGCTCTTGGCCAACTCACAACACTTTTTTCACCTTCTAGTATTATTTTAGGATCTTTGGTCATGTTTTGTCTGTTCACGAAATTGCCTGTTCACAAAAATTAAAATATATCTAAAACAAAACACTCAGTTCTTTTTAATGATTTTTTTTTGTACACCTCAGAAGGAGAACAGAGGCAAATACCTTAGTGCCTTGTTCCCAGCACTCTTATTTGCTAACTGGAATTGTTTCGTTCGTTGGAAATGGCTATCTGTGACAAAATGAACTTGAGAGAAGGAAGTGAAAAATGATGGTGGGAAAACCGACCATATGAACACAATATTAAAAAAAAAAAAGGCCGTGGTGGTGGTGTGACTTAGCACGTGCATGCACCTGAGAAAGTCCTGGCAGGGCTGGTACTGCCAGGTCTATGGCCTGTAGCTCTGTCCTTCCCAGTGCTGAGGAAGAACTGAAAATTAAGTCCTCTGACTTTAGAGAACTGAGTGCTTATTTAGCAAAAGAAATCTGTTCTGAAACCTTAAGCTTGCAGCAGGTGATACCATGCACTTAGCAGAGAAGGGATTGCCTAGTGCTGATGTCCCTGTGTGCTGGTTACTCCTGTCTAACATCCCTCTTCTACACAAGCCAACCAAGAAGAAACCAGTAAGGAACTGGGGCCGTATGCCATTAACCAACATTCTGGCTGATGGGATTTTAAGTCAGAAGAAAGATGAGTGTCTTCTGAGCACAAAAAATGCATATTTTTTCCCTGCATTGGGCTAGACAACATCAGCATCCCAGCATCTAGTCTTCTGGATTAGAATATAGTTCAGTGTCCTCTTTTTTGGTGCCTTCCCACACTCTTCCACCATGAGTTGTCTTTGTACTAGATAAAGGATGAGAATAGTCTATAAGTAAATGTATCATAAAATCTCCTSATACAGTCATAATTTTTGCACACAAATGTAACCTGTGTTCTAAACAAATAATTGTCCTTTACTTGTCTCCGTTTTCAGTAGTTGGCCCACAGCTATATACTTCTCCAGGAATTGTTGATCACATTAAAAATTACCACATGGTTAACTAATGTTCTGTTTAGCATTTTTGCAGAGAATAATTGACATAGATGCACAATCAATGCTGTCTATACTAACTTAAATTTAGCTGCTTCAGCTCTCATTAATGCAAAAAAAATTGCATGAAATGCTATATTCTGATGGTGAAAAGTTTAATAAATGAAGCATTATTCTGCTTTTCTGTCTTTTATGTTATGCAAAATAAATGAGGCTTTGTTCTTTAGGGGAGCAGGGTTTTTGTGTGTGTGTGTGTGTAGGGGAAGCATTTAAAGAAAACTTTAGAAAAGCCAAATCCATGATAAAATTTTGAATGAACCTCCCAGGATTTCTKGTTATTTAATATCACTTAGCTAAGAAATTTGAATTCTACTCCTTGGCTTTAATGGCTAATGTATTTTAAAACTATGGAAGCTTAATTGTGACATACGAAATTCCTTATTTAGGGTAGATTTCTAATTTGATTGCGATCTGCCCCGCTGTGTAAATAGTCCCTTGGGTATGGATTTTTAAGAGTATGTGTTCTCCTTTACATTTCACTGTGTAACAATTCCTCTTTACACAGCCCCTCCAGCCTCCGAGCAAGCCAGGAGCAGACAATAGATCCATACTAATGGAGCTGTGTATTTGCCATCTGTAAGAGCAGCTGCTCTCCTGCATCTGTACAATATGTTGGAACTGAGAGCTTCACTAATCTGCATAATAAGGAGAAGGCTTATCCCACTCTAGCTAATAATCGCAAGCAATCGATGCACTTCATTCCCTCACTGTAGAGCACAAGAAAGTTTCAATATGTTTAGATAGTCTCCAGATATACAGAGGTCAAGCTACAGAATGGACTCTTCATTTTGCCTCAAGCAAAAARAAAAAGATGCCATTCACTATCGTTTGTGAAACTGTGTTGCCAACAAAACCCCATAATTGTATTCCTGTTTTTTTTTTTTTTTTTGCAATTCAAATAAAAAAATAGAAACATTAAGAAATGAATTAAAATATGAGTATATCCCAATCCAGAATAGCTTTTAGACTATTCATAATATTGGATATTTTAATTCTGAACTATGACCCTTCTCTCTAACTCTAACCTTTATGAAAATACTAAATTGGCTATTGTGTTATTTGCTACCCCTCTGTGCCATTGAATGTAATCCAGATAGAGAAATGGTGCGGATTAATTTCTTCTGGTCCTAATTCATTAAAGAAAACCACTTGTGGAACATGGTACAAATGTTCTGTTCCTAACTACTGTACCCAGAGGTCAAATCTGATATTCACAGGCATTTGTAGAATGGCAATTCTGTCCACGACTCCTGGCTAGGCAGAAATGGCTGTGATGCTATATTACACTGAGGAGCAACAGAATGAGATGGAAAATATGCCGCAAGCAAGTGATGAGCAGTATTTATTTTCATTTCATTTACGATACTAGGGTAAGATATATATCTCATCTTTACCAGCGTCCTGTAGGCAGCAATATTGAGAGCAGCAAAACAATAAGAAAAAATCCATTATAAAAAAAAAAAAAGAGGTTCAAAAGTGAGAGAATATCTGCATTCTTGTTACAAAAAAAATCATGAAAATAAAATCTATTCATAGGTTTCTTGGGAAATGGTTGCAATTATATCTTTTCTAATATTGACAGTTTACCCTAGACAGAAATGCAGGAGATAATACTGAAATAAAATGGAATGAGATAACATTTACAGTGTTGAATTAACATGCAGTTACTGTGTATCTTCCTTGCAGCAGGAGGGATGCAGGCAAATAGGGCTAACTTGMCCTCCTGGCCAGGCTACGTTGTTGGTACAGGGTGGGTAGGGCAAAATGTGTGATTTTCCAGTGTGGCTATGAGCAACACGTGCTACAAGAGACACCTAGGTGTCTAATGTTGGCCAAGGTCTAGCTTAAGTCAATCTACAATAACCATTTTGTTTTTTTATTGTGCTTTCTTGAAAAGTTTATGAATAGGCCAGGTTGATCATTCACCCATCCTCTGGCATGACTGTGATCAGTGTTTTAAACCATATGTGCCCTTCACGGCCTGATTTTATAGACACCATTCAGAGAAACACATGACACCATGGTGGTTCGGGAACACGACTCTTTCTTATGTGTGTTATGAACTATGAGCCTAGGAAATAAAGGATTTTTAAACCTTGATGAAAGCAGCTCTAAGCAGGGTGCCATCTGGGAAATCTCTAGGAAAATGTGAAAAATGTGTGTGCATGCACATACAAATCTACGCATTACCCAAGTAACATTTCAGCTCAAACAGACTTGAATTTCTGAGCTCAGTTATTTCTGAGCATGGTTATAGCTATGTTTGGAAGCAGCAGTCAATTCACTGTAACCCAACAAAGTGCATTTGGGTGAGTGTAGGACATGTCTTCAGAGCCAAACGAGTTTACCAGCGTGGATCCCTTTCCCTTTCTGGCCAGTTGACTTTGGGGTCCTTCTCTTCCAACCGAGCAACGGCTCTAGGGCAGCATTAGCTGTGTCCCCAGAGCTGCAGGTATAAAGCACGTGGGTATCTTCAGAGCAGAAAATACTGGGAGGTGGCAGGGGTTATTTCATCTCTCATGATGCCAGTGTTTTTGTCTTATACTCTGGTAGCCACGATCACATAATCATCTCTGAATTTAAGCTTTCAGCCTGAATGGCTTCTCTTGGAAACAACTCAAACATAAATCCTCGAAATAACCTAGAAGCTCTTATGTTAAAATCAATCTATTATTATCCTTAGTTGTCCCAAAAGCCAGGGTTTAAGCATGAATTTTTGGTAATATAGGATTGGTGATTCTGGGGGTCATAATGTCATGCCTCTGAGAAGTCTTTTGCTTAGGAATATGTAGATAGTAAATATACAAAGGAAAGGACAGAAAAGACTGAATCACTTGTGGAGAAAAAAGAGAAGTTTGGGGAGTTTTAGCAAGTGTTCTGGCTGTAGGATCTGGGCCTGTGTACGCATTCTCCACTTCCTCTTTCTGTAGATATACAATACCTGTCAGAACACAATTTAGGGGAACATGATGACTTAGGTGATACAGAATCCCCAAATCCGGGATTCTGGAATGTCCTGTGCACATGGAAGGTACTTCAATTTGTTTATCAGTTTACCATTTAACATGGCATTGCCTGTCATTCTACAGCCATTCATACTGCAAGGTGGCAGCAGGTCTGATCTTTTCAGGTTTCCATGCCCTGAGCTCCTCAACGTGGAAGGAAGCTTGGGAGAAATCTTAGACTCACTGGATTTGGAGGTACTGTCAGACACCCCCATGCCTCCTTTTTGCTGCAACCAGCCAGGCTATTTGCTCACATCACAGTTAAAAAGAAAACAGCAGCTCTAATGGCAGAAAATCAACAAAAACCAGCGACATCCCCAGATGTCCACCCTCCATTCAATGACTGACAAATGTGCGGCAGATGGTGCAAGTGCTCCCGGATGTATTTAYGGATCAATGTAAACGTACGTAAATAAATAACCAACAACCAATACAAGCTACCTACCTTACTGCCAGTGCCTTCCTGGCACTGCTGGGACTGACATGACTAGAAATGCGGCAAAAGAAAATATTTGATTAAACTTACTGTACTAWTACAAGGAAGTATGGGAGACAAGGAAATGGGAGACAGCCTGTTACACTCCTCATACCTTAAGATTTTTATTCCTAAAAAGAAATCCAAAGAAAGTCAGATGCACTCCTTAATATTATTGTCACTTCCTTCTATGTAGATTCAGTGATGGAGACCTGCCCCGGAATAAGCAGGAGCTGATTTTCTGCCATTCCCCATATGTACAGAAATGATGAGAGGGGAATTCCTGAGGGAATGACTCCTGAGAGTGACCAACTGTTTATTTCCTCTGCCAAAAGTTCTCCTCGATTTTTTGAAAGATGGTAGAAGAGGGTGAAGTCATGTTTGGCTGCTTATTTACCCCATATAGCAGGACCAATGGCTCCATGGACTCTGCTGAAATCTGGGTGCCCCTTTCCCAGGGTTACACTAAGGGACCTGTGGCACTGCCAGGGTCCTGCAGCTCCTCTGCTGTGCAGGGTGGCAGGATGTGTCTCAAGCAAGAGAGAGCACTGAGCTATCAAAGAAAAGAAGTTTTATAGGTTTCCTCATTTAGCAGAGGTTTCTCATCCCCTCAGGATAATCAAACAGGAGAAGAAAAATCAGTAAAACATTTTCCAATGGCATTATTTTAACAGCTGCAATTATGACATGCTCTGTAAGCAGATGTGGGCACTACCGAAATCTCACAATCCAGATAAGGTTGGTCTCTGTAGAGCTTCTAGACGGGCAGGAAAAACGCAGGTATTGCCCAGCTTGTCTTAAAAACAAACCGGTCAAACTCGTTTGCAGCTCTGTTCCTTAGTTTATTTTTGGTTCTAAGYTAACCTTCCTCTACAAACAATCACATATAAGCTCATCCTTGTGAGATTTTTTCGCATCTGTGAAGTCTTTCACTAAAGGCTGTTAAAAACATTACTCTCTGGAAAATTTGGGTGAAAATTTTTAACCAGTGAAGCCAATGTCAACAATGAAATGCACAGAGTAAAAAATGACCGTCTAGAGAAGGGGATGCTTTGCATGGCTACGAGCTGGGCACCAGGACTGTACTAGAAATATTTCTCTGCAATAAGTATTTATTAATTCAGCCATTTTTTYCCCCATTTATACTGTTTACGTATATTTCTGTAGCTAGATGAGCCTGGAACACTGTAACTTTCCCACTTTCTCTAAAGATGMGGCTCTTCCTGTGGCTCCTCAGTGTCAGTGCAGGAGGAGATCACTGACCTCCTTGTAACACCTGTATTTCAGTATCTACGCACTCATAAATATAGCCTGCTATTTCAACACCAAACCAAATGTCTATTTTTGACCTAAGCACAATCCCAAACTCTTTTCAGATTTTACCTGGGAGATTTCTGGAGAATCCATTAGTTCATGGGGCAGTTTGATTCATTGCTAAAAATAAGCACTTTTTTTGTTTGAAACTTGTCTGACTTTAGGATCCAAGTATCTCTTGTATCGTATTCATAGTATGAATACCATAGAATATATATAGTTAAAAAATAATCATCTTATAATGTTTTGAAGTAATATATGCTCTTTAGAATCCAGCAGCACACAGCAACCAACCGCTGTGGGCAAACTGAGTCAAAGATTTTCATCCACTTTCTGTCCAGGGTCCAGGATTAGCCTCTTTTGTGTATGGAAAATAGGAGATTAAATCTTTGTGAGATAGTTATGACATCATATAGTTATGAAGAATATATGAGTTGGAAGACTTTTCATGAATTCGCTTGCACATTTTATACTCCGTATTGCATGCAGTAAAGATTCAGGTATAGATTCCAGAACTAGAAACCTAAATATAATCCACCTGACAGAAGCAAGAGGTGGTAAATCSAGGAATCTGACATGGTGGCAACAATATTAAAAGACAGAATGAGAGGGCAGTGACCAAACATTAAATTGTATCAAGGATCAGTGACTAGAAGGCTCAAACACCTCCTCTTATCTCACATAGACCTCTTTTCCTTAAGTTCTCTTTGAAATAGGAGGCTATTACACACCATCCTCTGAACTATCATTACTAAATGAACCCTCCTCTTCTTGAAGTGCTTGGTTTTCAAAGGCTTAAAGGATAATACATCCTATGTCACAGAGACTATTTTTATTCACCTATCTGCTAACTACATTCTACAATATGCTCTTATATATACAGGTTTTCTTTTCTTTTTAGTGTTAGTATATATTGCCTCTTGTGTGAGATCATTCTATTCTTAGTTTGGCTGCTTTTGTTATGACATGTCTATTTTTCAGGAGGGATCTTATTCCTTTTAAGATATTCTCCTTGTGTTTTCACATGACACGTGTGTTCTGGATGGGAAAACTGAAATGGATACGTCCACCCCAGTACATGCTATTTGTGATACTTGTCACTTGTTWGTGAGTCTGGGAAAATGACACTGCTTTTGGAACAAAGAAATGCTAATTTTTAATCCTGACTGCCACTAAATCTTTGTGGWCATATGCAAGTAACAATAACTACTTCTAACTCAAGAAATGATACCCAAAATACCTAGCTACCACAGTACTTTTAACCATAGTCCAAGGTCGGTTGGGTTTTGCAGCATCCCTGGCCATGACACTCCAGGACTAGTTAGTGGCCTTGCTGGCAAGCAGCAGCCCTGTGTTTAGCTCCAGCACAGCCTTGGTCTTGTCATTCTGAGCAATCACATTTGAGGCTCAGTTTCAATTTCTCCATTTGCCATCTGAGGGTACTGACACTCTGCCACTACCATCACCAAGGTAGAGTGGAGTTTAAAGACTCAGTTTAAAGATGCAGTTCTCTGAGTAGATAGTGTCAAGCCACACCAAATATYTTAATTAGCTTTTTTTTTTTTTGTAGAAATAGAGAATTCTTACAAAGCTTACATTAATTTTCTGCAAATAGTAGACTGTATAAATTCACATAGGACTGCTGTGAAAATATGGGTAGTCTTAATCCCCACTCCAGTGGTTCAATACGAACTATTTTCCAAAGCAAAAGTTGATATGAACCATAAATTATGTCTATCTCTCCACCTATCTGGACATAATTTTAATTCTGTAATTCCTGTTTTATTTTTACTTTTATTTCCAATAAAAATCAGAAGCTATCACAATTTCTCTTACCAACAGTATTGACGCTATACTTAAAATAGAGTACATGTCAAATCTGAAGAAGTCTCTCTGCTTTTGGACATTAAGATATCCCAGAATGAGCATCCAGGTCACATGCAGCAGCGAACAGTACTGAACCGGGAACAAAAGCAGACTTCTAAGGAGAAAGAGCTCAGCAATCGGGGTGAGATGCTTTGCTTGGAGCCCTCGGCTACCAGATCTGCAACAGGTAGTATAAAGCCAACCCGATGATCTCTGTGCTGTGCTGGAGGAGRAGAAATGTCATCCATTACTGATCCCGTGCTGAGAAAATAACTCCACGTGTACTCCAGATGTCTTGACATCTTTTGTACAACAGCCTGCTACCTCCTTGGACTGTGTATAAGAAAAAGGCATTTGTTTTTTCAATACTGTGCTTAAACTGTAAGAAATATCAAGTACATACAATTGCATATCAARTAGATCTGGCACTGCCAGCACTGAATACCCAATGAAAATGAATTTCATACATTTTTTTCAGTGTAATTGGAAAGTAGCGGCTTTGAAAGATAGCTGCTTTTGTTCACCTTTAGAGTTATTTAGCTTTTCCTTAGAAGTGTTTCCCAGTTAATTCCTGTTTGAGAGGAACAGGCTTGCTCCTTCTTGAAAAGCATGCAACAAGTGAGTATATTTTTAGCTCTGTGATAAGAAGTGTGTTCTTTGCCTCAGGATTCCTTGGACTGGTGCCAGAAAAGGTTCATACTTAAAAGAAAATCCAAAGTTCTTGGTTTAAGAAATTTTAACATATCACCAACGATAGCAAAAACCAAAAAAGTTTCTCTTTTGACTTGGAGTAAAGAAAAAATATGGAAAGTGAAAAGAAATTTAAAGATACAGAATAACTAATAGAATCTGGTTAGCTTTTAAAATTCATTTGGTCCTTTGCCTACGAAAGCAATGGGCCATTTTTCCCCCKCATTTACATCATTACCAGACCAGCTGAAATAAATGATGATCCCCCTGTTAATCTGTGATACTGTAGTGATGGCATTTCACACATTTCAGTGGGAGCACATTTTACTTGAATAAGCCTATTAAGAAGCCCCGTGTTTTTGTTGTACCGCTCGATGCTGTGTGTGACAGCACAGCAGGTGGCTATATCGAGGTGAACTCTAATTAATTCAAATCAAAAAGTGAGGCCCAGATAACGAGCGCTACAATTAGCAAATTACATCAAGGCTATGCAAGTATCTATCAGAAAAGAGCTGCCTGGATGCTGTGTCCTCGTGCTAAATTCAGCCAATGTGTTAGTCATGACTATGGCAAGTACTTATGTTTTTAAACCAATGGGAATTTTGTGGGTGATTTCCCATTGCAGTTGCAATGGCAGGACCAGAATTTGTGATCTCTTCTGTCACAAGGGAACAAAATGTAGGGGTTTGAGCTGGTAGAGGTAGCCTAGCTGTTCACAGGGCTTTTGCTCAGGTTTCATGATAAAATGGGTGGTCTTCTTGCCGCTTTATTATCAGAGGATCTTAATTGGCACAACATATATTTATGGATCAAAAATAGTGCAGCCTTGCATCTAGTTTTAGAAGCCCCACTGCAAGTATTTCACAGTGCTTTTCAAAGTAGCTATAAAACATAGGAAGGAYTTAGGGGAAAAAGTTTCTGCTCCCACGGTAAATCAAAAGTGAACAGACAAAGGTCAAAATACCAAAAGCCACAAGAACATTAACACTTAGGATATAAAGATTTCCTAAGAAACTAATGCTTGCTCTTTCCCCAGATAAAGCAGACACCTTATCTTTGGGAGTTTACAAAATGGAGCCAAGCTATACAAGTAACCACTTAACTAAACCAAGGCCTGGATCTTTTAGCTGTCTGCAGTCATTAAAGCTCTCAGAAAGTCTCCCAGGAGCCAATATGCTTGCTTAAGTGTACGCTGTAAAAGGTCCCTGAGATTTACAAGGAACTGCTCCATGCTAAGCTAGGCACCATCTGATAAACAAGCAATTTTAGCTTCAGGCTAAATGATGCTCTTTGAGGCTTTGATTTACAATGCTGCAGATGATATATTTGTAGTTCTCGGATAGGTTCTGCCACGGACCTGCTGTGATTACTCATCCATGAACCAAGTGTGGGCTCAGATCTTCAGCTAGGAGGTCAGGAAATCGTCAGTGGAGCAAGAAATATTTGATGAGGTTTATTTAGATGCTAACCACATTAAAAAAATTAAATTAAGCAAACAGCGGTGAACAATTCTTAAGCTTTCTAGGGACCAAGGATTTCTTTTTTGTTGTATTTTTTTATTGTTGTTTGCTTAATTTTAAATGTATTTTGAGTCAAAAAGGTATGAAAGTAAGTCCCTTATTGACTTCCTGCACTAATTTTACTTTCATTAGACTATGTTTTGAAAAGAGGAAAGTACTTAGTTGAGCATCTAAAAATGGAAAATACGAATTTAGAATTTATGAAATTTCTTGAATCTTCTTCTACTTCTCCCTGAAATCGGAAAGACAGCTTGGAAATAAAGGACATTAGAGACAACACATATACTTTAGAAATTTACATTAAAAACTCAGACAGCCTTAGGGGAAAGAAATAGAGAAAGCAGAACCTAACAATCTGGGCATGCTTTGCTTTCGTAGTTTTTTTTCCACTGATTTGAGACCTGTGCGCCCAATCCTGCACACTGCTGAGTGCCTCCTCAGAAGCGGTGAGTAGTCTGTCTGGTAGTTTTACTCCTATTAAAAATAGGGATTTTTCTAGAACTTCCAATAATGTTACTGTCAGGAATATACAATTCTTGGATTTAAGAAAATGTGATTTAAGTCTTGTCACTGCAAATCAGATTTTTACCCCAGAAAAGTACCAGTTACACAGATCAAACTAGTTAAATGTAGCATGGAGACAAAAGCTCCTGTTCAGGAAAAACACAGCACTGATTTCTTGCTTTTAAATACAATTCTTATGTCTTTTGAGTTTGTGGAAATATTTTCTGTAACAGTAACAACAGAGATTGCTTGTTTAATATATCACTGTAAAAGGCCTGAAAGTGTTTTTATTATCTCAAAAACTACAAATTCTAAATGTATGTCTAAAGTTTTTTTTCCAATTAATTTTAAAGCTCAAAGCTTATACTTCTGCAAGTTGTGGATGTATTTTCAAAAAAAAACTTTTATTTTTAGTGCAGTTTGCATATAGCTTTTAAATACACAATTTGTATTTCACATAAATATATAGCATAAAGCCATATACATACATATGCATATATATAAATAAATCTTTTATATTTATCCACATCTGACTTCTTTAAATATTAAGCCTTCTGTTTCAAAAGTGCAACACACCATGAATTCCCACCACCTTGACTGTTCAACTGAATTTATACTATACTGAATTTTATTAAATGATTATGATTTAATAATGTACTAAAGGCATTAGCCAAATAAACTTGTTACTGAAAGCAAACAAAATATATCGTTTCAGAAAGTTGCTGGGCCTCATAACTATTAAAGGATGTTTCCAGATGTGCTGGAACTTTGGAAGGGTAAAATATATGAGAGGTTTTCATTTTTAGCAGATACTGTACAAAGTGAGCACACGGTGGTCAAATTATTCAGATAATATAATCCCTAGTTATATTATAATACATGAATTAACTTTGAAAATATTGAATATTTCCAAATAGAGAAAAATATTTCTAAAACTCTATTGTAAACCATTATCTTTACTCATTTTCTGCAATACACCTTTTTCAGGAGCAAAATTATATTATTATTCCTTTTTTAAAATTAAAATCTCTTAGTACAATTAAATCTAGTCTGTGAACCTGAAAACTGATGAGTATTTCTGAACACCAGGTGGTGGGTGACAGCCCTGAAGAGCAGCAATATTCTATGTTCCTTCAAATTCACAGTCTAGATACAAATAATCAAGCTGTACATTTTGTATAGATAGGGTACGTGAGATAAAACAAACTGTATCAGTGTCCTGATAAGCAGTAACCCACCAGGGAATGCTGCCTCCCAGAGCTCCCTATTAGAGTTTTAACAGGTTCAAGAAAGAGAATTTTAACTGAAAAAGAGCAGCCACAGTTCACTGGCTCTTCCAGGGATTCAAGCCCAAAAGACCAGTCTTCCAGAGGGCAGCTATATGGCACCTATATAATATATATATCAAATATGGAATCAGTATTCAATTAGCAATTCATCTGGCCATCTAAGAGGAACTTGTCTTTTGGAGAGCATTGCAGACTTCAGCTGCTCAAAAACCTGGTGAAACCAATTCCCTCTCATTCAGGAGAGGATAATGCTGAATTTTAACCTCCTTTTCTCCTCCTCAAAGGTCCTCAAAGAAAAACTCCAAAGAGCATCTCGGAAGCATTTCCAGGGATCCCAGTGAGCAGGACACTGTTGCAGACACAGCAGTGTCCCCAGAGCTCACCCTTTGTGCCCTGCAACTCCCGCCTGTCCAGGAGCACGCAAGGGCATCACAAAAGAGTTTTGAGTCACACCTAGTGAAAAGGAAAGCCTCCTTGAAAAGAAACTGGGTGTGAAAGCACATACAGCATTGAGTCCAGTACTTCTGAGGCAAAGAAAGGAAAAGAAAAGCTATTCTTGGCCTCTCCATCCAACCTCGGTTTTGCACTTGTAATATTTCCTTAGAGCAAATCAAGGGCGTGCTGCTTCCCTCCTGCTCCACTCCTGTGGTATTCCTGAACCCTGGGGCTTGCTCTTTGAGTTCCCCTGGCCTGCTTTCTGCTGTCAAGGTCAGATGAATGTGAAATCTGCATCCTCATGAATATCATTATCTCCCAGAATTTCCCCGAATTCTGAGTTCTGGGACCTTTTCAGATCCTTCGCAAGGCTACTCATCTTGAAAAATAAAATAAATTGGTAAATCTCCATTCCAATTGCAGAAGATGGAATCTAGGCAGCTCACAAAAATGTGAAAATATGCAAAGTAAACAGATTGTTTCTGACAGTAACAACCCTGCGATTTCATAAAGCATCATCAAATTGCAACATGCATGTATTAAGCTTTGAGAACAACTGAATTCACAGTGACACATTCTCAGCTCCTGMATTCATTATCACACTTGCTCAGCTTGGAGATTTGCAGTATTGTACCTTGCTCTCAAAAGTGGCCTCCAAAGGAATGCTGTATTATCAAGGTAATTTCATTTAGGTTCAATTTTCTGGAATGCTTTGTGAGCTGTACAGAGAGTTATAGCAAGGGCAGAGGAGTGCCAAATGGAGGTAAATGTATTCAAACTTCTTTTGGTGCTGTCCCCTGGAAGGAATTCCATGGCAAGTCCCTAACAGCTGCTGGAATTAGATTGCTAAGGGGGGAAAGCACAAGCACGGCAACACGACAGGGTCTGGGGATGACTTTGGCTCTAGAGAACCCAGCTGGGCTGATCTGCATCCTCATTTCCCTTCGGGATTTATAACACTGTTAACTTTATTAAGGAGAAGTTCCTCGAAAACAACAAAACCTTAAAATGTAATTCATTGGGAAAATGGCAATAACAACTCACCAGAAAACAAGCTTTCTAAAACCAAAGAAATAAATATTTCTGGACATTAAAGCTGTGCTGTCATCCCCCCCCCCAATAAACACACTTTGTACAAAGAAATACATACTTCATGACAACGCTGCAGTCTTAACTCTGGCCAGCCTGCTGGGGATTCTCTAAATCAGCATGTTAATAGATACTTGTATAGACATTTTTAATAGTCTAATATATTAACAAGCTGTAGAATTTTAAAGTATTTTAAATTGCCTTGACTTCTGTTATTTCTACTAGATAGTCTGTTACAGTATTTTCCCACTTATTCTAAGAAAATACGTGTCTGTAGACTTGCATTTGATGCTGGTCAGTAGATTAATGTATATAAATAATATTTTATGGAAGTAATTATTATTGTTATGTTTATAATCTGAGAGTTCTCCTGTAATAATATTTATTTAAGGTCAGAATTAAGGTTATTCTGTGATGCTATATATTCTTTGTAAAATAAATGTGTATTGAAGCAATATACAATTTAGTATGTGCTTACATTCATTTCCTCCATTTTAAATAACTGATACTTGCAGATCAGATAACTGACGACATATTTACTAAAAATATTTAAAGCTGGTAAAAGCATTTTTTTTGTTTTGGTTCACTCTAGTGTGTTCACTTACACATGTAATTTCCTTATTTCTGATAGATACACTAAAGTACACTTTTTCTTGCATGAGAAGCACCATGGTCTTACAGTGAATGGCTGCAAAGTAGCCAGAGCCAGCGATGGCTGCAAACTGAGTGACGTCTCTCTATGATACGAGATTTTTCAAGGTTTTGCAGAACTGGCTTGGCAGAGAAAGGCCACGTCAGCCAGTGCTGCAAAGTCCAGTTGCGTTGGGGTAACACATGAGGGTTGGTGGGAACTCAAAGGCAGTGGTCTTTGGTGCTGGCATGAAAACGAGCAGTGGCAAAACTCATGCTGATTCTTCCTTCCCTCTTCTGCCCTACTGAGGTATATGGAATATAGCATGCAAATTCAAAATCATGACAAATTAGAACAAAAATATTTGAAGACTCTTCTTGTATTTCTTGCRGAAAGGAATGCTACAGGGTTACTGAGTTTCCGATTTTCAGTGCAGCTGTCCTGTTCAGAAATGCTCCTGAACCCATCAGAGATTAAACCCATGTTATATCAGGGAAGTACCTTTATACAAAAGAATGTTTTGAGTCTGGTTCCTCTAATTAGACATGCTTACTTAAACCAGAGGGGTTGGAGAATCTTGAAGATAAAGACTTTGCAGTCAGAGAGTTTTTCTGGGATCAGACTCTAATTGTCCTGAGGACATTTTGTTCCAACCATGGTCACGGGACAATATGTCAAGAAAGTGAAATGTCCAGTTGCCCCRGGGCAGTTTGCTAACCAAGAAGCAGTTAATCTGAGTTCGATATTCTAACCTCGGGAGCAAGGTAAGATTTTTTGAGATATTTCTAAAGATAGAGTCCCCTTTTTTAAGAAGGGATACTAGTAGAGTGCCTGGCTCATCCTGCTAGTGGAAGGAAAACATTTTTGATATTCTAAATGTCTCCATTTTCAGTAAAAGAAAGAAATCCTGCACATACAGAAAGTTTTTCTTTCAATTTGTGCTACAGGAAAACCTGTATACCTCTACATTAAACTGTGCCAGGTTAAAGACACAAAGTACATTTGGACCAAATTGTTAATTACACCTAGAATTCATATTTGATCYCTGAGTGGGTGAGATGCCAATTTTACACTATAAAGCACCAGGTCTGCCTGTCAAGAAAACCATTTTACCACAAACATGCCACCTATTTGTGTACTGAAACTCATTTTAAGATAGCAGCCTAAGAAGCCAGAACAGATACGTGCCAGCAAATGAGACAAACATTTATTTTTTGCAGCATTCCATTTCTGTCGAGATTGAAAGGCTCATTTGGGGCATGTATGGCAGCATTTCATTCCTGTGGGGATTGAGGGGTGTTTTGGGCACACACAGGGTGCTACCGAGGTCTGCAGTGGCCCAAGAGGAGCTGCAGAAGCTGTGGGCCCAGAGGCCCAGGCTGTGATGAGGCTGTGGGGAGCAGCTGGGTTCCTGGGCTGTGGGCACAGGTGGATGTGGTTACCCCATTTAGGGAGCTATAAAGGGCTCAGCAGGGTTCAGGTGGCCTGATTTGGCTCAGTGAAGCTTTTGGTCTGTTCCTGTGAGCTGGTGCCTAGGTAAGAGATTGCACTGGGGCTTTGGGTTTGTCCTTTTGTTTGGGCCTCTGCTGTGGCAAAGAGGAGAGAGATGTTTTCTAGAAAGTTTTGTTTTTTTAGAGTGGAAATGGCGGTAGTGCTTCTGTGGATGTAGGCTTCTGAAAGGTCATGTCTCCTTTGGGCCTGCTGCAAGGAGAGCCTGACCTAGCTCCTGAAGGAGCACCTGCAGCTTCTGCTTATGGTGGCTCTTACCAGTGAATTTCCCCCTGCTTTTCTGCAGGTTCATGTTCTTCTTTGGGTTCAATTCTGATGTACTCAGGGCTGAGGCAAAAATCTCCCTCTGTAGCATGTGTGTGTTGAGTTACTAGCCACTTCAGTAGCTAGTTGCTAGAGTCTCCTGAGAGTTGCAGGTTGTGTTGATGGTGGTGTACAGCTGAAAGTAATGTCCCCTGGTGGGGTAACAGACTGCAGGTGGTTACAATCAAGATATTACCTGGAGTACATAAGGACTATATCTTGTCAATGTGTAAAAGAATATTTCAAAGAAGACAGTGCACTTTATGCAGAGAATAAGAACAATGGGTTCTCTTTTCCTGGTATCATCTCTGTGAAGCCCTAAAGCTGTTTTTTTTCTCTTTTCTTTTCTTTCTTTTCTTTTTCTTTTTTTTTTTTTTTTTTTGGGTTAAATATCTGGTGGGCAGATTAAAGAAGGAAAAAAATGAGCAGGACTATTGTTGGGTGACATAAAACTTGTCTGGTTACCAGAATAAATGTGTATGGTGAGTAACATATTCTGAATTCTTCTTCCTTATATTTTTGTAGACTTTCTGCAGTAAAGTAGACAAAAATAAGTCAAATATACTATATCTGACAGTCATGAATGCATAATTAGAAATAAAGTGTCTCAAGGTGACTCTTTTGATGTTTATTATTCAGTGACTATAAAAGTTTATCCTCACAGTTTCTTTTAAAAAACAAAGCATAGCTTGAACTGCAATCCTGCAAAAGTGTTTGATTCCCCCCTAGCAAGGGGGGAAATATACAGGCAGTGGAGAACTGGATAGGAAAAGAATACAGATCAGATCACCCTGTTCTCACCCTGTTCTGCTCTTCTAGTGTGGTCTTGACCTGCACAGTCCCCTTCAGGCTGGAGGCAGCTGCTCCTGGAGGCAGTGCTGGTGAGGAGATGGCCAGGAGCAGGCAAGGCTGGTGGCAACAGAAGCTGAGGCAGCAGTTGGTAGCTCTGACTTTATGCTGCCCCTGGGTAGGTGTCCTTGGCTCCTTTATGCTGCTGTGGGTTAGAAGTCATAACGAATGCATAAAAGTCAAAAAAGGAGACAACATCCAGAAATGTTTTAACTGTTCCTATAAACAAACACTGTATTATGATACGTTTGCAAAAGGTTGGATTTTTTCCATAGTAAACACAGCTTTTAGAAATGAAAAGCTGTGGCTTGATTCTTCTTTCGCAGGCGAGCGTTGAAGTTTGGTTTTAGGCTGGTTTTTGAACCTGTTGTGTAGATTGTCTAGCTATGGCAGCAGAGACTGAGATATCATTTTTATTAATTGGAACTGGAGGGGGTTGTGTAGTGGGCATGTCTAGCAATAATGTTCTTCTGTACTGACTGATGMACGCTAGAGTGGAGATGGGGAAACAATGAAAAGCAGTTTCTAAAGATTGCTTGGAGAAACTGCATGAGTTCTTATTGGAAGTAATGGATGTGGTGCAAGGCTAAGTGCAGACTTCTATCTTAGCATTTTACTCTTATGTTGCAACTTTCTTGTGTTTATTATTGAGGAATGTAGAATTATTTATGATGAAGATGATAAAAAGCTGTTGGAGACTGAGGAAGTAAATACATGAGTCCTAAATTGCATAAAGAAACTTTAATGCTGCTTTTGAACACTAGTGTTGAGGGTTGCGGGGGAGAATCTCTGTTAATTTTAGACCACTTTCATTTTTTCCCACTCTTTAAGCTTTGGCTATTCTGGTAGTAGTCAGTTTAATGGTAGGAAGTCAGACTCTCTTTGGGAAAGAGAGTAGTGCAACCTACTTTCTATGACCTTTGTTAATAATTGCTTTTGATTGTCTAATGTGCCTACAATAGTATGAATGCAGCTAGACAGCTTTAAGGGTGCTGTTTGGTGTTCTTAGTGCTTTCTCTAATGARTAGTTTTCTAAGTTTCTATCCCAAGGAATGGGTTTGAGCTTTGGTCTTGTTACTAGCAATGAGGGCAGGGGAAGTTGGAAGAAAGGGTGAAGCTGTCAGGCTCAACTGGGAAAAGAGCTAGAGACTTCTCACCTGGAAGGGTCTCAGTTCCTAGTATTTCTTCACCTTGCTAAGATTTATCATGAAGAGATCACCCAAGAAACTCTTTACCATTAATCTTACTCCTGCCAAAGGCAGTGGAAACTTGATACTGGATCCAAAATGCTATGATGAYACTTGTAGGTTCTTGTCTCTATCTTTAAAGTTGGAAAGGGGATCTCTGGAGTCTTGCAGCCCAATGCTAGTGTAGATAWAATGCAATAGAGAAACTGTGTCCTCAGCTTTTGCCCTGAAACAGAAGCTGGAATTCAGCTTAYAGGTAATAGTGTAATTCATGTTAACTATATTAATGACCAATATTGAACTGAGGTGGATGCTRTAAAACACTCTCAAGTGTTTGGGATTATCAATAAACACAAGGGCGTGTTAATCAGTAAAAGGGAGTTCATTTTCAGATGAAGTTACTTAATTTACTTATACCACYAGAATTTTAGATTTTACTGAGTATTGAAGCAATAGTAGACATTCACTGTTGCTTTATGATTGAACATCTAGTGAAATGTAGAGAATATATAGTAGAAATCAGGTATTTCAGATGATGGTTGTTTTGGTTGTAGAGCAAGAGTCTTGTAGATCAAGAATATGTAATTTGTGTAAGCAATGATCAAGATCTAAGCAGACAATTTTCTTGACAATGTTATGTGCAGAACTATTTCATTTTCGGATGGATGCATTTTAAGTAACTGCAGCCAGTCATGTTKCTATTCAGCATACTTTAGTGAGTTATAATGCACTATATAATCTCTCATATTTCAGGTTAATGGCTTGATTAGATTAGGAAAAAGTATATACAGTGCATTTGGAACAGTTTTAAAATAGCAGTGTGCAGTAACAAACTAAGCTAGTCTGTTATATTAGCTGCCTTATTAGAGTAATAATGTGCAGATCTAGTTTTGCAGGATAGTCACAAACACTTTGACATGCAAATTCACTGATGTTCTGCATGCCTCTATTAATTTTTACAAAAGAGAATTGGTTTATTTGACCTACCTTACTTTCATTKTTTTCAGGAGAATCAATATGATAAAGTAATTCTTTTCTGCTATCCTCTTCTTCACTRAGCTCTTTTGAGAACAGTTGTTCCTTCAATTATTTCAGACTTGTATGCATTAAATCTTTTCAAGGGGGGGCTATGTAAATGTGCTACCTTAATAAGGATGCTTCCCTATGATATAAGCTAAATAAAATTTTGTATTTAAGGTAAGAACCAGTTATGGARGAAATTGTACTATATCTTTCATCTTAATTTCTTTTTCCTACAAAAATCTTCTGCAGCTCTGAAGTGGTGTAGGAGTTTGATACAAGTATATATTATTCATACTTTTGGCCTTTCGTCTGCCCTTTTTCTGGAATCCTACATATTTAGATCAGATAAATTTATCCTTGCCTTCTATCAATACAGATTACTTTCAAGGAATATAATGCTATGTAGAGCAAAGACTGCTTAAGGCAAAACTCTGTTTGCAGTTCTACATGGCAGACTGACTTGTTAGCTCAGGACACTGAGGAAGATCTTAAAAACAGGGCTTTGTGAGCAGCATTTCTCAGAGATGGTAGTAACTCATCAAACATTTCAAYAGAAGTTTAGATGAATTTCAGTGTAGTTCTAGAAGTCTTGTTAACTGATAGTCCAATTGCAGTTGAACTTAGCTGTTGTTCATACTGATTAAAAGGAATCTTCTGGCTATATGGATCAAATATTTTCACAGCCAAAAGTTTTCTGCTGCTGATGAGCTGCTGAGAGACAGTTGCAGTTGTGTTTGCAGAAGAGCATCTCCTTCCCTAATGTGTGCCAGTCTCATTTGGAAAGTTCATGTTTGCATAGATCCAGGTACAATCTAGTAATGCCTTCAAAAAAGATTGCTGAATATTCTGTGCTGTCTTGATAAAATTGAGCTGTGTTTCTGTTATAATTCAGTGGCAGCAATGAAAGTACCCGTGACTAGGCTTTATAACTTGTCCTAGAAAGTGAAATAACTAGGACTGGAATGGTACCAACCCGTTTGTGCTATACATTGCAACTATCAACTTGGCCCCAAGGTCCAAATTCTTGGTAGTATCTTCTGCTATGCAGTAGTTCCCCACTGAGTTCAGGAGTATCTGTGAGACCTGCTGAGATCTTCAAGTGCAAGATGTTSAGCACCTACAAAACGTTTCAGAGAGCAATCTTAAAATGTCTTGATGAGTAGAAATCTGTCCATTTAGGATCTTTGAGTACTGTCTTTTTCTGGGAGCAAGGCTCTTATGTCAGGAACATGWCAGGGTAAGTTTTCAGTAGGCTGAGGGTCTCCTTGCTTCCCATTTGCCATCTCACTCCTGTGTGAATACAGTGCAGCCAGTAGTTTACTTATGGCAAATGGGTCAAAAAAAAGCTAACCACTTGGACACAAGKGGCTCAACTGGGATATAAAGTGGGATTTGCTGATAGATGTGGGCCTTTGCTAAGGGTTGATGACTCTGGCTACTGACTTACAAGAGTTGTTATTTCTCTGTGTATTTTGTTTTGTACTTTCAGAATTCAGCTACACATCTTTTTACATAGAAATCACTGTTATAATTTATGCTGTGTGCTTGCTGGATTTAGTACTTTGTAAAGGCAATAATCCTAAGTATGAATAAAAATTCAGCACTCCAGGCAGTAATAGAAGCAATTCCTGCATTCCTAATATACTGTAGAGTTTTTAAAGGTTTAAAAAAATTGTTCTTTGCAGTTTGCCTTTAAGTGGCTTCTGAATGATAGTCATCTTCAGCTGATTGCTTCTTTGACATCCAAATGACATCCTGTGTTGCATATTTGTAATTTAATATATGAAATATGTTGTGTGGAAAAGAATGGAGATTGGGTTCCAAGTTAAATCTATAGCTCTTAGGACAAAATTAGCAAGGAATAATGCATACCTTTCTAGTCTTTATATTTACTTAGTACATACACAGGCTAGGAATGAATATATTAAATCATGATGTATATGTTCTCATATATGAAATGAAAAGCATATATATTTCTGCCTCACTTCGTATGTAGTGTGCCCACTCTCAGTGGGAAGTACTGAATAAAAATCAAACATTCAATTTGACCTTCAAGACCAAGTCCATCTTGCATTTAACTGAAGGTAGTGGAGCTGTCCCCCAGCAGCTTTGAAGAACAGCTTTTGATTCAAGCCTGTCATGTTTCTTAAGTAAAATTCAGTTTWTAAGGTCTGTATTAAATTCTTGCTGGCTTAGCAATATTGGCTGGTGATAAATATTAAATGCAATTTATTTACGCTAGGACTTCTGTTGGTACCGATAGAGCATGTACCTTTTTGTATCTTTTTCACAGAACAAAGTCTCAGGCTGCATTAAAGAGACATTATTGAACAATATAAGCGTCTGGTTAAACCAGGAGAGCTTGTGAATGCTCTACTATATCATAGCTCTTAAATATAGACCAGGCTTTTGAAATGAGTCATTCAGGGAAGACTTTCTGGATTATGGATCCATTATAAATGGAGATGGAGAAACATTATAGATTTCCAGGAACACCCCAGCTGGTGCGAACAGTCCCTGTTTCAATGACTTAGGTGCCAATTAATGAGRTAAAGCAAATTAACCCTATCTGGGCCTCCCTGTTGGAGTGGAGGGCCCAGCTCCTTCCCCATGGCTGGTGCTGGTGGTGTTACCTTGGAAAGCTCCAAAGCCAGCAGCTGTGAGAAGGACCTGTTGAATTTGAGGTGCTCCACAGAGGGGAAGGAGCAGGGTTATGCCCAAGATCTATTAGATCATCCTCACTGTCTTTCATGCTGCAGCTTGAGCAGCTAGGACAGCTCATGATGCCCAAGGAGCTATTTCAAGTATTTCCTCCTCCTTGTTCCTGCTGTGTCCTGTCTGGTGTCAGTACAGCTGTGGATTATCTGTTGGAAAAGCTTTCACAAAATCTGTGCTATTCCATGCAATACTTAGCATTGTTTTGCAGATCCTTCCACAGTTGTGTTTTAATAGGCTTCTGTAAGAAAGATGAAAGGAAGACTTGCATTTATATTCTAGCTATCTGTTGCTACTTAGAGTATTGCTGCCTAATCTTTGTTGAATTGCTTTGTGTTGCTGCCTGTAGAGATGCAAAAGTGACTGTGCTGTACCAGGAACATAKTCTTTCCCTGACCATTTACTTTGAATAGTTCAGCCTCAGGTTTTTTGGACAAATCTGGGGGTTCAGTAGCAGCATAGATGTGTTTGCTTTTCTCAAGACCTATCTTATGAGTGTGTGTTTTTTTATCTATCGTTACTAATTGCAGTCAGGACTTTTTCAGTGATTAACTGACTACTACAGCTTAAAACTATAAGGCTGCTTAATAAGCAAAACAAAATGAAAACTTCTTTTGCATTGCTTTCTATATTTCTGTGATATCTTTAAGAAAGCTTCTCTTCACATTAGCAATTTTGCCAGTATAAAATCAAAAAGAAATTGGGTTTCTTGTTGCTGAGTGCTTAGACTAATAAACTGCTTGCTTTAAAGAGGTCTCCACTCCAGTCATAACATCCTCTTTACTTTAACTCCTAATTAAAACCTAAACTTATTGGTATTTTTTAAAAAGAAAGTGGAAAAAAACAAAGGAATTGGATTCAGTAGAGCTTGTGTAAAGAGGCAGATTACAGATTTTCTTGGTAATTGGCTTCCCAAGGCCCTAGAGAGTGTTGAAAGGAGGAGATTTTCAAGCCAATGCACTTCACCCCATTCAAGCTGCTGAGTTAATGTATGATCCCTACTGTCTGTCCGTTCTGAGCTGTGGTATCCACCAATTTTGGGGTGTTATTGACTTCCACTCACTCTGCAGCCATGTACTTGTTGCTTTTGGCCCACCTTGTTTGATTGTTTTATTCCAGAGTTTTTTGAAAGGACATCAGCTAAAAACCAGTGGCCAGTGGAAAGACTGAGGGTTACATTAATATTTAAAGGGTCTACAACATATTGTTAATGGCAGGCATTATGCTGTTCTGATCCTGGATGGTAAGCTTCTGTCATCCAAAAAGGCTCTCGATACAAAAGGCTAAGACAAGCACCTTGCATCTTGGCTGCCTCATGTCTTTAGGTACCAGTGAGGCTGAGTGCCCTCCCAGGAGCGTGTTGGGCATGGTGTTTTTCTCTCAYCTCTCTTTGCAACTTCTCAGGATCTCATCTTATTGCTGTGCAGTCCCAAAACCAAGGCAGATGGTGTGCCTTGTGAATGTCCTCAAGTTAAAACTATCAACCTTCATATGTTTTCAAGGCCTCCAGCAAAGTGAAACCTCCTTTTAAACTCTAGGAATAAGATTATGGCTRTAGGTCCAGAATTTTATCACTGACTTGATAGGACTAGGGCTTCCAAAGGTCCCTAACTGTGATGCAGACTCTTAAATACAGTGAAGTSTGCAGTATTTCAAGGATATCAGAGTCTCTTGGTGTTACTATAAGAAAGCAAGACCTTYGTCACTTAAACTGGATTAAAGTACAACAGTTCTACTGAGAAACTCTGAATTTAACAGGAACTTAGCTTATCCCACTGGGAAGAGAAACCWTTGCAGATGATTATAAGAGCTGATAAATAGTATCACTCTATAGTGGATTTTTTTCTTTCTAGTATCGCTCTGGGCATCATTTATACCTGATTCTTCTGAATAAACAAGGTGGAGGGAACAGCAAAAAGTGTTTTTCTACTGCTATGTGGTTAGCTTTCTGTCTGTAAACTTCTTGGTTGTGTCTAATATATTGTAGATGACATTGCCTATCAATAAAATTGATTTAAGCATCTTAAATCAAACCTACAATTAGACTAAAATTGGCATTACTAATAAATGCTAGTAATAGGATGGAAACCTCATTTTGTGAAACAATAATGATTTGTACTGGCTTACAAATTAAACTTTTAGCGTTATGATTGGCCTACTAATGTACTGTTGTTAATGCCTAAAGCAAGTTTAGCTGATCTATTGTTAGGCAATAAAGCCCTTAAAAGTAAATTGTGACAATAAATCAGCATTTTGTAAGGTACTTTATTTTTTTCTAGAGATGGGGTAGGCTCTCAAAGGGATCTGAGAGTCTCACTTGAAATGCTTTGTAACTAGATTTGTTGATGACAGTGTCATCTGCTTAAAGCAAAGTGATCTGCCTAGAATTTCTTTTTAGAGCTGTGTAAAGTGAGAAAACTTCTTGCTTTTAGAGCAGTACATAAAAATTGAACTCTGCAAATACTTAAACATTATAATTGAGGCTGCAGCTAATTTTTACCCATTTTTCTTGGAGATGGTACCTCATTTGATAAATTTAGTCTCTATTTAACTCAGTTAAAATATACACAGAAACAATATTCAGAAAAAAATGCTGCCACCATASTTGGCATTTAGTATTATGCTCAAGTGCTAACGTCTGACATCAGGAAAGCTTTTGAACCAAAACTGGCCATATAGTTTAAAAATTTAAACCAAATTAGACTCTCCAGGTTCAAGCAAGAAAATCTTTAAGACAACTGGAAAAATTGGATGCCAAGAGCAGGGCATTTGGACAGACCTGGTCAGAGAAAAGCCCTGGATAGAAGATTGCTACAGTGAAAAATGGGATGCAGCAAGGAGAGAGATTTCTTGTGCCACAGATCTTAGAGGTGGTTTTGATATTTTGTAAATAGAAACGTGCTGTTGCTTTTCTGTTCTGTGATTTTTTTTTCAAAGGAACATGGTTGTTTGATATCTGGGAATAAGCATGACATTATTGACACCCACCTCCCCATGTTCATTTCCTAAATGAAAGCAATCCTACAAAGCTTGTTTTCCAAATATTGATAAATCATTTGACTCCAAGACTCTATCACGGAGTTTCAAAGTCAAAATGAATTCTGCAGTTTAAGTGGTCCTGTTCAAATCTTTAAATTGTACAAGGCCATCAGTTAAAAGTATTTTGGCTTCTCCTATGAGAAAATAGGTTTCCTTTTCCGATAGAAATTCATAAACCATTGCGTTGCCTTCAAAATAACCAGAGAAATGTAAGCGTGAATATCCATACTACTCGGGCAAGTACCACACACACTGCACTTGTGTGTAGACAGCTAATTTACCTACATTATAATATTTGTGCTCTATATGCATGTTATCTTCCAGTGAAGGGTGTCAAAAATTGTAGTGAATTAATGCCGGCCTTTTAGACTTGTGCATCCTGTCATAGCTAAGCAAAACATATGCCTGTACAGTGAAACTCCCCTGGGAGAGAAGTTATGATTTCATTGAAACAAATGGGATATCCTTTTGCAATTTAAATTGTCCCTGAATGCTAGCACAAATCTTTCATATTTTTCCCCTAAACCTGAAGGAAAAGTATAAGGAATTTTAAGAAATGCTACTCACTACSAGTAAAGAAGTTACAAAGCTAGCAGAAGACAATGGTTAGGAAATGGCAAAGGTTGTGAGACATTAGATGTTAGTTGTGAAGATGAGGAGGATGGCACAGAAATTAGCCTGCAGCACCTGAAGAACTCCAGTGTAGGTAAATAATGAGAAAAAGAGGAAGCCAGTGATCTTGAAAGATCCTTCTAGTATTGCCTAGAAACCAGYTGTCATTCCAGACAATATTATGAAACTCCAGTAACCTCTGTATTGGCAGCTCTGTTGTTTCTCATCTTTGATTCTATTGACAGGAAGCTTCTGACTGATCATTTAGAACTTCTAGTCACCTTATTTTGATTTTAGAGAATGGTGTTGGGTAATAAAGCTGTCATAAACCCATAGCAATGTTCACTGATCTGTCTCTAACAGCCGTCTTTGCGACTACTGTCAGGAGCTGCGGAAGGGAACACCCAGCCTGGGCAGAAAAGGAACAGGGCAGGTACCTGGCGTCCTGCCTGCTGAGCAGGGGGGAAAGGGCAGTCSGAGCTGAACTGTAGTCCTCTTTACMTAAATGTTTATTAACTATTGTAATYGCTGTAGCACCAAAGGTTCTGACCTTGCATTGATGTACCGAGGCAGTGAAAACCGAAATGCTTAAAGATGTGCTGCAAGTGTGAGCTAAAATTGGACAGGTAAATGATGGTAGAAAATTGATACATATGCTTGGAGGGGCAGCTGGCATATGCTAATTCTACTTTTTTTTCTCTAAACCTGCTTAGTTCTGTAAGGCTAAAAAGTAAGGAAACTTCTGTATTTAAAAGGAGAATTTGTTTTTACAGATTAATGGCACTTTGGACAAACTTGTTGGAAGAAGTTGGGTTGAGAATGTATCCTGTAAGCAAGATAAAATCAGAGCATTATAGTTAAAAAGGGATGAAAATATGGCATAAATCAACTTCAAGCTCTGTGCTGGATGAATTTGAGTTATTTAAGTAYGATCAGAAAAGATACTTAATTGTTCTGGAAAAGGCTGACTGATGTTCCTTTAGCCTTCATTTCTTCCATATTATCTTTTCTGAGTGAAAATAGAAATTAGAGAGCTTGGAAAACATTGCACTTAACATGACCTTGTTCAGTACTTTTATCATTTAACCATGGGACCTCAAAGTTTGTATCTAGCAAGTGGTCTGTGYGTGACTCAGAAAAGGAGTAACCACATACCCTGTGCTGCAGAGCTCTTCATGTGAGCTGTTGCATGTTTTTATTACTGTTATCTTGTCCTTTCTATGTATGTGCGGTATGCAAAAATATTAGAATGGCCTAAAGAAAATCTCAGGGATAAATTTTACCTTCTGATACACTGCAAATATCCAGTCAATAGACTTAAGTCTGTTAAAAATACATCAATTTATAAAATCATGACTTGTTACACTTGGAATTTTAAAGATGCTGAAAACTTTTGTAATGAAAGCATTGTTTGCTCTGGGCTCAAACGCAATAAGTAGTACTGGATTCAATAAGTGTGAWGTAGTGAAAGGGTTGGAATGACTAATTCGGTGTCTTGTGGCTTGTTYTCACAGTTTAAATACTGAGTGCATCACAGTAAAATTGCCTTTGATGCAGGGAAAAATACTTCAGAAATATGTGTAAATCAGTACCAACTGATTTGTAGTAACAAGAGTGAGAAGGTTAATGATGGCTCTATGCAGAGTACTCACATTCCTGTGTTACTGATGCTTATTGTGCTGTTGAGTTCCCTCTGACTGGAGCTGGATGTGCAGGGAGGGACTGTGCAGCCTGTGAGACTGTTAACCTGACATCATAAACAGAGGCCTAGCACACCAAAATATCTAAAATTTGGACATTAATAGAATGATAGTGAACTACTAAGCTGCTGTGTCTTGCTTGACAGTTCCTACCCCTTGCAGAGAAAATGCCCTTGGGGAAGCTGCTGGACCTGTTGTGGAGTTGGGGRACAGGTACCTCAGCTCTCAGCAAATACTGCAGTAATTTCCACAAGTACACATTCATTTTCTGAAATGAATGCACTTTTCATTAGACTCATAGAAAAATAGGAATCTTTCCTCAGATTTGGCTGAGACTGTGCTAAGGCAGTTTTGCAAAGATAGAAGCATATTTATACTGTCCTAGTTACACTCACTGGCACAGAAATGCTTTTGTATTAGCATGACTGAAACTTTCCTGTTGTGGATAGATGCACTGTCAGCCAGGCAGGCCAGATTTTCTGAACTGAGTTTCATAAGTAAAAGATGAAAGACAAAATGACCAGCTGCATAACCTTGGTTGYATAACTTTCAATATCTAGAAGTTAATGTTGTTTTCAGTGGATATTATCTCTTGAAGAATACTGTTGCTGTTATGTCTCCATGGATCTCTGAGRTATTTCATTGCCAGTGCTACTTCTGTTTGCAAAATTATTTTTCTGGGTTTGCAGTATAATCTCTTCAGCCCATGCTTTCACATGTAAGTTTTTGTTAACACTCTTCAGTTGTTCCCAGTAAGTCCCTTGTTCTGTGAGCCCATTTGTTTGACTGTGTGGTCTGTTTCCTTAGACCATTTCTTTTTATGCCTTTTTCTTTCTGTTTCACAAAAGCCTCATCTTATGTATGCACAAGGGCCAGATCATACTTGCTTGTCCAGATTTATTTATCAGTTTGCCCAAACAAGGTATTTATGGCTATTTTAAAAAAAAATTACATGCAGCTCCAGTGCTGTTGCTGCTTTGGTCTAGAGCCCTGGGAGTAAATGAGGTCCTGAGTGAATAACTAACTACATGTCACTCGGAATAGAGCAACCCTCATGTACTTCATCTGCAAAATATTCCAAATACTGGAAACACTGCATAATAGCAACCAGCAAGGGAGCTGAGCCAGTTCAAGACTTTGGCACCAAAAGGCTTCTGTAGCCGTCTTCTGTCTACCCAAGTCTTTCATATTTCATTCTTGCAGTTGCATTAAAAATGTAAAAGTAAAATAACACAAATGTGTAGAAAATATTACATAGACAACAGAGTGAAGGAGAAAATACCAAAACACCATTCTACTGCAACCAGTCTAATAAAAATATACATTAATAGCACTAGTAGAATTTGACTGTCTAGACTATTTGTGAAACTGCAGAGTAGCATTTCTTGAGCAACCTAACAGAGAAGTGAGGTATGTAGTTACACTGCAGCGCTGTGAGCTGTCTCTTTCAATAGCAAGACCTGTATTTTTCAACATTACTATCACATGTGGCCTGTTCTCTCAGCTTTAGTTAAGTGTTAGACTTAGTTATGCTTTAGGCTTTACTTACGCTAGACTACAGAGGTAGCAGGAGAGGGTTTGGGGAGTGTTGTCCCTGGGAATTGCTGGAGGYGGACGAGGGAGAGGGACTTGGATGCCTTCCTGGGATGGGAGGAAGACGTGGTAGAAGTGAGCTAAGGCTTCCGAGTTTAGGATGGATGCAAGGAGCTGTTTTGCCAGGGTAGAGGCCAGGAGAAAAGTGGAACTAGACATTTCTACAAATAAGAACCCTTTGAGCAGGGCCTGAAAAACCTTTGGCCTAAAACAACAAACTGTTTTTAGTGACTTCTGTGCACCTAATTTTAGAAGCTCAGTATTAGGATATGTCTTGTGTCTTAGTGTCCAAAAAGTCTGTCTTCACAATTTAATATCACAGTAATTTAATATCAGCTCAGTTGTGGACTGGCCTGCACTTTAGCTGCCCCACAGCTTTTTGTATCAATAGAACTATATTCTTCAAATCTATTAAGTATATATCTTTTCTTTTAGAATATATCTGTATCCATTAAGAATCTATACAATTGTGCTAAAGTTATTGGCTGTTACAGCATAAACCAAATGATTGTGATATGGACTTTTAAAGTTTTTTTGTCTCAAAGCCTCTATGTATTTCCTTKTAACTGGAGGTCTTGATAATATATGCAGTTGTCACTTATATAGAACAAACTAGTTCTTTATGGAGAAATAGCTCAAGCTGCTAGCTTAGTACTGGACACTCATTCCTGTAGCAAATCAGCTTTAGGTGTTTGAGCTGATATCCCAAACTAATGGGGTCTAGAAGTTTCAATGGCTTAAACACATGTTTCAAGTGCTTATAAAAAGCTTCTCTTTCACCCTCTTTTTTGATAAAATAAATACTGCCAGGAAAAAGATTGCTGATACATATTTGGCAAAGAGGGCCTTTTCATTTTTCCCCTCCTGTGGCTCATAATAGAATATGCTTAAAAGCAGTATTTACAGCCAAGCTTAGGTCTGTTTTATCACTTTTATATGTTCCATTGTGTTGTTTCTGTATAATCTTAATATACAAAAGAAATTAATCCAACTGATGCACAGACTTGAAAGGTTATGTAGCCTTTTATGATTCTGCAAACTGGACCCTAATCTGTGAGGTTTTCCTTCAGCTCTAATTTGCAGRGTGATGGTTTTTCTGCACAATGTGGATTAAATGCTCCCTATGAATGTTCCTTAGTGCTTAGACAGCCCTAGCAGCCTCTGATCCCTCTAAGGAATGTGAACCAAAAAAACACCCTATTAGTAATAACTACCAAACCTTTCTAAATGTAGCCTAACTAAAAATCTAAATTAGGCGMTTCTAGCAGATCAAATTGTGATTGACATGACAGGAGTGCTTCAGGTTTATTGTAATATATTCTATAGGTAAGTGCAACTTCTAAAGTTAAGTTTTGTTGCTGGTCTATAGCTCTTGCAACTCCCCTTTCAGACTGACTGGATTTTTTTTGTAGCACTTCCAATTATTATTCTGTTGGCAGTTGTCTTAATTTCAGCCCTGAGAAGTGAAAGCCAAAACACCTTTTCTTTTCCAAGAAATAAGAATATGGGTGTGTGTGCGCGTTAGYGACAACTGGACTTGGCCTCAGGATGCAGAGAAGTTGGATCCAAGTTATGAATGCTCATTAAATTTGGGAACATTCACATTCTTGAATTAGTTTGTAACCCATCTAAAAGAAGGATTTATGAAATAATTTGAAAATAATGTTATTCTGGTAGTGTTGATCCTATTCTAAAAGCTCCAGCATATGCAGGAATTAGATTTGAATCCTAGCACAGTAAGGTGTTTGTCTGCCTTATTTTGTAAAGGAGCAGTCCATATTTAGTTCTAGGCTTGTAGCCTCTGTGTCATCATATTGTAGGTCAATGAAGATGGTTTTTGGCTCGTATGTGTGTTTCTAACTGTTGTAATCCCTGCTCTCAGTCTATACAGATTCTTTGCGTTTTTTTCATGGCTCATGACAACTTTGCAAGATTTGAGTCATAGAAGTTTTGCTGGTTTCAGTCCCTCCTGTGGTACTGATCACTGACTCTTCCAGGAGTGTTTTGTTGAGATGGGCAAGATCTGTGATAAGATCCTTGAGATGGGCTGCATCTATGGGCTCTATCATTATAGACAATGAAGAGAAAGAAAAACTACTCTTAATTTGCTAAGTGTTTTCTGTTGTACTTGACCAGCTTGCATTGTTATAGGTCAGATGTGCTCAGGCAGCTCTGCCTTTTGCTCTCATACAGTACTGATGAAGAAAGGCTCATCCTGTGAGACATGAGGGTTTATTCTGTTTCAGTGGATATAGCCGACTTCTGCTATGGCTACCAGCTCTGTTACTGAACAAAGCATTTCTCTAGCCTTGGAGCTTCTTTGCATTAAGAAAAAAATTATCTTCTACTTTTCCGATTCTGAGATTGTAGGAAAAAAGTTAGTTTCCTTTAGACAAATTCAAGGGTTTTTTCCATGCCTACAGAATGCAAAAGAATTATAGTTGCCTAATCCAGAAAACTCTCCATGCATGGATTTAATAAATCTGCATCCCCTAATATCAGTTGTATGAGAGAATGGGCTTAGTTATTACCTGTGATTCAATCTGCTCTTTGGAAAAATAGGTTCTAGAAATTACTAGATCAGTAAGTTCATCTTTCCAGTTGCCTGCACAAGTGTTGTAGTTTTAAGTGCTTGCTTAAAGGTAAGAAATATATCCCCTCATTGTGTGCAGAGTTTCATACTGAGATTTACAAGCAAGCAGCTTAATACCTTCCCCGATGTTGTCTTCAAGGTATTTTACTTCCTTTATTCTCCTCCTTAGTAAATAAGGCTGCAAGTTTCAAATCTGACTGCTTAAAGTTAGGCTTTCAAATCTATGGTCAGGCTTTTAAATAGCAGAGTACAGTTTGTCAAAAGTCAGACCAGGTTGAAGCCCATGSAGAGTATTAGAAGCACAACTTTAAGCAGCTAATGCTGGGACTTTTTACCTGAATTTTTAAGCACTGAGGTGTTTTATTCTGATAAATGAGAAGGGCAGTTCTCCAGGCAGCAGCAGAGTCTAAGCTAAACTGCATGTGTATAAGAATTGGAGCTATAACATTCTTCCATCATGACCATTGAGCACAATTGTCAGTTCATAAACTGTTTGTAACTAAGTTTTAAACAAAATTATTTCATACTTGTATATGGAAACTGGGTAAACTGCTCTGTGTGTGTGAAATGAATTTTTTATTCTCTTTAATTCTGATGTTTGGATAACTCAAATATTTTGTTTTTCACCTTGTAAAAGTGCTATTTCACCTCTGTCCCAAGATCAAATTACTTAACTATGACTGTTTTTTTCGGACGTCTCTTCYTCTGTTGATTATGTAGTCTCCCAAAACGGGCTCATCAGAAGAGATGTGTACTGGTGGACCCCATGGCCAGGCTATATGTCCTGCAGCCACCGTGCAGGGATTTGTGTGCAGAAGCAGCAGCAAGTATGAGCATCCCATGATTAACTTCCATATACAACTGCTGAAGTTAGTGCTTGGTATTTAGACCACTCAAAAATGGCTGGATCAGAGCAGATTATTGAAGCCAGCCCCTTATGCATGTAGCYGTCCCAAGTGTTTTTGTGCTGCTTCTCCCTGCCAATGTTCATTCAGAAGGTAAATTTATGGCTGTGTTTGTGAATGCTGCAGTTGGGTCAAAATAAGAAGCTTCCCTCAAGCAAGCAAAGCATTCCTTCTTCAAGGAAAACTTCCAAATAATAAAGTGGAGGAATCAGCCCAGGCAATGTGCTTAAATATAATTGCAAACAGGTGCCTTTAATAGTGAGTCATTTTCTCATCTAGTCAGGTAACCCCCCCCTTTGCCATGCCAATGTGAGCTTGGCTTATTGCACAAGGGGGAGGCTCTTGCCAGTCTAGTTAAGCTCCAAAGCATAACTCATAAAAGCCTTTAATGTTTATTCCTTGTAAACTGCAATTGCTATTATCTTACAGCCATTTAGGATACAAGTAAAAATAATTGATCCTTTATAGAGCTTTTGGATGAGTCCACTGTATATTAGAAATATCTTAGTAACCCTAGGTGTTATTTAGATATTTAGCTTATTTTTCATCATAATGAAGGTTTATGAAGCCCATTTCTTACGGCAAAGGGGCTTGTGGCTACTGGCTTTGTCACTGCCTCCTTCAGCTAGTGACAAAAAAAATTCTTCAAAGAAATGAAGAGGTTTTGCATCTGTTGAGYAGCTTTAAGCTTTATCAAGTAGCTTCATTTCCACTGAAGTTTCACTATTGGTGACTCTAGGAGAGATCTGGACACAACAGAGCTTTGATTCCCTGTGAGGTATCAAAGCTGGTCAGAAATAAATCAACAGGAAACTGGACTGGGTTATTTCCCTTGCTCATTGGGCTGCTTTTACTGAAGTTTAGGGAATGGTGGATCATGGCAGTTTGCCTAGTCAGAACGGGAGAAAAAAAAAAAATCAATTCTGGAGCTGAGTGAAAACCAGGTTTCTCTCACATAGTTCATATTGCCTCTAATATCTCAAAGTGCTTTATATTTAAGCTGTTTAAAAGTCTCATGAAAAAATGTTTAGAGTTCTTTGGGGTCAAAAAGAACAAGGATAACGGTGATTCATTTAAGTATCTTCTACCTGAAATTGAAATAGGCTTTTAAGAATCTTCCTCACTGAAGGCCATTGAGGAAATTAAGCTGTAAGAGGAGAGGTCCTCTCTTGGAGCACTGGTCAAAAGACAGGAAACAAATCAGTTCACCTAATGGGGAGGGTTCACCAGGGTTGCTCCACAGGTTCTCTGCTATTTACAGTCATAAGTGAACTGGCAAAGGGAAAGAGTAGCAACCTGACTGTTTGCTGCTCATACAGAATTATTCAAGGTAGTGAAAATGAGGGCAGACTAAAGAATTATACAAGATATGAAAAGACTGACGGGGTAATAAAATAGATGAAATTTAGTGTAGATAAATGTGAAGTGATGCATGTGGGGGGGAAAGCAGTCCTAGCTCCACATATAAAATTGGCTCTGAGCTGTCTGTGCCACTCAGTAGTGAGACCTTGGGTTATGATGGATAGTTCCATGAAAACATCAGCTTGTACTCAACAGGCTAAAAAGCAAATCAAATTTTAGGAATTATGAGGAAAGGACTAAAGAACAAAACAGAACAGATCTATATGGTGGCATAATGATGTTGTTTATCTGCACCTTGGAAACTGTAATTCTTATTGACTTGTCTCAACAAGGGCGTATCAGGCTTGGGAGGATGCAGAAGAGGGAAATGAGKGATACAAGGCCCTTTAGTGGGATGGGCTGGGTAGGCTGGAGTTACCTGGTGGGGGGGAGGGGGGAAGAGTTTGATGGAGGTCTATAAAATCATGAGTGGATGGAGGATGAATTTTCAGTTTCAGTGCAAGAGCTGAGAGCCACCGTGAAGCCTAGAGAAAATTGACCCAGAACAGTAGGAAGCATCTCTTCCATAAGTGAGTAGCACTGCCAAAGGATGCTCAGAGAGGTTTGTAGAGGTCTCGGGGAGATGGAGCAAGAACTCAAGTGCCTGTCGGCACAAATCACAAGCCCAGGAAATCTGAAAAACACTAGGAACTTGAAAGTGTTTCAAGTTAGAAATACCATGCATGTTTGCCCTCTATTTTCCCTCAGAGTTCCCATTTTTGTTMACTGGTAGAAACAGATGAGTAGGTTATGTCCTTTTCGTGCAATGTTCCTCACCCCTGAGATGCCTCTCTTGCTCTAAATTGTTGGTTTAAGTGGCTGCCCTAGTGTTTGAGGCTGGTTTGCTCCTTTCAAGCTCTTGTGATGCAATGATAAATGTGAAAGGCCTGTTTTGTAGAAATTGCCAATTCTGRTTTATGATTTTTACCATGTGCCCTGTTTATGAACTTAATCACTTTGAGCCTGAAAAGAATGAGGAGATGACAACTTTGAGGAATGCCTGAAATCCCCCAGTGACTTTGGCTAGTGATCTTAGGTTGCTCCCAAGTTTGGTTGATGCTCTCCATGCCTTTTTAGCACTGTCAATCCCCTATAAATAAAGACTAGGAAGGCCTGAGCTCTTTGGGTATTAGTGACCCTGTTTTTCCTGCTACCTATTTTATATACATTTTTGTTAATCATCTCCTAATCTTAATTAAGAGATTAGCATCTCTTATAAAGGAAACTGAGGTGCAAAGTAGAGCAACCAAGGGGAATGAGGAAAAACAAARGGCCAATCTTGACATACTTAGTTCCTGCATTGTGGGGGATTTTCCTTTAGCACAAGAATATTCTCACTACCCTAAACAGGGTAAGCAATAACAAAGGGAGTGTTGTGGAGAAAGCTGACCAATTATTTTCAGTCAGGATGTTCATTTATGATGTTACATGTGTAGGCCTATGCTATGTGGCTGTATTAGCACCTGTTTAAATATTTGTCTAGGACATTGGCTAATGTAACTCAGCAGTACCTTAGAATGCATCATGAACATGCATTTAAAAATAAATTTACTAGAATAACAGTAGTTTAATTGCAGCAATTGTGTTCAGGCAATGGATTGTGCTCGTTTTGGTGGCTGATGAACCTAGTTCAAAAAAGTGGCCTACTCCACCATCAATATCATATTAGTGTGCCTAAAATATCTTGTTAAAATACACTTGTTGCAGCAGTCTGTTATTGTATAGGACCAATTTGTYCATATTGGTTTTGCAGCTGTTTTGGGTGAATTTCTTGTGTCCTGGTGAACTGAGGTGGTGGAGTTACAGCTCACCTTGCTTTGCAGAGATGTTTGGTTGCTGGAAGTACTGCAGAATTCCTGTCTCTTATAAGAAGCTGTAAAGCAATAAAGTTTTCTGTTGCCTTCAGTTGCCAGCTGGGCTGGAGGTGTGTGCTTTGAGTCATTACCCTGCTACTGCACAGTGTTTATCAAAGATATTTATTCATTTTACTTGCTACTGTAGGGAATCCTTTGGATGCTTGCTTCTAATTTCTGTTGAGTTCTGGATGACAGATCAGTCTGATCTTGCAAAAAATTGAATCCTTTTTTTACTTACGCAGATACATCTGAAATATTTAGCACTGAGAATTTTTCTGCTACTGAAAGTAGTAGCTGAATTAGATTTCTGCTTTCCTTTATCTTTAGGAAAAAAAGTTGTAGTTCAATGACAATAGGTTTTGGTTTTTCAGGAAATATGCTAGGTTTACAATAAGATAAAAATTTCAGATTAAGACCAAATATCAGTATGAGTATTGGTTTTCATTCTAGCAGAAGTTATTCCTCATTCTTATCTGGGACTTTGCTGGGATTTTTTTTAGGGCATGGTAACTGGGACCAGCACGAACAGACTGAGCTCTGAAATGCAAAGTGCTTTCAGTGTTGTGTGGCACTGAGTTAGAGTTGCAACTATCCAAAATGATTCTTGTTCTGAGTTTGTTACAAATTCAATCTTATTCAGTTTTCTCATTTTGAATTTTTCATTTTACTTCATAGAAATATCACCATTATAATTTAGATAAAATCTCTGTGAGAATAGAACTACTGTTAAATTTTTTTCCCAAGGAAAATAGTGGTTTACCTAGTTTCTGCCTTGTGTTATCATTGTGTTTCACTGCACAACTTGTGCAATAACACTTTAATTTCTCACTTTGTTCTGCCTGCTGAGCAAGAACAAGATGGATATGTACACTCTGACCTCTTGATGAAGTAATTCTAAAATGTGGAGGGTGTCCTCAGTCAACTGTTTAACCAGCTAAGCCTCTGAAATTTTAAGCTTGCTGTCTCCTTTTGCGAGTCTGCTAGAAACACTCCTCCAAATTAAATTTTATGTTACTGATGGCRGAGTACAGATCTGATTTTTAGTTCTGTTTGTTTTGTGCCGTCATGTTTTGAAATGTGTTCAGATGCAAATCAATTGAAACTCAAGGTAGTCTTAATCCCTGTAAGAAGCTGGGATTTGCTATGTTCTTTAGATGATCCTGTTCAGCAACACACCCTGGCTACCAGACATGGAGGGGGTTTCTTGGGCCATTTCTCTTTGCTTGCAAAGCATATTCTTGCTTCAGAACTTAAAGTCATAAAGTTTTAGCTCCAGTCTTAGAAAGCTATGAGACAACAAATTCTTACTGATTTTCCACACTTCTGTAGCAATGAAATTAAGTGTATGACACTTATGCAGTACTGAAATATCCTGAAAGAGGGATCTGAAAGTGAAATATTAAGTCACTGAACCTCTTCCTTACATTACCTTTCTATTACACAATCCCTTAAGTAAAGAACAGCTAGCAGAAACACCCTGTACAAACAAATACTTCAAGATTTGGAAGTAGGACAGGAAGGTCTATAAGTAGGATAGCTTCTGTAATAAAATAGTGACTGGATGCCCAGTGCTTTTTACCTCTAAGAACTGGTAAATACCTCTAAGTGATAGGATCTTGCTTAGAAAATGGATTTATGAAACTGCTAATATTTCCTAGAGTATAAACCCAAGCTTGGTTCTCCTGTCACTTGAGTATTGCTGCATATCAGTGTGGGAGACGCTGGRGAACCTGCTTGTGCTGACCCTGTAGGAGATGGGCTGTAGGGCCTGTGTGTGGAGTTGTAGTCTCTGATTAATGGTCCTGCTGTGACATCTGTGCTGCTGCACACCTTCTGGTCCTGGATGCTTGTATTTAATGCTGCTTCTCCCTTCTATARGAGAAAAAGATGGAGATGATGTTTCTTAGTGCAAAAGCTATGGAGAGCAATGAGCTATTAGTTCAGTGGGGTTTTCCTCTGTGTGTGCCTGTGAAACAAGGACTGGCCGTAACCCCTTAGCGTGTACGGTCAGAGCTGCTGGCCCAGCAGCTGGGTGGCCGTGTGGACAAGCTGAACTTGGGTGTTGTGACACATCCTCATGCTCCCTGCACTAGCAACAAGACACTCCTAGCAAGTCTCATCATCATCTTACTTYAGGAGAATTTTCCCATAAAGGTGTATTTTAAAGCTTAAAAAGAAAGCAAACAAGCTCAGAGCTGCAGCTCAGGCGGCTGAACTTAAGTGCTTTGCYCTGCTCTTCTGAAATTCATTGCTATCTATTACAGAAGCTACAGCATGAGGCCGCAGGAAAGATAGTTTTGAAAATGATAGCTTTTAAAACCTCTGAAGATGCTCCTTTTGCGTTACTCTTGGCAGGGAACCGGTGTGAGAACTGATGTGGAGATAGTTCAGTGCTTTGACTGCCACCTACTGCTTGCTGCTTACACACCAGATGCACTGGTAAGCAGAGTGTTTTTGTCAAATTTGAGGAAAAACTGCSTATTGCACATGCCTCTTTGTTTACAAACTGCAGGCCACAGCTGAATTTCCAAGTGTTAAATGTTCATAGTGGTTTTCAGCCTCAATGTCCAATGCAGCAGATGCAGAGGAACTTGGTATGYTGAATGTCCTGTCCACAGTTGGTTTAAATCTAGGCAAGTTTTGCACTTGAATTTGAAACCCCACACATTTAAATGAAGGAGAGTATTTGATTTAGAGGACTCTTGAGATTTAAAATGACATTATGTGGTTTTTCATCATTTTTTAGCGTGCAGTACTTCGCTTTCACTTCAGCCAAGCATTAATTCCTGGGGAAGGGGACCAGGAAGGAGGTGCTGCCCAAATGCTCCCTGCTCCATGGAAGGTCCCAGASCTGCCTTGTGGACCAGGGGTCCTCCTGGAGCAGCTGCTCTTCAGTCTCATGTGGTGTCCGCACAGCCCCAAATCCTGGGAATGTGGCAGCACAGTTCAGACCATTTTTTGGCAGTATTTTTTTGGAAAAAAACTAATCAGGTCTTATTTCACTATCTTATGGACTGTCCAGAGCTATTGCTGTCATTTGTCCRTGCAGTATAGTAATTATAATAGAGGCTGCATGAAAACCCTTAGCATAATAAGTGRCAAATGAGGAGCAAACTGCATTGCTGTATTAGTATTTACTAATGATATCAAAATAGGAGATAAACACTTTTCACTTGAACYATGCCCTAAGATTTTAAAGGTGGCCACTATAAACTTTGTGAAATAAGCTTTTTTTGTGCAGTACTTTTTTCTGATAATAAGCATAGCTACCTCTTGTTTTTTTTCTTACAAGCAACCACTTTTATTCTTGAAGTGAGAGTTGGGAGATGTATTTAAATCCTATGGAAGTCTCTTGCCCTGTTCAAAAAGYCCAATGTTTGCCCTACCTCTATTTAAACAGATGAACTTCTACAGTGCTGGTGGAAAGCAAATGGATGTTAAGCTGCTACGGAAAGCTTAGCTTGAGTATTGTAGTCTATTCCWGAAGAAAAATCCATTTAATGCATGCAGAAGAATTAACTGTTAATGCGCCACCTATTAAGGCACAAGGGATTCCTTGTAGCACTTGTATCATCCAACCAGGTAACAGGAAAATAACTCAGATGATTTAGGAGACTGAATGAGGCAAATAATAACATAGACATCCAGTGAGCCATTTATAACTTACTGTGAGCTTAAACTTCCTTTAAATAGATTTCTCACAGAAAAAATGTCAAAAAAGCAACACCTTGGTAATAATTATGATCCATCTGTGGGCTTTTCAGGAACCAAAAAAATGCAAATAACATCTGTTGAATTTAGCTCAATGAGCAACTCAGCCAGCTGTATCCATAGCTTCAGGAAAGCACTGTCTTTTGGAAATCAGCTGGAAGTAAAAGTCCTCTTAAAATGAAGGGAAAACGTTTTCTGCTTAGGTAACATCAGTTTATCCATTAGAAATCTTCACCCCTCTAATGGGGTTAGTGACAGAACTTGGTGACCTTTAAAATTTAATTTGGACAAATAACACTTGCAGATTTCCTGTCTTACTAAATGCTGAAGATGATATAAAACATCTATGAAGCTGAAAAGTATTGTACCTAGCTAAGTAACTAGTAATGTAGCTGCTAATGCTTTTAAGAAGATGTAGGGACTGTACCCAGCACAAGTACACCAGCTTACAAGTATTTTGAATTTACCCCATTTTTATCTTAGGAAATTCAAGCAYATAATCTGAACAAGATACAGCTGATGAAGTTGTATTGAATAATCTTTGTAGTATCAAGCTGTTGATTTATTGCACCCAAAGCTGTGCTAGGCTCCTGTTGCAGGTAAAATGTGGTCTTTTTTTCCAAGCTTCCATTTAATTTTCCACATGACAATGCAAAGATGAAATGGGYGTCGTGGGGAGCCAAAAGAAGAGAAGAGGCTGCATTAGCAAGCTCTGGTGATCCAGCAGAGCCGGGCCCCAGGAGCAGTTTTGGGGTGAGCATGCTGCATTGCCCAAAAGCCTGGCCCTGTAGGCAGGACTGGTTTGACAGGGCAGGCTCAGGGGCAGCCCTGCTGAGGAACACATGGAGCTAGAGCTTTGCTGGGAGGATGGGTCCTGCTGCATCTCGCAGGCTGGCCTGGATGGGCAGTTCTGCCAGGGGGTTTGGGGCTGGCTGTTGGTGACCTGTGTGCTTCATTGCCARCCGGTGCCAATGGGTCCATTGCAGCTGAACCGCCGGGCAGGGGCATAATGGCAAAACTGACACTCGCTTCATATCTGTAGCCTTATTTACATTGACCCAGACAGAATCCATCACAGTATAAAGCGCTATTAATAACATGTTAATTGAACCACTGAATCCCACCAAACACAAAGGGCAGGCTGGTGCTTCAGTCACCTAAAGGGACGTTTGCTTGGAAGCTGAAGAAAAGTAATGGTTTTACTTAAAATATTGGTAAAGAACCAGAAAGGATAAAATTAAGTTGACCTTTTGATAGATGTCTGTTTATTGATTTAAATTCACCATTTTGTGAACAGCGTTGAAGAGGTCTGTTAGAATAGAAGCATGTATAATAACATGAGCTGAACAATTTTTATTTCTTTGTGTGTCATTATAGAGAGATTGAAGCAAGCTTCACCTAAGTGTAGTGATGCAAAAAAAATAATAGTACCCAGGCTGGATCTGCAAAAGCAGAGGAAAACAAGAGCTTTATATTAAAGTGCCTTCTAGGTAGCTGACATGACGCATCTAGTCAGACGTAAATAATGACAGACGGAAACTATCATGAGGTCTGTGAAGCATCAACATGCTGCCATCATTTTCTTTCTAACCTTGCCTTGCTAGCAGCTCTCAGACTTACAGGCTGAGAGATCATTTAAAAAGCAAATCCTAATGATGCTGCCCACTGTAACAACAGCCGGCGAGATTGGCATCAATTTAGCTCGGTTTAGAGACTCGGCCTCGCAGCCCTTGTGGGCTCCTGACACCCAAAATGTGCCCATGTCTCCTTCCTGGCTCCCTGTGGCTCCTGTGCATTTTGGAAATGCGGGTTCACCCGTATGGGCAAAGGGAGAGCAACATTTCTGCTTTTTCCTTTGTTTTTTGGTAGAGGAGCCCTTTGATTAGCTGCTTTGTTTATTGCCTATATTTGTGTACAGGATGCCTGGAATTACATATGCATTTTTTCTTATTACACTTGTGCTATGCATGCACAGGATATCAGAGTAACAACCCCGTGTCCCTGTAGCTTCAGCCGAGCAACGTTATGGTTCAGATAAACCCATCTGTACATGGCTGCCATAATCAATGTGGAATGGCAGAGCAATTTTACAGCTGCAACTCAAGAAAACAGAACAAACTCGCAACAGTTCTGGTTTCTCCAGCTCAACAGCCTGTTTGCCAAGGCAACCTACAATAAGTCGCACATTTTAAGCCACTGACTTCATTGCAAACCTCTGGGAAGCAAAGCTGCTATGCAATAACATAATGGCATTATTGCTTTGCAAATCAGCATGCGGCTTTGCTTGGGTGCTAGCGGGGCACAAGGGCTCGCAGACAGATGACAACGTGAAAAAAACAAGTAGATCGGACTGCTTGTTTCTGATTGTAAACATTATTTTCATATACTACAATTCCATTCTGTTTGGTAAGCCTGACCCTGRCCTGGGTAAGTGTACTTTCATTGTATGTAAATTAAAACAAGGCAAAAAGCCTCCCCAACCCTCCCCATCTGAAGGCTATTTACGCTTCACAGATCTTTCCAGTACTTTAAGCACAACTAAGCTGCTATTTCAGGTAAAGAAAATGCTATTTTTTTCCAAGGAAGCATTTTAAGGTTTCCCCCTGCATGCATCTGAATGCTCTAAATAGTAATACAGGAATCGTGACTCAAAGTAAATAGATGGCACTTAATTATGCTGGTGATGTCAGGTACTGTATAGGTTGATTTCCCAAGGCGTAAGTGAAAAATGTACTATTTGGTCTTAAATTTAGGCTTAATAAATAGCTAATTTAGGATCTTGTTCTATATGCAAGGATATAATCGCAAGGCATTCATTTTTAAAAGGTTTCATTTATTCTTGTGAGCTTAATTATTGCAAGGAAACTGTGAGCAATTTGTTTTTTACCAGTGTCTGATTTCTGAGAATGGTTATTAAATATTAAATGGATGCATAATTCAGGCAATTAAGAAAGTAATCACACAAAGTAATGTAATGGAAGTTAATTATTACTGCATAAGCAAATAGTTCATTAATGCTAGTAGTTGCTATGGCTGCATTCTTAATACATGCAGAACTGAAGCATGAATCCTCTGTGTATTCAGAGAGGTACTACAAGTATGGTACTGCAGAAGGAGTGCTCCTAATGAAAAGCACAGGCAAATAAGGTCAGATTGACCCCGGACTTGGACGAGTACCTTAGGATCATCATTACTTAGGAGTGTTTTATCAAAACCACGGCTGCTTTAGATGCTTATCTTTCTGTTTGTAATACAGTTCATGGTTTAAATCAGGGAAGAAGTTAGGGTATTTAGCTTGTTTATAGGGGGGGRAAAAAACCACCAATCCTGCTTCCCCTGTTAAAATTCTACTCAGTGGTGGTGTTCTTGTTAAAAGGCTGTAAAATCATTATATGTAACTTAAAAGGGTTGTACAATTTTTTCAGTACAAAAGTATAATAGCTGACAACCACCCTTGTTAGATTTTGTTCTTCAACTAGAGCAAAATCCAGCATTTCTTGCTAACCTTATTTCCTTAAAGTGTAACACCTTGTAGAGATTATTTTAGGTCAAAAAGACATTCCTGCAGTCATACTCTATATAATACAACTGCATCACAGTGTATTAACCTCAGAGCMATAAGGTTCAGTCAAAGATGGGAGYGTTCATGACCTAGGCATGATCAGTGCAAAGTAACTGAGTCTTGTTGCAGCCTTGGAAGGTGTGAGGAGATGGTGGGGCACTCAGGTCCCTCTGTTCTGGGGCTTGAGAGGAGCAGAATGGCCAGATCTGTGCTCATGTGCTGGGCAGCTGGTGGGTGAGGGCTGCTAGCTGTGGTAGTTAGTGTGACCCCCAGCTGCTGGTTCATGCTCTTAAATGAGTTGAACTAGGTAAAGGGAGACAGATCTTGTCTTCAGCTCTGCTCTGGGATTGTGAAAACTGGGAGTAGACTCCAAGTGGTGCTTGGCACTGCCTGGGATGTTGTCTGCATGCACCTGGGAACGTGGAGGTGCGCAACCTCGGTGTGTCCTGTGCAAGGAAAGGAGGCTGCGGGAGCCCGTTCTTGCTAGCTCAGCGTTTGCTGAAATYTCCAAAATGTTCCCGTACTCCCTGCACCCTGTGTGCTTGGATCTTGAGTCCTCCAGAGAGGCCAAGGAGGGAGAGGGAAAGCATCACGGTGGCGGCTCTTTATTGCACCCTGTCATCTTCCCAGGTGTTGGATCAATCAGTTTGAATAGTGATTTAATAAGTCTAGAAATACAACCCTCTCCAACTCCTATGATAGTTTGGGGGAGGAAAAGATTTGGGTTGAATATGCACATGTGCAAACACAATGACATTTCTTAATTTTAGGGCTACTGATTTCATGAAACTGTTTATTTTGAAAGTGCTAGTGCTCTTTCAGAATAGAAACAAATGTTGAAGTATGGGAAATTCCTGTGGGACAGAAATTGTGGGTTTTTTACCAGCTCTAATAACCACCAATGCAACAGCATGAGCAGTCAATCAAACAGGAATTGAGCCAACACAACCCCAGGAAAGTTCCTTTCATCCCTTCTTTATTTGCAAAGCAAACCCTTAGTCCTTTTGCAAGCCCTATTAAACGTTTGGCTTTTGCAGAGCGTCTGGGAAAGCAGGAGGTTCAGGCGCTTGGGAGTGAGTGTGAGGGAACAAGTACCAGACCCGCGCAGGCCTCGCAAACCACACCTTGCAAACGTGATGTGCAGGGCGCCGCGAGCAGGGCCTCCYGGCCAGGGTGGCATCTGGGGAGGTGGCAGCCTCTTGCCTTCACGCCAGCTCCTCCAGACTCCAGCTCCYGGTATCCTCTGTGCCCATGCGCCTGGCCAGAGGCCTTGTTTGGTGTGTAAGCTGCTGGGTTTAGCCCTGGCTTCGCACCCAGGGCGGGCTTAAGACAGTCCTATGTGGAGGGCAAAGCACCCAGTTGCTCGAAAGGATGAAAGAGGAAGGTAACTTTATGGGCAACTGTGACCAAGTGCTCATTTGAAGGACCTCAGGTCCAATTGAGGCAGTAAATAGGCAAACTCAGATATATGGTTCCTCATGGGCCACTGAATTCTTTGGCTGCTTCCCTTAACAGTGTCCAAGAAGTGCCCAATCACTATGATGTGGTATGCAGGCCTTTCTGCTCCGACCAGGAGGTGAAAACAAGGAGCAGGGGCTCAGCAATGACTGGCCTGGTCTGGTATTACCCATGTGGATAGTTGAATATCTACTTTACCTATATAGGGAGGTCGTCTTTGGAAGAAAATGTGGTTATTCTATACCTGGGGGAATATGCAAATTATACCAGTGACACCAAAAAGCAGAGATTGATATATCAACAAGTAAAGGGTAAAGATCTGATGAAAAGTATGATCTAAAATGGAAGAATACTTATACGTATACTTATATCGTATATATATATACTTATCGTATATATACTTATATCGTATACTTATAAAATGTTATGAATGCAAAACTTAAAACAATCTTTTGTAATAGATTTTTGTATGCTATGTTTTTTAATCAAGTAGCTGTGATTTCAGATGCTTAAGTTTCATTTCATGTGACACTAATTACAGAAACTTTCCTCAGAGCTTTCATTAACCACAATACTGATGTTAAGCATTTTTGTTAAAACAACTAGTTTTCCTGTTAACTAAAGTGACCATTAATTAAAATGACTCTAATTTTTAATTTAAATCTTGCTTTATTTTTAATAGTTTAACATAAATGCTTGGTTTTCATTTGACATTTATGTGCATCACAAATACATCTAAGGTCCAAAAGTCACCCTTCTGTTCATGTAGGAAATAATGGTTTAATTGCATGAGTTAGAATTGTATAGTTATCTTATCATATATTTATAGAATGTTTATCTCCCTCAGTAAGATATGAAGGTGTGCCCTCAGGACTGACATTATGTGGTGCAGAAGAGGAGCTTGCTAGGTCTTTCCAAATAGAGAGAAAATGTCTAGGCTCTAACAAAAGCTTGACCCTTGTGCATACATGGGGCTTTTCATTTTGTACCAATTGACAGTAACTCAGGATTATCTCTGCCTAGTAGTGTTTACCAATTTCCAAATATTCTTGTTAACTTCATCTGAGAAATGAAGTGTGGCACAGATGGTGTTTTTCAAAAGACCATAGAATTAATGGGTCTTTTAGAACGTTTAATTTTAACTTTAAACAGCATAATCAAATCAAAAACTTAGAAATAATTGGGCCAAGTTGGCTTATCTGACCACAGAATTCACTAACTAAAGTGAACAAAAATCTTGGAGTAAGTAAAATCCCCAGGAAAGATGGAAAAAATCAATTGACCTAAATGAAAGCAGTTTCCTTGTTAGTGGAGCTGCAATGAGGTAGTTTGCTGGTGATGGTCTCTGATTAGAGGCGTGCATGCTTATTCTTGTTGGTGTCACTTCCCTACGCGTTCAGTATTATACACCTAAGATTTAAATTGTAGATACAGAACTCCATGGTTCTCTTAGTTTCAACTAAGTTTAGACAAAGGTGAACTAGCATAAAAATTAGACGTGAATATTCATCTAATCCTTTGCCTTAGGTGAGAAGAAAAAAGATGTCACCTGTGGTAGTGTTTTTATGATATGATTTGCTGCTTCAATGACTATAATAATAAATTTGCAAGGTAACTCATTAACCTGCAAGCTGCCATTTGTCAGGGTCACTTGCAGAGGGCTGCAGCCAGTGCGTTTTGTCTCTGTCACCAAGAGTATTTGACATCACCATCACAGATGGCTTTAACACAGATGGAAAAAGTACCTCTCTGCTGCAGCAAGGAGGAGGTTTAACTAGAAAATAAAAATGAAAATGCAAAACTCAGTTTTCATCCACAGAAAAGAAAGCTGCAGTACCTGCAGGTACTTGAGTGACAAACTCAGTGAGTTGGTACATGTGCCCAGAAGCAGATTCCTACCTTCTCGTTTGGGAAGCTGTTCTCATGATCTGGCAAAATTGAAATTGAACATTCAAAGCAAAATGCACAATGAAAACATACCTGTCTACTTTGCCCAAGTTTGTTAATCATTAGGCTCAGGAAAAGCAGAACAAATTTAAATGCCCCAGGAGATGCCTGTGATGGGAACAGCTCCTAGTTCTAATTCCACTCATACAGGAAATGTCCCTTATTTTGCTTCCCAGCCCTGTCTTGGTGTGGCAAAAAAGACATGCAGCTTTTCAGTATCCTGGAGGCAGAATCTCTTGGGAAATATTTCAAATGTTTTTTCTTAACTAGTTCTAACAAGTTACTGTGAGGTGGCTGGCTTTGAGTGATTCTTCCTTGTTTCCCCAATAGTCTTGTTGATTTAACTCAGTATAGTCATACAATAAACATTTCAATAACCAGGTCAATACAGTATTCATAAATTCTTGCAGAGCAGCTCTACATCCATCATACAGTATAGTAGAGCTTGAACACTACAGTCTTATTCTATTTTTCATTTTCCTTAAGCATATGCACATACTTTCTCAAATCATACCCAGTGGTATTCATAGATTCTGGGAGACTGTCATGAAATGCAGAGAAAAAAGTGTACATATTTTAGACTTCTCTAACAGAAATAAGAAGTTGCAATTTTAAGTATTCAAGGTTTTGGATGGTGAAATTGTTTCTCTTTAGTCTTTGGCATTTAAGCCTATATGTAACATGTCTGGTTGTTGGCTCTCTGCAATAGACGTAGTGGTGTTTTCTATTGCCAGCTGCCTTGCAGTACGTGTATGCACAAGTGCTACACAACCACCAAGGAGAACTGAACTTGCTAGCTGGTTGTAGCCTGGGTAGCTGTGGGTTTCTGGAGGGGCTGTAAGGGTCTGTTTGCATTTGTGGGGTGGGAGGAGGAGCACAGCTGTAGGTACTGAGATACTCATCTTGTGCCTGAACTAGCTTTATAAACATTACCTCAACCTCATATTTCAAAATCTGGTAGTAGGAGTTAGTCTATGCTGCATAATCATCATATCACATATAGTATCTCTATTTTAAATAAACCTGAAATGTCTTAAATACCCTGTGGATAAATGAAGAGTAACCAGAAGCTTTTTTCTTTATTTCTTAGTGCCAACAATGGTACTGTACTACTAATTAGTACTGTAATATTAATACCCAAAATTAAGGTGCTTCTAATGCAGAGAAGCTTAGTCTTAAAAAAAAAAAAAGTAAAAGATAAGCAGTTGAAAAGCAGAGAATAACCTATTATGTTTTTAATAGCATTTGTTTTTTTACATCTGTTTCTCTTATGAAAGCCTCAGCAGTAAGCAACTGTTCTGGTGCAGCGTGGGAACTGCTGTGCTTGTCAAGGCAACTAGTCCTCTGTGGAACCAGCTTCCCAAGATCTTCTACTGAGTAGGTGATATTTAATATAAAGTAATTACAGGTGGAGAAATGGAACAAAGCTGGTGACCTTTCGGGGGGGGGGGGGGGGGAACCCTGCTTGGCAGTCACCTGCTTGCCCACCCTTTGCATGAAGTGATGTGGCCTTCTGCTGGGAACCTGTGGCATGCCCAGCTGATGCTGCCCTGCCAGGGAGTGCTATAAGGACACGCATAGCTGTGTGTCATGCTAGTATAGAATGTTTAAGTTCTTGCCTATTAGAATCTGAGGGTGGCTCATCGTGTATGTGCAAGTGATTGCACATACTGATTTTTCTAGTCAGTCACCAGCTCTCCTTGAAGGCTAAGAGGTGGTTTGTTGTGTAGGGATAGCTCTGTAATTTTCAAAGTTTGTTTTCTTGTTTCAGTACTCATTAGTGTATTAGTAGTTCATCCCAGGGTTTGCCCCTGAACTGGGGTCCTGATGGGATCATGGTTGCCAAAACTCCTTTAACAAAATGCTCTTGGGGAAATTCTGAGGAGCATGAGATCTGTGCACTTCGACTCTCTCCCTTTGTTTCCTTAAAAATATAAAAGTTGTGTCAGTGCATCTAATTCTAGTCTCTTACAAAACTAAAAATAAAGCACTGAAGGATTTTTTCCATTCTGCAGTCCCAGCCAGCATAAAAGCCCCCCTTTCTGGCATCACTTCCTTTCCCAAAACAGTTCAGCTTTGCGGCTGTGGCACCCAGCAGCCATGAAGTTACTTTAGGATTATTTCATACAAAGGAAAAAACTAGCTAAGTTAGCTGCTACATAATATTTTTATTAATATAACTAAGTAGTTGCCTAAAAGTTACTTGAGATTCCCTCTAATAGAAATTTGAATTGTAACTTTATAGCCTAAATAGGAAGCTAGATATGTAGCAAATACTTTAAAGAAAAGCTTCTATAAATGCTTTAGTAGAAAATTAACTTTTTGTGGGGATAAAGAGAGGGATTTTTCACTTAATGTATTATGGCATCTCTCTAAATTTTCGAGCTTGCTAAAATACATTGTGAAACATACACTGTCAGTCAAAATGATCTGTGAAGTTTGCATAAGCTTTGCAGAAATATTAAATATTTGTGCCTTGTACTGCCAAAACTTTTCTGTCAGGCTTTATTCTTTCAGCTGATTACTTTGGTATCCCTTGTTAGCACCGCACACTGTCAGCACTTGCTGATTCTAATACATGGGCTAATAAAACTGTACTTGTAGCTCTTATTGAGAGGTTCTGTTTATAGCTTGTTTATGTGCGGGTTATATGTAATTAACTTAGTCTTATTGCAGTTAATACAATATCATTGAATATTTCCTTCCTCAGTGTAGTACAATAGAGCTTTGTAACTTGATTGCAGAAGGCAAATTTAAGGGGAGACAGGAATGCTTCAGTTTTCACTGTGCATTTTTTTAAGCTATGCTAAAGCTGATGCCTTTTTCAAGTCAGACCTGTGAACAGGATATGTAGCATACAAAAAGCTGTGTGTCTGTTTATTGATGTTCAAAGACAAAGTTGATAGGATCAACTGAAGAAATCATGTACTGGGCACAGAAGGGCTAAGGATAAAGAATAAAGTTGCAAAAATAGCAAAGAATTTGTATATTCTGCATAGTCAGTTAACACTTCAGTTCAAACTTGCATGTTCTAGAGCAAATTTTTTTTTTTCAGCTTGTTGAGCTCAGATTGTAAATGAGACCACATGTTTGGTATTTTAATGTAGGCATGCTAGTTTAGTAAAAACACCACTCGTGAGGATGACCAACTAGTACATAGAGCTGTGGTTATTCCATCCATGTGAGTATGTCAGGAAATACTTGTACTTTCTCCTTGAAAGAGCATCCTGCCTGTCCTGTAATATAATTGTTTCACTTTAGTAGTCTCACAAAGTAGAGGAAAAAAAGTGTTAGGAAGCTTTTTCTCTTTGAAGAGCAAGTCTAAACAAGACTTGAACAAGACAAGGCATAGAATTCTAAGAGAAGCATGGTCACTAAAATATTTAGGAGTGAGTTCATATTTTCAATATCATCTTTAAGATATCTTCTAGTTAAAGAGAAGGTATGGATTGAAGGACTGCTGAAAAGATGGAGAAAATGGTAAGAAAAGTAGGCCTCCATGTAAACCGGTAGAAGACCTTGGGTAAATCTTGCAGATGAGAAATATAGGTGTCAACTGGGAGTCTGAAGAGCTAGTTAATAACACTTAGGAGAAAAATTATGACCCAGATCATAAGAGCAGCAGTAGATGAGATGGTCTGCAGGGCTGCGGTGAGGTAACGCAGTGCCTGTACCGTGCTGCGTGCCAGCAGAGATGTTATCCTCGAGCAGCGCCACACTGGCTCTTTGAACCGGTGTGAGGGAGTGGAAGTTTAATTTTTGCCTCAATGGCAAACACAGATGTTGACTGAAGTGCTGGTGATGTCCTTGCTGCTCTTGGCCTTAGTCCAGAGCCCAGTGAAATCAAAGGCAGATGATCCCTATCTCCTGATGCTTTGGTCAGATGCTGCAAAGAACTGGGAAGGAAGCAAGCACAGCGGCTGCAGCCAGCTCTGGAGTGCTCAAATTAATCCAAAAACCCCATAACCAAGGTGATATTAAGTTGTATGTTGCCATTGCTACTTAGGGATAATTATAAATCCCTGCGAAGACGAGAAGTGTGAAAGTCTCTACAGATGCTGTCTGGGACATTCCTAGGCAGGAGAGAGAACTTGGCGCCATTTTTATAGTTAGGCCTGTTAAGATTTAATAGATGGAAAGTTTCATTAGTGAACTGTGTTGCAATTAACTTGAAGGAGGTTCCAGCCTACTGTATGCAGTCCTTGCTCAGAGAAAGTTGTTTACATTTCCTTTTGCTAATAATTTATTGGCTTTTCAGCACTTGAATGTTAATGAATAGCAAGGGCCAGAATTTAACAGAAAAACAACACCACAACATGATTTTCTCATTACTCTAACAGACGATAGGGTCAACTGTATAATTTTTTTTATTTCTCAGTGAACATACCAGTTGCTACAACCTCCAGACAGGGTTGACCCAAGGGCAAAGGATAACATGAAAATGTAAATTTAAGGGAATAGTTTTCTCCTCAGTAACATCTGTAATAAGGATTAATGGGGTAGTGACCTGGTTTTCTTTGTCTTTTTGCCAGTATACCCTGAGGCCAAATACTGCTCGTCTTGCACAGCACTTTCATTGTAAAATAGATTAGGATTTAGGCCTTTTTGGTCTTGTGGGTGACCTGCCACAAGAGGTGAGGTGCACAATTCTTATCAGCCTTGGAGTTATTGCAAACTGCTTTTTATCCAAAGAGCAGAGAAGTTTCCCTGTTCCTCTTGAGAGGAATATGTGGTAGCGTGAAGCTGATTCATGTTCATAGTGACTGAAGATCATGTTCCCTGAACCCCTATGGGTCTCCTTAAAAAGAACTATATCAAAGGGAGTCTTCTCATTTTTATGGTTTTGAGGAAGCTCTGCCCTCGGAGACAGCATCGTCTTGCCAGACAGCAAGGATCTCTGCTGTAATGTCTGTAGGAATGTTTGTGAGATGGAGCCAAGGCTGTGCCCAGCTCCCACCAGCTCGGACATCCTCTTCTGGCTGGTCATGTTGAAGTGTTTGAAGGACACCTCCCTGATTTAAGAGGGTTTTCTTAAGAGTGTTTTCTGCTGACACTTTGGACCATAAAGTAAAGGCAAACTGCTCTGAAAACTCATTTTCACTGATCTAGGGCCACTTTCCTCATGTTTGTTGACTTTGGAAAATCTGAAGACAGCTATACAAGCATTCTGTTGTGCCAGCAAAATTGAGAAACATCTTAGGTACTTGGCCATGGAGTTAGAGACCTTAATGTGCTCCAAGTTAAGTGGTCCAGAGCCTACTAGCTGGGGGGTTTTGTTCTTTTGCTGTACAGATATTTGTTACTTTGAGATGTGCAGAGCTGACCAACTAATGCTACGAAGAGTTAGGGTTTGTTGTACTGTGAAGTGTAGTTGAAGCTCTCAAGCTTAAACATTTCTTATAGTTCACTGGGAAATCTGTGTACAGTGGCCAGTGTATGTGACTTGTTCTGGGCCTGATCCCATAATTTCTAAGTGAATGAACAAAAATAAGGAAGGCATTATACAATTTTATGCTAAATTAACCTTTCTGTAGAGTACTAAATATCCATCTCTGAAGATGCATCACAAAACCTAAGTATTTTGCTACTGCAGCGGTATTAGAAGTACTTTGTGCTTTACTAGAATGTAAAATTACTAACCAAAATGTCTTTTTTTAAAAAAAAAGGCAAGAGGAGTCATTCAAACAAGTTATTCTGTCTTTTAATTGAATTTCACTTATTGTCCTAATTAGAGCTAGTTTTAATAAACAGTTCTTGGGGGAAAGAAATATATATATATATAAAAAATCTGAATTTTTCTACAGGAAAATCTGTAGCCTTAACCTGATGAAAGTTTGTAGGGTCAAAGATGAAAATAGTTTTCCAAGTGGGCAGATCTTCTAGATAGACCACGTCTAAGCACTTGGGTGGAATGTAGAGGGTTAAATTGGAGCCCTAGTGTGAAAAGGACTAGCTCTGCCTTCACTTTCTCTTAAGCCAATTCTTGGGCTGCAGTCTGTTTCCAAATTCTGCATCCCCACCTTGGCTTTTTTTCTGTCAGTGCAACCTTTATCACATATCGAGCTGAAAAACTCACTGGATTCTGCTCTGCTTCTGTAGTGATCGTGCAGCAGGACTCATGGGAAGCAGGTGGACCAAGTGTCCTTCCTGGAGGAGTGTTGCTACCTGTCATGCTACAGGTGATCCCTTTTGTATTAGACTTCAGGAACTAGAGATCATGCAAGGGTCTGCTGTTACAGCCTAAGGGAGGGAATGCCCTTCAGTTGGAGTAGAGCCCACCGAGGTAGATGGTCCCACTCCAATGACTGATTTATGAGACCTGTAAGAAAAGTTAGAGATGGGTGCAAGAATCTCTCACATATCAGTTTACTGCCTCAGTCAGTCTCATTTGGAGATTCTTCTTTGCCTTTCACCTTTCTGTGGGGAAGAACTCTAATAGCTCATAGACTTGCTTGGGGAAGAACAGGAGAAAAGCAGAAATCTCTCAAAAAAAAAAAAAGTGGGAGGGGAAGTTGTAATTCAATGAGCTAGCAATGGATCAACTCTAATCACAGGATAACCTTCCTGCAATCCCTGTTTCCCACCCCTCTGCAAAATACTTTGTATTTGAGTACTCTAATCCTAGAAAGAATACTCTCAAATAGCTTGAAAGGAATGTCATGCAACCTTTATTAGTTTGTCACTACAACAGACTCCTCCAACTTGCTTTGATTTAGTGACATAACTCGTGGTTAAAAGCTTTAGGCAAGGCCACACACAGGCAAACAATGACTGGTGATTTGGATAATTAATAGGAATGGCAGAGCCCTGTCCCTTTACAAGAAGGTTAGCAATGATATGCAATTAACAATGAGCGGTAAAAGGTAAAATCATGTAGCTATATAGAAAAAGCAATATATAGAAATATAATATAGAATATATAGAAAAAGCAATAGACCAAGTTGCATAAAGCAATATAACAGTTGGCAAAAAAGCAGAGGGAGTGAGAGCAGCATATTCTTATGAATGTTCTTAGTTAATTCTGCTCTAAAGGTGGAATAGGAGAGATGCTTGGCTGTTCTGCACAACAGGGCTAGCTTCATCACACAGCTTGGTGCCCTGAGGCTCACAGCCTCTTATTTATGGTGTAAAAAGTTGTACATGTAGTATCTTGGTAGTATGGAAGAAGTGTCTAACATCACCAGCCATGAAAGAATGAAACACTAATGCTTTAACCTCCTATGATTTTTTCTTTTGATCACTTCTGAAGTGCCTCCTGTGTGTTTTTGGAAGGTTTCAGGTCAGCAAAATCAACAAAAATCTGGACTATGTTGCCTTTGCCCATCTGCTCCCCTGCACCTGTTCTGACAATGGAACTGAACTTCTGGCATTACCTACCATTTTCCTTGGCAATAGTCTTTGACATTGTTTACTGGGATACAAGAGTCGGGTTTTATTGCAGGGCACGGCAGAAGATCCTTTGCAAGGGATCAAAACTTGTGTTCTATTAGAGATCACTAGATGAAAGCAAAAGAATGCAAAACTTGTCCAAATAGCTTAATCATAAAAATCACATGTAGAAATTAGGCTGTAATCAAAGCAACAGTTCAAGATGCATGTTTGACAAAACCATACCATTTAGTATGATTAAAGTCTTAGTGGAATCGCTGTCAGTAAGAACTTTTCAGTCTCTCTAATTCATTTCTCGGCTCTGGTGTGATCTTATTTGGCTATGAATGACATTATTTGAATGATTAGAAAATTATTTAAAAGTATGAATGTTGCCTATTTGCAAGTATTTTTAGGATAGTTCCCCATATGTAATTTTTTCCAATTTAATTTTGGCTGCATTCTTTGTGCAAATGTATTTACAAGAAGTTCATAGTATTTGCCTATTTTTTTATGCCTCTGGTTCTAAACCATAAACACAGTGTACAAATAGGTGTCTAAACATGCACATAATGGCACAAAAATAGTGAACTAGAAGTTGAAACAGTGTGCAGAATACATGTTCTGAAAAACCCTTGTCAGAGTAATTCAGTGGACATAGGTGATGCCCTGAGAAATGTGAGTAGGGCCTTGGTCATGGGAAGCCTTCAAGGAAGGACTGAAGGAACATGCCAGAGATGCTCGGTGAATTCTGCTTGGGTCTTGGGTATAGAGATGTTGTGGTTGCATGGAGATGGTCAGTAGAAGAAATGTCAGGAATCTGTTCAAAGAAAGCTCAGAAACAAATGTGCTTGGAAACACTCAGGGAATATTCAGGGACAAATTCAAGGAACAGACTGAGTGTATTTCAGGAAGCCTCTTCACTGCAATGTAAATGTACATTTCTCCTTTCTGGCGTTGCATTTGTGTGTTGCATTATGGTATGTTTTAACTTTCCATTGTGCTCTATGCATAGTTATGAATGAAGAGATGATGACAGGAAAATACAATTTGAGCTTATTCTATATGAAAGCATGCTTGTTGTCTACATTTCTGCTACTCAAACTTTGAGCTTTTCCATGAAAATGTGTTTTTTGAACTTATATAGTAAACAAGGAAACTATGGTTAAAAATTGATGGTACAGATACAGCAAACTGCACCCAAACCTTTAACAGTAGAGCTGGGAAATGGAAATTATTTGAGATTGATGAGCTTACTTGGGGTCAATCTTTACCAACACTCTGCATTTTGTACATGCTCCAGGAAGGAAACACTAGAAGTACTTCATTGTATGTTGCTCATTGCTCAGTATTTTAATGGGAACAAGCTTTCAGGGTTCATCCTCTGATTTGCAGCGTGGCTGCTTACTGAAGTGGCATAGAAAAAAGTGCAAGGACCTTGGTTTGCCTCTGAATGTGTCCAGTGCTGAGGGTAAGGGAAGGAGGTTCTGTGTCTTTCATGACTCACTCCTGGTGGTGAGTGAGCTGTGAAAATAGATCTCTGAAACTTGACTGTTGAGAATGAAATGTTTTGCTGAATCTGTAGTTTTTCTAGGAATTAACCTCTTAAAACAGGAAAAAATGTTTAAATCCTTCGCGAATGTTTTCAGTGAAACAGAAGAGAGCTGACAGGGCAGTGAACCTAAGCTTGCAGCCAGAAAGCTCTGCAGTGCTTTCCTGTCTTGCTGCATAGCTACTTTTTCCTCAGTGTGATCTATGTAAATAGATAAGTGGAAAGGTGATCTTTTAAAGAATAAGTAATACTGAGATTTGCAGTGACTAATTGACTTGCATTTTCAGTTGAGATGATGTTCTCACCAATCAGTGGAGTGAGCTACACTTGCTTCAAACTTTAAGTCTAAAAAGCCTTCTCTGCACCTTTGTTTAAGTTTACTTTGTCTCTTTGATCTCATGTTAACATACTTTAATGACAGGTAATGATTGATAATGGTGTATTGTAAAGTTCAGGTAATAAATAGTGCTTTACTCATAATAATGCTGAATAATGTACTTTTTATGACCTACTTTGACGGAAAATTTCCTTGTCAACTCTGCCTAATTGTCTAAACAAAACCACCCATTACTTAAAAAATGCATGTCCAACCTAGACACATTAATTAGGGTCATGACTGAGCTGCACAAAGGAATATAGTAACACTTCAGTTATCTTTAAGTATGATCTTTGGACAGCAGTCCTAATGTTAAACTGAAGTTTAATGGGAAGCTCTTGTTTACACTATGCTTTTGTAGCTCACAGACATATGTTGGAATCTATCCACAGCGGCTGTGTGATGGGAAAAGCAGCATCTCCCTGCAGGTCTTTAAAGGTCATAAACAATATTAGTTTGAACATCAAAAATCCCCAAATCAAGTTAGCCTGGAGGAAAAGGTTTCTGGGGTTTTTATCCAGCCAAAAACCCAAGTTAGGAAATATTGCATTCCATTGAGTTGAGAGTTAGAGGGGCTTAGTTTTTAGCTGTTGACACGTTGGCATACTGTACATCAAAGCCCTTGGTGAGGGCTAGCACTCTCATGGTGTTTAATCTGCTTTGAAGCCTCAGGTTTTTACTGATAATGTAGTAAGGCTTTAGGAAATACCTTTACAGACTTTAGAAGGAAAATCAGGTTCAGAACCATTTCAGAAGGGAAATGTTCAAAAAACGGTTTTAGTTTGCTACTACGCAATTTTCAGTATGTTTTAAAATAGGAGATTCTCAACAATTATTGTTTTTTTGTTGTTGTTATAGAGCATTAGAGGGGAAAAAAAGATCCAGAATCAGTTGCCATCTAACTTGGGTGCCTAGAACACTTAAGTTCAAGGAAACTTCTGTGAGATGGATTAAAGACTTTGGTCCTACTTTACCATAATCCTTCCTTTTCATTTCATGACTAATCTACACAACTGACTTCTGTGAACATGTACTTCCCTTATTACTTTGGCAGTACACACTGAAATTTTCTCACTGTATAGAATAGTAACCTTTTTTGATTCCTATACCAATAAAAGGAATAAATGTTTTTGGTATTTCAAGATGCATTAAACTTGTGATGAAGTCCACAGGTGGCTGAGGCGTAACAGGCTGCATGGAGCTGACCGCTTCTGCATGCGTGTCTTGAAGTTAATGGAGAATTTTTTTAGAAAAAAGCTTTACTTTATGTACTTTGATTATGTTCCATTTTATTGTATCTAAAAGTTTAATTTATCATTAACAAATATGTATTCTTGCCCAAATGATCCCCTTGTAAGCAAAGCCATTGCTTGCCTGATGGAGAATGCAGGATTGCTTCTGCTCCCTGTGATGTTCCTGAGGACTTGGCTGCAAAGCCAGGGAATTCATCATCATTACCAGCTGTGTTCACAGGTGACATCTCTAGGTTAACAGAGCCCACTGATCAAAATAAATAGGACCTGATCTACTATCAGGCTAGTGTGGAAGAGGTTTCTTCCTTCCTCTAACACAGTAAAGAGTTCAGGTTGGCTTTTCTCCCCATAACCTCTAGATTCATGCTTGGCCTCGGTGATGGGCTGTAGATTATTCTCAGTGCTCCCATGTCAACAGTGATGCCCTTGGCCTTACCCAGGGAAATAATGCTAGCTAAAAGCYAGCGTTGTTGGTACTGCTCCTTGCAGTGAACTGGACGCTGTAGGTAAAACTGGAGGGAGTGCTTGGTCAGGGTTGTGTTGCTGTTGGATTTTCCTCATAGGAACTGTTGAGCTGTTTCCCTCATCCAATAGAGGATACAACCTTTCTGGAATAGTGGATGTGTCAAGGGAATATTATATATATACATATGGTGGAAGGATAGCATGAATGTAGAGAACTTCATGTTAATTATCAGTTGGATGATAGAGGTTTTATACTTGTTTCCTTATTATAAAAAAGGGGGAATATCTTATTAAATACAGGGAAGGACATTCCTATTGTAAGTAAGAATCTGTGTCCAGTGGCTATGGCAATGAATTGGAAAGGGCCAATAGCCTGATATTGAATGAAAGGAAATTCAGGAGCAAATATGTGTGTGTGATAAGGCTACTGTTCTTGCACAAAAAAAGTACCCAATTTCTTTTCCTATGTCATATTCCCTATTGATTTGGGTAAACTAAGTGTTGCATTTCTTTCTCTTCAAAGAAGAGTGTTTAATTTTATATATTGTTGCTACAGTCTCAAAGGAAAAGGAAATATTAATAAATGAACCACTAAAAATGCTATTTAAAAGGAAGTAGAAAGTAACTCAAGACAAGATCTCTTCAAGTTTGTTCTGAATCTATTTATCTCAAGGATTTAAGTAAATGTACTGAGAAAAATGTATTAATATACCCTATCCTGAAGTTTATCATGGGTTTCTTGTATCTGATAGTTTAAAAGAACTTAATCTGTATTTCTAGCCCTTTAAAAGTAATAATGGCAATACTATGATTTAGTTTCAACCACTTCAGGCTATATTTTATTTTTAATATAAAAATAAAAAGTCTAAATGTAATTCACAATGAAGTATGCATTTAACAATCATAACATGGTATGTGCAATCAAAATCAGAATGAGCAATAAAAATATAATTGTGTGAAAATGAGCTTTCAGGAGGAGACTGTGCTGTAAGACCAAGCAATTCTGTAGTGAAAGATTTTCTTATGCTAACCTCGCGTCCTTTTTAAGAGTGATGCACATTTTTAAGATGTCATACAAGTCGGCATGTGATGCTGCTGATTTAAGGGGCTTTGTATTCTCTGCCGTGGCCTCCGTGCAGCAGAGCATTGCTTGGGCCTCGGAAGCAAACCAGCTTCAGGGGATGACCGAGTAGATCAGCATGCTTGGCATAAAATGTAAAAGCGCCTCCAGAAAAGTAGCTGTCTGTCCCTTTCCTATCTCTGTTTTTGTTTGATATTAGAAGTATATTAGATGCTGTGCCAAAAGGGACTTGTCCTTTTATCTAGTCAGAAGAATGCTTTTTGTTTGCATTTTGGAAGTGCTTAGCTGCCCAAGCGTGCTTTGTGTGAGCTGCTTGAAATGTGTCGCTGCGTCACGTGAGCGCTGCTCTCGGGCGCGTGTTGGACTTTCTCCAGCAAATATGGATTATGTTAAAGTAGGTTCTGAATTGACGAGGATATGTTAATAACTCCCAGATGGGCATCTTTGTGCAGGGAAATACAAGTAGTGTATGGCAGGAGCTAGTGTTTGGCAGGTCCATCATTCCGTCATTAAAGGCCACATTATTACTTACAACTCCACTTGCATGACAATTGCTTGCATAAACTCAGTCTCCCAATAACAAACACACACAATTTGCTTTTAGATGTATTTTATTCGTGCAAGGGTTTTTTATACTGGCCAGTATTTCTTCTAGTTTATAGGATTTTTAAGTTAAGAAAGCAGTATGAAATAAACACTTTGCTGCTGCAAATGCTGGATTAAGACTGGTTTTCAGATGTGTGGTTGAAACACAGGAGCAGAAAACTTGTGTCTTCATATTTTTGCAGCCTGTATTACTTGGTGCTTAATGCCAACTCCAGATTTCTATCTGGCAGAGTAGTTTATATTGTGTTCCTCTAAACTTCATGGATTACAAGTGACTGTGGTATTAAAATCAGCTGCTGTCTCAGGCTTTATAGTCTTCCTATGGTAGGTTAAAAGTAACACTGCTTTCCGTCAGGTTGTGGGATGGAAGAAGTTGCTCTGTCTAGATAACCAAATACACAGGTGGACATCTTGTGCCTTTACCTCTTGACTTTCATGCTTGCCTTCGTCTATTAGTCCATTTGAGGCCAAAGTCTGTGCAGGTTTATCCAGCAAACACTGGATGGAAAATGCTCCTGCTTTCTTTCTCCAGCCAACCCTTTGCCCAGTCCTTTCCCACCTAACTCATAACTTCCAACTGGATACAAAAGCGGTGCTTGCTTGGGGTAGGGAGTGGGAGGATGGTGAAACTGGTGTTAACTAAATGGTGTTAACTAGCACTTTTCCCTGCTAGCCAGGAGTGAAGCAAAGGCTTTGGATTTGGAGAATGGGAAAAATCAGATTCCCGCTTCTTGTTGGCTGCATCTTTTTCATTTACACACAAATAAAAATGTGAAATGTGTATCATAAAACAGTGCAACTGAATCAGCCAAGCTGAATTTACGCTTCGCAGTGTGTTCAGGGGAGAGCTGCTGGGCATGGGCAATGTTTTYGGGGGAAACCTAGAGCATCAAGGGTTTGAAAGGGACCCAAACAGCAGCGATCCTCATGCCGTGTATTTTCATACCTCTATAGGCTCTTTTCGCATGTTAGGGTATTATCACTCTCAAACTGGCACTTAATTTTCTTGGCTCTTAAAATGAGTGTTGTAAGAGTAGTTGAATGTAATATGCGGTATTTTAATATTGTGACTCTTAATGCTACATAAAACCTTTGTTTCCTACAGGTTTATTGAGCTGGTGTATTAGATTTCCTGCTGCATGAGCAAGAAGATTATGGTGGCTTACGTCTAAGTACACTTTGGGGAGGCATTTTGTATTTTCTCTATAAATAGTCTTTCTAAAACACAATTGTGAAACTATTAATGTTTATATCACATTATACATCTCTCTAAGTTTACTGTGCTGAGTATACAGGGTTGTAGCAGGAGGAAATCTTTTTGTCTAAGAAACATGTTCAGAATTGTCACCATTAAAAGGTTACTAAAAGGCAAGTTTGTTACATTTATCTTCTCATCTGTAGGATATTTTTGGCTTATTGCATTGAGTCATCCCAGTTTCCAACAGCAGTAAAACTACATCTTATGGAATTCAGCATTTCAACAGAACTGGTAAATACCAAGGTTTCATTAGGAGTGTGTGTATAACAGCTACTCCTTTTGTGCAGGGGAAGCATGGTATGAGTCAATAGCAATTATAAGCTCATCACAGATAAAATTTAGGCTTGGGATCGTAAGCAGGTACATAGCAAAATCGGTATTTGATATGAGTATGCATTTTGGCCTTAAATAGACATATTTATTATTATGGATCTTAGATGCTAAAAAGATCTTTTTTAATCAAACAGATGAAAAGTTTGTGGGAGGAGGGATCCAGGCACAGCTCATACATGGATTGTTACTGACATGTCTTCTGCTTTGAGAATAATTTCTTGATAAGAAAACGCCACAGGCTGAACGCTGCCGGGTCCCCTAGAGCCACATATTCACCCTTACATGAAGAGTGAGTTTTTTATTATCTTAAAAAGAAGGCGACACGAGCAGAGCAAGTGGCTAGTGCTGCGGCGAAAGATTCTCGCGTCCAGCCAGCAAGAGCTCGGTGCGCCGGAGCCCGCCCGGGGTTCAGATGCAGCACAGCTAATCTGCAATTTGCTCGGGGCATCGTTACCCTGCTCTGCCTCCGGGGCAGGATTTGGCCCTGGCCTCCTGCAGGTGCSTGCGTGGCCACAGAGGCGCATTAGGGACGTGCTCTTGCCCGGGCAAAGCTGGTGCCAGGCCCCTGGTGACACGGAGGAGGTATTAGGTCAGATGAGTTACATTAAGTGGCAAGTGATAAATTCAAGATGACAATCCCAAACAGCGGTGTTTCTTCTGGTAATTAATTCCAGTGGTGCCGGGGGCGATGCTTAGTTGCTACAACCAGTGTGGCCAGCRCGGAGCAGCTAATGAGAAAACATTACAGCAAGGATTAGGGGCTGGCGYGTTCTGGCGGGATGAGGTCGCTGTGATTAGAAAATATTAATGCAGATTTAATGTGATAAACTGAGCAGGAGAAAGAAACTTGATTTTGTTTATGAATGGATAAAATGTAAAATTTCTGTTGTGGTTTTTCCTCAAATGGCTTTTCTGTGTAGTCCGGGGGCACTGAGGGCCACTTCCATGTGGTCACATGTGAGCCGTGTCAAGGCTAGTGTTAGCTGCTGCAGCCAGGCACAAATTCTTTCTTCCCTTTCATTTATTTTAATTACTCTTGTCAGGTAACAGGGAACACTCAGAGGAAGGAGCTCTGTGACTGTTACCGATGAGCAGGCAGGAATAATAAGAAAATAGCTCTTCCACACTCTAGTGTTTGGCTATCTTCAGTTAGCAGCAATGATGTGAAGGCATTATAATGCCTAACAAAAGAAAAGCCCATCCTAAAACTGGTATTATCTCAAGTATGAGGAAAGTCCATGAGAAAGCAGATATTTATATAGTTCCAGTCCTGTTCTGTTGCTGCAGGGGAGTTGTGTAAGGATATTCCTGAACACAAAATCCATATGCAAGGTGTCTTTAAGACCTGTCTCTGCAAGTGCTGGTGTGATCTCCTTCACCTGCAGGATTTGTGTAATGAGCACAAAGTACACTGTGGTACTACCTTAAACTGCATAAACCTGTGGCTTATAACATGCTTACTCTACATTTTTACAAGTGGAATTGAAAAAATGTTGTTCTAATTATGAAGTGATACTGAACTGTTTCCATTAATTGCAAAGGTATAGATGAGATGGACTATACACTGCGGCATTTTTATTTTGGCTCTCTAAAGTCTAACAGTTGCTTTCAGGCTTTTGCTTTGTTTTTGGCATATCACCATATGTAGGTAAAAATCACTTTTCAGCCAGGAGCACTCTAAGTACTTCAGTAGAAATGCTTCTGTAGAGTACATAAAAATAGTCTTTAATCAGATGAGCGAAACCTCAGCTAGTCCCAAATGTCAGATAATATAATTGACAAGCTTGCAACCAAATCCCTGCATTATCTAGACTGTATTGAACTATTATGGATGTTCTTATAGTACATCTTATGTTACAGCACATGCCTTTATCTTGTAAAGYTCCTCATCTTTTAAAATGTTTCTTATTTTGGCAAGATAGTATGTTTTCTTCCTTATTTCACCAATCTAACTCTTACTTTTATAAAAGTCATCAGAATAGTTGTGGAAGAAACCACTGCCATACAGCATTCTTCCATTCAATTATCTTTATACCATAGTGAACTAATATAATAGAAAATATACGGTTCAGTACAAAACTTGTAGCTGATATTTGAGGACTCCGATTAGATAAGTAGGGAGAAAGTTATTTAATACATTGATTTTTTAGTAATYGGCTTTTCAAGGATACTATTTTTAATAGATGAGAGCATAATAAAAGGGTAATATGAAATAATCTGAGCTGTAATCTGATAAGTGACATTTGTTTTCCCATTACTAGAATCTTTTTGGGCAAGGTCCTCTTTCTTTTTGTATAAGATTGTCATGTTGCTCAGTTTTTACTYATTTTTTCCTGTAGCTATGAAATGAACAATTGTCTTCATCTTTAGGCAAAAAGCAATCATTGAACCTCTATTCCATGTAGCCCTAGGATTTTCATAAATTGAAAGATAACTCGGAAGTGGTAGTTAAACTCTTTTAAATTCAACAGTTCTGCCTAGTCCCCACTGCTGTGTACTTTGAATACTGAGCTTCCATCTAGCCAAAACACATAATAGCAAGTTCAATTTTAAGGGGGGATATTAAAATTTTGAGTTTTGAACTCATGGAATTCTAAGTGGGTTTTGGCATTTCTGGATTCTGATTAAGTAGCTTTTTTTGATGCCTCCTGCTGCAGGAGGAAGGATGCTGTGTGTAGTTCCCATTAACACTAGTGAGAGGGGAATGCSTACTGCTGTCCTGGTGAAAGCAGCTGTTGGGTGAGGAAGATCACTTTGTCTTTCACGTCCTTGGAGCCTGGTGATTAGCGGACTCTTAGCTGTGTTTTGCTGCTGCTAAAACTATAAACCCTTTTGGGAAGGGTAGGGAATGGCTCAACCAGTTTGAAAAGGTAAAGGGCAGGGCTCAGGTAGCTTTTAAATTTTTAACATGAGATATCCTCTATAAAGCTTAAATTTATGTGAGGAACTCAATGGACATTTTTAAATATTCTGACTAAAAGCTTTTTCAAAATGTCTTTATTWATACAGTAGTGGTCATATCAAATAACATCTCAGTGTAATTTTAAGTGTGAGCTACTAGGTGGGCATTAAATGTAATTGTTAATGCAGTAACACTTAGGTTATAGGGATATTACTATATTTGTGGGATATGACTGCACACTAAAGGATTGCCAAAGACTCTGGATTTTAACTTGACCAATTAAGCCACAATGTGACTTTCTGTTTAATCCTAACTACTGAATTGCACAGCACCAGAAATATTTTATTTCTCAAATTTAACTTTTTTTCCTTAAAATCTATAGGCTTCATTGTTTTATGGAGATTTTTGTAAATAGATTCTAGTTTGGATATCTAAGCCAAACCTTTATGTTTGGTGGTAGAAGAGAAGCTTTGGGCGGGGAAAAAATGTTGCTTTGTTCTATCTATAGCTTATACTAACTAGCACCTATATTTTCATGTTCTTCTGTGGCTGGTACCTGGAGCTATTTAGTGCAGCGAATGTACGGCCTGCTGAACACAAGCACCGAGAGATGACACGGGTTTGCTGCAGTGGGAAACGAGGGACTATATAATTGCATCCTTGTCTCCCGTTCTGCTCCCACGTGTAACTTAAATGTCACTCGAGGCTGCCGGCTCTCACTCTTGCCTCCCTCGCAAAGCCCTCTCGCCCTGCGCTCAGGCATCATGATAGCGGTGCCTTAGCCCAGAGCTCGCGGCGCCCTGGGGACTCGCGCTCCCACYGCCCGTCGTTGACCTGGCTACTGTTGTTTGTGGTACTTACGGGGAAACTTTTGCAATCAATACAACATCAGCTCCTGGGAATGGAAACCTGCAGCAGCCACTTAATCTTGGAGGCGGCTCCTGCTCCCTGCTCCGCTGCTAAACTGGGTACTTGGCCTACCTGATGCGGCATTATTGCTGCAGAGGTCAGATGTGAGCTGGCTTGGCAAGCGCTGATGAATGGCTGCGTGTGATGGAGAGCCCAACGAAAGGGGTTTCATAATGATGGACCATGAGCGCACGCACAGAAAGCCTTGTGGCTTGTTTGTGAGCTCTTACAGTGAAAGCCAGGGGAGCCAATGTKTTTTGGAGCAAATCTTTGAAAAAGAAATTAATGAAGAACACAGCTATTAAAAGCTAAAGAAATTTTCCTGTTGATTAAAAAGAGCAATAGAACTGCTACAAATCTCTTTTCCTGTCATTCTTCTTGCATTGGATCTTTCCCTCACATTCTGAAAATCTAGGTTAAAAATAAACTTTGCATATTTACGAAGATAAGTGATTTCAAAGGCTAAAAAAATTAAAGCAGACCATCTCTGGAGKTGTTCATACAGTATTTGACAGACCAACATGTATTTTGCTGTGATAATCAGTGATATAGGCTAAGAGTGGGGACTTTAGTAATAACTTTAGTAATATCTAAAAAATTAACCACCTTCCCTCCAGCAAAATGGAATATATGAATATAATGAATTGTGGAGAAACTCAGTGCTGCAGAGCTTTCCAAAAGGTTCTTGCCTTGAATAAATAAAAAGCTGAAGTGGTCAGTCAGCYTCTGGGTACTAACTCTTAGTTTTCCAAAATGAAGACAGAACTGTTGAGAAAACAGTGTTCTGCCTGAGCATTTCTAGTCTTATTAGTTAATGTCTTACAGCTGAAAATCGAGCTGTATGATGAAGAGTCTACTTGAATCCTGCTGCTCTTTACTTCTGGTATTTCATGTGTTTGAAAGCTGTTCTGTAGGAGGAAAAAGTTTGGCTCCAAACATTTGCRTGTTTCCCATTTCAGCCCAGTAACTTGATGAGTAGCTCTACAGGCCCAAGTGCTCTTCCTAAAAATAGATCCAGTGCTTATGTTACTAAAATAGTACTTGCATGATGTTCCTATTTTTCTGGCAGAGCTGCATTGACTGCTTTGTAGTATTTAAYGCAATTTCCCCCAAAATGTTTCATTTCCCTTTTCCCATTGCTGATATGTAGTGCTGAAGTTTTTCCTAGACTGCTGCCCATTACTGCAGGAATAGCTGCCTTTATACAAATACAGATTTATGGAAGTATAAGGGTTAGAAGGCAGAACTGACTGTCAAGAAGTGAAATTGGAAAGCCAAAGCTAGGCAAATATGGCCAAAGTTTATTCCTGGTCGTGACTGGACTTAAAGCTGTTAGTTTCTGGTATAAATCTCCAGGATATAGCTTAAAGTGATGGGGCTCGTTGGTACCTATGGTACTTGGTTAGTTTGGCTGTGTTGCATGTTGGTGTTTTGTATAACTTTTGCAGCAAACCCTTTTTCATTTCTCCATGCACCTTCCAACTACTGTTTTTGACTTTAAAGAGAAACTGTATGCACACGGTGGGGTTTTGACTTAGCTTGGAGATATTGGTTGCATTTGGAGGCAAGGCGGAATGTGAAAGGCTAATCTACTGTTAGGTAACTTGACCTAGGCCTAGAGACCATGAATTTCACTTCCATGAACTGTGGTGATCAACTGTGATTTATAAACACGGGAGCCAGTCTGTGCTAGGAGAGGACTTGCCTATCCACAGCAGCCCCTTGTATGCCATCTACAGCCCTTTGTAATTTCCTTTGTTCCTTGGGGTGCAGTCCTGTCCTGCATGTTCAGCACAGTCATTCCAAAAGGTCTGAAAATGAGCTCTTACATTGAGTTTTTGCTCACTGATATGCACAAATCCTTCCGGCATGGATCATCTTGCAAAGGAGAATTTCTCATTGAAATACTTTTTTTTTCATTTTAACAAAGGCAGGAGGGAATAGTGAGCCAAACATGCTCCGTACCTAAAACTAAACCATAGACAAATGTAGGATATGGGGTCAGCAGTAGAGAGCAGGTGGTTTGTCTGCAGYTTTTAAAAGGAAAAAGGAGGAGCATAAATGAGGAGCTGGGAAATGGATACAGTCTTTAGGAGGAATYGAAGAGAGGCAGTTGGAATGAAATGGAAAATCACAGGAATTTATCTAGAGATAATGTCTATTAGGGAACAATTGTACATCAGAAATAGCAAAAGCCCCATTTCTTGAGACTTTTAAAATGGAAAAGTCAAAATTCTGGAAAATATCCTGTAGATAGCATAATATAATGATAGGAGAGACTTATCTAATARGCCTATTTCACTTCTAATTCCTATGAGTCAGTTAAGCTATTTATGCTTAATTTTACATAGTTATGACTACAGAGTATAATCATCCCAATTGCAATAAAATCCTTTTTAAAAAAACTACTGTAATGCTTCATTTCTCTTCAAAAATGCTTGGCTCCCTCAAAAACAAGTGACAATCCATGTTGCTTTGGCAGTGCCAGGTCATCAGTGGTGCGTTCAGGTAATTCTGTGAATGCTGTAAAACAATCAAGTACAATGCGTAGTCCAAGGATTTATGTGATCCAGTTCTTAGTAAATAGGCAGCTGGTTCCCTGATTTTGGCTGTCTCTTGGTCTGACCTCCCATGGGACATGGGAGGCTGTTCCAGGTGGCATCATTTGTTGGTTAACATGAAGACCTCTTCTCTGGTGGGCTACACCTGCTTTTTTGTCCTACATTTGATTATAGGGTGGTAAGGCATAAAAATCACATTGGGTTTTCCTTGTCTCAGCTACAAACACTAATATCAATTAGTTGTTTACATGTTTGCCAAGAAATGACCTTACTTTTTGCTAATTACAAGTCCTTTTAGGTGATGCTTGGCTCTGAGATTTAGAAGCTTTTTTCTCTTTCCAAAAGCTGTTAGGAATTTTCTATGAGTAAATGTACTGTTAACAATTAACATGGAAAAGACAGCTCTGGATTTGTCCTAAGAAACTTTGCTTATATCTGTCTCTTGTAGTATGTTTTTAATATAAATGTCTTCCATCTGGCCAATTGCACCAATGCAYAAGATGTATTGTCCTGTGGATGGTCATTAAATTCAGCACTAAAATAGCCAATTGTGACAGGAAGAGAGGAATTTGAGCACAATTGATTTCAGTCAGTTTTGAAATGCATTTATTCATCACATTTAATTAAAATGGAAAAATGATGTAAAAAGACCTTATTTTACAAAACAAACCATTACCTACTAATGGGTTAAAAACAAACAGGAGCTTTCATATAAAAAAAGGCAAAAGGAAAAGGGAGAAATGGTAATGACAGTTTTGAAGTATCCAGTACCTGTTGTGACAGGAATAACAAATTAATTGGGACTATAACGGATTCTTTGTAAAGGTGAAGTAAACACACTTGACTGTATATTTTTCACCATCAGTTAAGTCTCAATTGGTTCTAAAAATAAACAGAAGACATTGAACAGTTTTAATGGATTTTGACACCTAGGTATTATGCTGTCACTCCAGTATAAATGAATCATAACTTTGGACTGCGCCAAGGAATTACTACACATTTGGAGAAAATTTATGGTGCACCAGGCTTTGAATCATGATGTGATATCAAAGCTAAAGTCACAAGAGGAAAAAGTCTGGCATAAATTATTATTTATTCAAACTGGGCATAGCTAAAAATGCAACAGGTATGGATTACAGGGTTAGTTAGAAATACCACAGTAATTTCTAGGCACTGACACCTTTCAGAGTTGTTGTTCTGGCAAAGCTCCCTGTGAGTCATATCCAGAGGGGTGCTGAGCACATGCTCTTGACAAATCATTGAGCACCAGATGTTCATTGCTTCTCAGGATACAACCTAATTAGGAGCTTTACCAAGGAAGAGCTTAAAGGAAAGGAGACTTTCAGCAATTGACCTTTCAGTTATGTTAGACTTAAATTTGTTTTTTTATCTAATGAAGGACTTGCAGCTGGTAAAGTTGGTATGGTGTAAATTTGGATTAAACTTGAAGAAGAAAAGAGAGAAGCTATCATAACCCTTGTCAATCAATTGTTACTCTGGGGCTTAAATTATCTGTGGATTATTGAGTAGTATGAAATAGGAATATCTACAGCAGGACCAATATCTATACTTCAAAATATCCTCCTCTTTTGCTCTGCACTGTCATGTATGTAGATATATCCTAGATTATAGCATTTAGGCAGATTGCAGTATTTGCTGAAGCTTTCTYTTGAAATTAATGTGAAAGCTGGCCAGTTTGTGCAGTTGCTTAGATCCTCTCTGCTGGTATTCTTGATACTTTTGAGAAAGATAGGTGTAAACAACCATTCCTCATGATTTCCAGAAAGTTCTTGCAGAGGACAGGCYGTGTTCAACACAGCTCTGCAGTACTGACTTGCAGTCTGTTTGCAAGTCTTTATCACGATTACCCTGTTTTTGAAAATTGCTTTACTCACACCAGGGTAGATTGTAAATATTGAATTTCCAGTCCTTCTGCAGCTTCCTGTGCAGCTTTTGCTGATACTGAAGCTCTTCTGCACTCAGCCTTTCTGTCATTTATGTAGCAATTTACCTTAAAACTTAAACCACTTCRGAGGTTATTGCAGAAAACTAAAAAGGAGGGAGATAATTTTTAAGCCTCTACTAAGTGGAAGGGAACCAAATAAAGAAGATTATAAGCAGCCAGAGAGCAGGGTTTTATTCAGGATTCCACAGCTGATGAAGCTTTTTTATATGCTGGCTGTAATATGTTGCAAACACTGATTGATTCATTATTTTTGACCTACTGGAAYGCTAATCACTGTTTTAATGGTGTTGGTCTTTTTCCTTTGAGCCATTGATGCCAGCTTCCTTACAGCACATGCCTTGGTGCCTTAGGGTCTTGCTTTCCATCTGAGACCAGGTTTTGCCCCTGCTCATGTTGAGGAGACAAGGCGGGCAATTGTGTGCACGTTCTGCCTATGGAGATGGTATTTGCCAGCCCTCCCATGGTTGTGTAAGTATAAAAACTGCCCTGTATCTCCATTTACCACCACTTTTTACCATTGCTATGAAACCTGTGCAAGAGTCAGAATCGAAAGTAAAAATGCTGTATCTTCTACAAGTAKGGTTTTGGTCTGTTTCATAGTCTAACGGACAGCTTTAGGCACTAGGATTTGGAGAACTGCACTATTACCATACCCAGCTATTTCACCCAAGGCTTCTGCCAAGCAGTGATAGCTGCGCACAGCCCTCCCTTTGGTTCCCAGGTTTGGAAAGTTTCAGCTAATCAGAAAAAGGCACGCATATGTAAAATATCCATTATCTCAAACTAGGTCATTCTTGGATGCCGTAACGCTCGGACGTCAGCTGTTGGTGTGTGAGGTTGAGAAGTGCCTCGGTGATGCCTTGGAGAAGTTGTGTTCTGACACGAGCGTTGTGGTGGTCTGTGGTAGGAGCTCCCTGCCTCAAGGGTTGCCCTGTGGTTTGGGTTGGTATCCATGGGAATGGACTGGGACTGTAAGCCCTGGTCCCTGAGAAACCTCTAGGATATTCAGGCCTTGGCATGGAGGGAAGGAGAGGAGGAGGGGGAGGAAGGGAAGAAAAAAAAAAAAAAAAAGGCAGGAGCTGTTGAATATTTCCTCTCTGTTTAATATCTGAGGGCAGCATTTGTGAACATTAGGAAGAGCTTGCTTTAAAATGATAATAATGCAACTGATATCTAATTATGTTTTAATTCCTCTGAAACTCTTTATTATATAATATTAATAAAAAAGGTTATAAAGTTATCTCCCTGAAATTAAACCCAGAGCATTCTTGTAGCACGATTACTTTGAAGATGGTCATTTTTGGTCATTCTCACTTTATGCTTYGTGGGGCCTTGGCAGCCTAACGGGTATATTCTGCAATTCTTTTTGCATAGAGTGCCTTAGGAATTAAGTAGATCTGCATAGATGTTCTCAATTTAATCAGCAAATTGTGCTGGTAAAAGAAATGGACTCTTAAGATATGAATCTTTTAGAATATTTTTCTTGAAGGAGACTTTTCTAAAATTTTTGTACTCATGTTCTACAAACAATAAGGTATTTTGTTTTCATAATTTATGAAAGGAAAATGTCACAAGCTATCACTGATTCTGTGCTCTGCCTTTGCTGACAGCTGTATGATGCTCATTCAGTGCAGCAGATTGGGAGCTGAAAGTTTCATCAATAAATATGACTCTGATGGCTTCATGTCAGCGGTCAAGGTAATGGCCTTTTATTATCGTGAAAACACTTCTACAGAGCACACGTGGTTTTTTCCTTACACTCTTTTGAGGAAACATTTTTCTATTTTTGTTCACAATCTTAGTCGTTATACTTTGTAAATGAGAGAGAATGCTTGAAAGAAGAAAGCATTTTATTATTACTGCACACAGAAGAATGGACTAAAAATGGACTAAGATTCTGTGCTGAGTTGTTTTAYTGTAGACTTTTGATAACTGAACAGGATGTTTCAATATTTGTCTCTTTAAAAAAAATACAGAACAGAATCAATCAAAAAAGAATAGAATACTGAGAAGTATTTGATATTAAAAATTATGTATAATACCTTTTATTCCAAATCCTTTGGACTAGCAGTTTTGTTTAATTGAAAATTCTATTATTGTTAAAATATTGAATTTTTTAATAGAATTTTCCAGTCCGTTCTACTAAAGTATTATTGTAACTCATATGAATAATGCTGTGAATTATGTGTGTTTATTTGGGGAAKAAATGAATATTATATTTCACACTTTAACTGATCATGCTTTTTTCTTTTATTCTATTTGATATATAGGCAACAAATATTTGCTAATATTTAAGTATTTTTGCAATTGTCAACTCCACTGCAGAAATATTTAAATAGCTTGTTAAATATATTAAAAATTAACTACRCTGATTTATTTTGAGTTGGTTAGATGGTACTCAATACTAGACCAATAAATCCTTTACTGTAAGTAAAAATCTAGGAAACAGATCTTTCCATAAAAAAAAAACTTGTTCAATAGCTGTACTACAGCTTTATATTTTTTCAAGATTTTTAATCTTTAATTGTAAGTCCTTCAAATATCACTTAGTTTTAAAGGTCATATCAAAAATAGCATCTAGTTTGTGTGTAGCATTTCCCCTAATATATGTGTTTTACAAGATACAGAAAACCCTAAGTTATGGAGAGTTCCACATTTGGAAAAACTAACAGCTGCAAGGAGGTTAGCATGTTGGTGAAACTTCTGGAAYATACAGTTTTCAGACCTATTGATGTGAAGATCAAAACCTTTATGCATTAAGTTGGTGTTTGCATTTCTGTTACTGCTTTTCAGAGTGGGGTTTTTAGTTTCTATCTATTGTCAAAGCATTTTGTACAATTGCTGTAATAGCAAAAAAAATTAAAACTGAATGATTTTAAGATTTTAAAATTTAAAATCGGCCGTTTCCTCACTTCTAAAATAATACTTTTAAATAAGGGCATCCAATTGGTGCTGAGAAAATAAGAAATCAAATATAGTTTAGATGTTAAGAATATTCCTTAGCAGAGGATTTCCTGCATGGGGAAGCTCTCTCTGCAGAAGACCTCTAAGTCAAGCCAGTCTCAGAAACTAGCTTGTCTCTTAGGGAAAAAGGACAAATATTTAGCCCTGGAGTCAGTGAAGGTACCCCTGGATTGCTACCCACCATATATTATTATTTCAAAAATAGTATCTGAAAATTGTGAGCCAAATCTCCTTAATCAGCGCCCTCGTCAGGACGTGCTCAAGCAGGGAAGGCGGCAGCCTTGGGGTCCTGTGRCCACAACCTGCCTTTGCTTCAGTGTCCAACCCTGCGCCTAGAGCTACAATCAAGGACTTAAAATTCCCATCCCTGCACGCTAGCTGACTTCTGAAAAGTAGATACGAAGCAGATAAAACAACATTTTACCGAAAGTTCATTCATCAAAAAGCTGCATATTTTGAAAAGGGTAAAAGTACTACTAGACCCATCAGGGATAAGTAAAGGCTATATACTATAGATTACTTTAATCCCCTTGCTAGATATAAAAGGGATAATTACATATTTGTGGTTGAAGCCATGTGGTGGAAAAATCAATACAACTTTTTTGTATGACACTTCATTAGTGTGAAAAATTTTAAAAGCTGAAAAGAACTGCCTTGCAATTAAATGCCTCTTCTCCTTCAGATTCAGTAATGGGTTTGTATTATTATCTAGTTTATTTGAAATAGTGGTTGCACTATAGCAGTAATTGGAAAACATTGATTATGCACTTGTATATAGAAAACCTGGCAAATCATTACAGGGCACAGCAACAGTTAGTTAGCCTTACTAATGAAGCACTAATTGCTGTAAGTAGGTTAACATGTTAGTGAAACTACAGGGAGACACAGCTTTGAAATTTTTTTTATCTGTTTGATATTTTTTTTAAATCTCATTTTAAGAAATCTTTTTGCAAACAAACCACAAGATACTCTGTATGCTATATTTGGAATAATTTCAGATTTTTTCTTCAAATATAATGTCTAGTAGATTTAAGTCATGTTTATGCTATTCCTGTCAATATGGTGKCTTTAATGTATGTAAATGGCTAACTGGAGTGAAAGGCTGGTTGGCTCCATTGTCTTCCATGTTCTACTGCAATTGTCACCTATACTATATGCTGCTTCAACAATCTTTTTTTGATATTTTTGTTTAATTAAACTATCCTATAAATGTTTCAAGAAATTGTAGCCAAAATGAACTTAATCATGTATGACCAGTTGGGATGCAGTTGCTTGCAAATGTCTACACATGGTGAAGATTTGAGCCATAAACCTTTCCCCTGCAAAATGCATTAGAATTAGGAATAGTAACAAATAGTTATTTGATTCTATTACGGGCATTGACTGAGGATGTTACATTTTGATTAGTCTGTGTTACCATATTTTAAAGGTTTTTACGTCRGAACTAACTTAAACTTTGATATTTGCTTAAAAGACATTTATATGCTGGAGGTAAGTATTCTTTGAGATATATATGAACAAAATATACATTAGGCTGGACTTAAAAAAAAAAAAAAGTCTGTTTACTGAGCACTTTCTAACATAACATTGAAGTGTTTGGGCTATGGSAAGTTGTCCTTTTTTAAGAACACAAATTAACAGTGAGTTTTCTGTGGAATTTGCATGTTCAGTCCCAGAAGGTATCAAAGCACATCTAAGTTGAAGGACACAGTTTTGTTACCCTTTCCAGATGTTGAAGGCAATGGTTTTGCTAACAAACTTTCTCTGTAGCATAATGCTCCTGGGCCACTTTGGAATGGAATATTTGTGTATCCAAGTGCAGGAGATCTGATGAAGCTCRCAGTATTTCCCACACATGCATTTGTGCTCACCAGTAGCTGAAAACCTGGCCACTAAGCCACATCTAATTTGTGTGGTCTGTTTGCATAGCAGAGGACCTTGATAAGCCACCTGGGTGATGGTGCCTGTGTTAAAGCAGCCCTGGAGGGTCCACCAGTAGGGTGGACCTACTGCAAATGAAGAGCTTCTCTTGGTGCATTTGACTCATCTTTTTCTCAGAAAGAGATTGTTTTTCATGCCAAGTGCAAGCAAAGGAAATACTGAGACCACAGCTAGAAGCAAGCAATTTTGGATGAGTTTTATGAGATTTGGGGGTGTCCAGAGCCACCCTAGCAGCTGGGGTGCATTTTGTGCCACCTTTTGCAGCACTGGGGTCTTCCTTGGCCAACCCCAGGTGCTTCCCTGGAAAAGCCAGCATGGGATTTGGCTGTGTGTGGCAGCTTGCAGGAGCCCCTGCAGCTGCTCCATGTCCCTCCTGCCCTGCGGAGCAGCAGCTCCRTTGCATTTTGGTAACACTTGGCTGCAGAAGTGCAGGGTGGGATTGCCTTGTTTAAATAGGTGTTAAATTCTCTCCCAGATTTGCAGGGATAAAGCCTGACCCCCTAAGAAGTTGTGTAATGACCTTGCCTCACAGAACATCTTGGAACAATTCTTGTATTGAAAAGTAAATGAATAACGACAYATAAAGTTTACCAACCGAGTGCTGGGAAACATGCGTTGTGATTCTTACCACATTMCATTTTTTTGAAAAATAAGCATGTGTGTTTTTTGAAAAGATTTTAAAAGGGAGGAGGGATGTTTTAAAAAGGGGAAACTGCTTCCAGTCAAGAGCTAACCTGAACTAGTCCTGCTTTGACTCAGCTTTCCAAAGAACTTAACAATATTATACCCCTCTGTTCATAATAATGAGCTGTTTTGTGCAAAGCAGCTCATTATTATGAAGGTAGGGGCATGTTTGGACTAGTAAAGCAAGCCATAAAAAAATTGCTGCCCATATCACGTTTTTCCTTTGTCAATAAACGATTTTCCTCTGGGTCAGAAACAATTATTGACCAGAGAAAAATCTCAAGTCCTATTTGCAGTTTTACCCAATGACTCTGAAGGTAGAGGAGTGAAGTTGTGAAACTAAAACTATGTGTGGTGAACATTATCTGCAAGGTCTTTTATGTTAAGGAAATCATGACATCTGCCAATCTTTCAAATTCCAAAGGGTAAAGAATGAGGTCTGTTAGGCTGTCATTGAACATGACAGGCTTAATGTCAAGTTTATAACGGAAAAAGGGCAATCTTATTGTGGTTTATTCAGTTTTATGTTGCTTGTTCAGTAGAAAAGCTCATTTTTTATCTAATTTATAGCATTTGAAATACCAAACAGATTTTTTACATATCTCCTGAGCTCCTAGCTCCTCTTGACTACCCCTTAGTCGTTCCTTTAGGGAGCAGTCTTAAATCCTTCCAATTTAGCATCTATGTGAGACCAGACAATTGTTTTACTTGAGCATATCCTTCAGTTGTTATAGAGCTGTTTCTAACTCCAAACATTTTAGTTTAATTACTGCTTAGAATATTTGCTATATTTTTATCTAAGTTGCCTCTCACTTGAGCCCATTGGGCTGAAGAAAGAATTACTCCCCGTGCTGTTCTGTAGCCCTTCTTGTTCGGATCTGTAATTGGCCCTGTGTTTTTGACTTTTTGCTAATAAGCAGCTTACTTGCTCTCCCACTAGACTCAACCCACCACTTTTGTTTCATGAATTTTACAAAGGATTTTAATAGATGCTTTAGGCTATGCAAAATGTTATATGAAGGAAAGCATTAATGCTCTAGCCTTGACACAAAGGACGTGTGAATGGCTGCTTATCATTACCGTCAGGTATCAAAATTTTCATTAGGAGTTCTGGAGGACAAAAGGGGAAAAAGTGTAGCTATATGAAAGAATATTAACCTATACTGTGTAACCAACCACAATTGCTTAGCATTTTACATTAACTCTCTTCAGACACTGGCTCTCATTATTTTTACACATACATAATAACCGCTTATTATAGCGGCACAGTTCACACTGATATATTGTAGATAAGGTTGTGTCAGCACTTCCATTATAAACCCTATTTTCAGAGGTTTAAAAGGCAGCTGTAAAAATTCRCTCCAGACAGAAGATTGGTTTTCTAGGTTTCTGCCTGAAGCATTTTTTAAAACCAATTAAAAACAATTGGCTGCTTTTTAAGCTATGGAAGTAAACAAAGCAAATTAAAAGCTTTAAAGCACTTTTTGCACTCTTGTAATTCATGAACCTGTATTCAAAAAAAAAAAAAAAGAGGGGGGAGAGAAATTTAGGGAGCAATCTGTTAATGTGTTATGCTTAATGGAAGGTTTCTGAAAGAAAATACATACTGGATATTGCAGTAAAGAGTTATGGTTCAGGACAACTTAAAATTGCTAGCTACTGAGTTCTTTAGATGCTTAAGTGAATTTTGGTGTTTTCTTTAGCTTTACATTTTAAGCTCCAATTTGGTAGTGACCAAATACACRCCTAGTTTTTAAGTGCTCAATCCTGCATAGGCTGAGAAAAATTGCCACAAGTTGAGCTTGTTCTTAGAACTGAGAAACTGAGGTGTAATTTTGCAGGTACRCATAACAGGACACTCGAGCCCTACGACACTGCAGATGTCCCTGAAGCATTTGGGGCTGCTATTGAAGTACTGGTTAGAAAGGAGAAGATCTGGAAATGAGGTGTGAGTGTTTACTCATTTCTCCTTGCAGCTGCTGCACAGCGTGGCACTGGTGCCTCTTGGCTTCTTGGGGCATCTCCACTTCCCCATCTGTGCAATGATGTCACCTTCAGTGACTGCAACTCCAGAGGAAGGACGTGTTGGTGGCTCAAAGGGAGAAGCTCACCACCCGTCTGGGTGAGTGATGATGCTGGTCTGCAGGTAAGTGCCACCATGGTCCTTTTCACCAGTGGTGGGATGGRCATGTTGGAAAAGGACCCTAAATTCCCCCAGCCTCTTTAAGCAAGAGGAGCACTTGCAACCTGTATGGTAAGTGATACCTCCTGCCTGTGCCTTGAAGAAGTTGAGGTGAGGCTGCAGAGCCCTTTCCTGGTATTAATTAACTGTGAGCGATGCCCAGGTGCTGCACGTGGCTGATGGGGAAGCGCTGGTGGGTTTTGCTCTGTGGCTGTACCTGGCAGTGAGAGAACAAGCTAACAGCACGCCCATGCTTGTGGAGGTTACTTGGGAGGTGCCCAAATTAGCTTGATATCCCAGTACTTCAGCCCATCTGTTCTAACAGGGATTTACCCACTGCTGTGAATTGTGCCTTACTATCTGCTGGGTATTATTATGCATTAATTTCTGTAAATGGGTTTAGGTATGACATTTCTGACAGTTGTTCAGCTGAATTGGATTAATAATGCAGTTTTATAACCCTCATTCCACTTAAAAATATATTACAGCACAATATTTTGAGAGAAGCTCTAAATTTAAAGTGAATGTTAAACATATATTGAAATAAAGTTGGCTTCCTGTGGTAGATATCAGCAAAAGGAAGGGGAAAAAGAAAAAGGACAAAAACACCCATGTCAGACCTGGAACCCTTGTCAGTGACATGGAGGCTCTGTTTTTCCTGTGCCCTCAGGGGGTTCTCAGGGAATGCCGGGTTCTGGAAATGGCTGTGAGGTGCCAGTGCTGCTTCTCTTTTCATAGGATCAAAGGGACCAAATCCTGCATTCCCTGTTGTGCACTGCTCAGCTTGTAGTATGGCAGGCTCCCAACGGGAGAGCTCAGGAAAGTGTTGGGAACTTGGAAAGGGACGTACAGGCATTTGAAATAACTGCAGCCTTTGGAAATGAGAATATTTCTGTTACGCTTTTTGTGGCTGACAGTTCACACAGATCTGAAAGACGTGTGACAAAGGGCACAAAGTGGCTGTATTTGTATGCTTAGCTTAGCACTTATTCTTTTGGTATAAGGTGGTAACAGCCCAGAAACAAGTCTGCTTTATAATGAAAATAGCTTGGCAAGGTAGTGAACTCCTGATGCTWTTGACTGGTGCTAGTTCCCCTTGCGGGAGGCTGCCGTGGAGCTGAGCTCCTTGGTAAGGCGAGTGTCACCGCAGGCAGCTTTGCACTGTGCTAGTGCTGGGCCGTGGAGCCACCAGGTCTCCGAGTGACTCAGCTTCTGGTTTCCAGCCCAAAAGCTGCTCCTGGCAGCTGATAAGAAGCTGGCAAGGTGAGATGAGGTGTAGAGCATCCCTAACCCATCCCCACCCYGCAAGGTAGCGGCTGCACAAGCCTGAGATGGGGTAAGAAGGGAAACGCAGAGAGAAATGTGGGAAAAAATAGCAAAGTTCATGCATCGTGATGTAGTTTCTATCTGAAGTAAAAATCGAATTGAGTTTTAAATTTGAGATAGGCTTGTTGATGGAAGAGCTAATAGTCTCTGTAAAGCTCGTTATATTAAAACCACCTATTGCTGTTTAAATTTTCACTGTATGGGGGAAAAAAGCTACTTCCTTTTCTTCTTATAGAAGTAGTGCAAAGAAACCCAGATGGGTCAGGCAGGTTTCATTTAAACCCATGTTCCTTTTTGTTATATTTCCTGAAAAAATTGTTTGGCATGAGCTTCTTCAGCATTTAATTAAAGATATGATATATTCTGTAAACTTTATAGGATAATACATCCAAGTGTAYAGAAATGTTGAAAAAACCTAGGGAATGGGTCTGCCTGCAGCAGCAAGCAGAGAAAGAGTACATGGCAGCACCATGGTCTTGAATACATGGATGGGTGGCTGCTGAAAACACCACTAAGGCAGCGAGATGGCGAGTCCCTGATTCCTATATATAAGAAGCCATTAATTACCTATGACAAGTTGAGTTTTAATGTAATACCTGCACTTAGTACTAAATAGAATGATATTTATTAATGCAGTTACTGTTCCTTTCATGGCGAATTATTGGTKATTTTGTAGTATTTAGTGTGGATGAAGAACTGCAATATTTTGCCCTCAGTTGGTAGTATTTCCTGAAGAAGGTGACAGAGATAAAAATACTGCAGCCAGTTGCATGACAAAGTCCAATTATTTTGAAGCAATTAATATATTTAGTATTATTAAAGATGTATAATTGTGGTTTTTTGGAACACAAATTTAAATTTTAAACATTTGCTAGGAAGGCATGGGTACAATTTCATACCAATTCTACATTTATACTCTGTCCCATCACAGGAGACTGAAGACTTTGCTGTTAGCAAGGTGTTCATTATTTTGCTTCACTGAAAGCTTAAAATAATAATTATTAAAATGGCTATTTCATAATCCGAGCRAAGATAGCAAAAACAGTTCTTGGCTCTGTCTAGCTGGCTGGGATCAACTACAGGTAGAATAGTGATGGTTTACCTCAATTAGCCATGGTTAGAGTAAAACTACGGTACCTGCCCCCAGGGAGAGGTAACAGCAGGGTAACTAACTAAAGCAGTTCAATTTGAAGCATGCCTCGCACAGAGAAAACATGAGCAAAATGAGTGACTTTCTGATCCTAAATAATGCAGTGAAGTTTCTGCTTAGTTTTGGTTTATGTGCATTTTTTTTAAAAAACAAAAACCTACGTATCAACTGTGGAATGTGAAATACAAGCTAAGTTCTATAAAATGCCGGTATAATGCATGCTGCTTTCAGTAATTGTGAACTATTCACCAAATTGCATATTCTGTAACCCTTTGAGAATAGCACTGGAGAAGCATTGAAAGATATGGGTGGTGAGTGCATTTAAATATGTTCAGAAATGTGTATGAACCCCCTGGTGCCCCAGATTAAAGGTAGATATCAATGTCTTCTAACCTAGCACAAAGGTATAATTCAAAGTAAAGAAATAATAGCATTGATGTAAAGCTGTGAGAAATTCTGCGTTTAAAAAAAGTATGAAAGAGGAATATAAAGTTCTGCAAGAYTTATTTGATTGTATGTGCCTAAAGAAGGCAAAGCAGACTGCAAGGGGAATTCGAGACCCAAATAAAACTTTCCCAGATGACTACAACATTTATTATTTAACTTCAGATGGAGCCACCTTAAGAAAGGTCCAAGGAGCTAGATGGAAACCAAATACAGTAAAGGGAAGTTGGGGATGTGGGTGTCAGGTTGTCAGTAATCTGACAGCTATGGTAACTACCCTCTAATCCAGCGGCTCCAGCCACGCTCTCAGCTGACACCGCACGGACTGACTGACAGCTGAAGAGCGGGCACTTCTTACAGGCAAAAGTGACATCCAGTCTATTAAGGCTGACAAGCACAAAGCAGAGATTTGCCCTGAATGGTTTGGTACTGAAGCCTAGTAAAGGGGTTATTTGAAAGGTCTTAGAGAAAGTGTCAGACTCGAGCTCAGATGATAACAATATTGTAATGATAGCACTGGACAATGAAGCGCTATGATTGCCCGTGCGGGCTGGGAAGATTGTGCGTGAAGAGTGAGCTCCCCGAGCCACTGTAGAGCAGCACATTGAGAAGCAAACATGCATCTCTAAGACTGCTTTATGTCACTATGCTAAATATGCACGTGTTTTTGGGTGTGTAAATAACGTATTTGTACGCTTGTTTTTGCTGTTAGCACAAGGAAGAATTTAACAATTACTGCAGCCTCCTACACAGCCCAYGAGTGATGAAAGAGTGATATGCTTTTTTTATATTCATGGCTTGTAGATTAAAACAAGATGTTCAAGCTAAYGTGTTTAGTATTGAAAGGAAAATTAACTGTAATGATGGAAATAGCAGGATTTTAATCCAAATACCAACTTTGTTTTTCTTTAGAGGTAATTGAGGAATCTGAGTGTGATATCCCAACATGAAGTCATACTGCATAAAAGGGAGCTAATTTTATAAGGAAATATGAAAAGATCTAGTACTGCATAACAGTTGAGTAGCTGGCTGGTACATAAATTGTGAGGCTCCAGAAGGAATTACAAAAATAAGAGATCATTCATTAGAGCAGGGTCTGTACCTACCATTGAGGTGTTTGAAAAGGAAACCTGTTCCTTATTCAGTAAAGCTCAGAAAATCTAATTTTCTGCTTTGTTCTTCTCCCATTTCCTATCAGAACACAGCATTTAATGAAATGATGACGTGAAATTGTTTTTTTTGATGCTGAAGCTTACTTCCTCAGGGATCCCCTCTGGTTCTGGTCTTCCTCCTCCTAAACCCCATGACAGTTGTTGTTGTGATTTGTCATGTAGCACCTAGAGGTTTGCTTTTAGGCTTGCTGTTGAAGCTGGACCTTCAGCATTCATCAGCTTCACCTGTCCTGCACCATCTACTTCATCTTAACGTGATAATTAAAAAAACTGAAAAACTGTTTTCTCAGTATCAAAATGCTGTAACTGCCTTTTTCTTTCCTCTTGATGCATTGAGGGAGTTGATCTTTTTCACCATAAGATTACTTTATATAGGTCCAAAATATTAGTTGATCTAGGCTTGTCTGATCTAAGGCTCACTCATAAGCATCTCCTGCATTTGCCTGGGAATCAAAGTTCAGCAGACCAACTTTAACTCACTGGATTTAAAAGCAATACAAATTCTAATTGCCAAGAAGCATGTATGGCCAAACCATGGTCACTGCCCAGAGAAGCACAAAGGTAGGTGGGGGAAGAAAGCACAAGCCCTGTGTGGGGTCAGATTGCCAGTGGGCAAACAGTCAAGGATGGAGTAATTTCCAGACACTACTACTGTTTTTCAAATTATCACCTGGAATCAGTACCAGGTGCTAAGGTGAAGAGTTTTAACAGCAATGTAAGTGCAAGCTTCCCTTGCACAAAGCCCCACAGACTGACACAGAGTGGTTTCTACTCGGCTTGAGTTTGTTTTTGTACCTGATCAGTAGAGAGGAACTGAAAGTCAGAGAGCAGAGAGGAGGATGTCACATAGGGGAAGACTACCCAAGATGATGAAATTTGGAAGATCAATGAAAACTGCATCCTGTGCCTGGCTCAGCTTTAGTAGCTTGTGGTGGTGCACACCATATATCCAGACTTGCATCTGGTTCCTTTGAAATCTGCCTGAAGATTTTCTGTACTATGCTGTCTTGAGAGACTTCCTGCTGGATGATTAGAAAAACATGGAAGTACTGGCCTCTGGGATAGTTCTGGTTAACTTCTAGAGATTCAAGTACCCTTTACAGCTTCTGTTTGGCTGGTCTAAATTAATGATGTCTTTGCTGAAACGGCTTTGTTTCTTGAGATGGGAATTTTTGGTTTTTTTACTTAGAATATATGGTGTTATGCTAAACTTTCTGATCCAGAGATTTACAAAGCACGCCTGAAAGCGTGCTCAGAAATGGCAATTTAATTTCAAATTCTTTCCTTTTGCCCTTGCTCACCTTTTCTTCTGCTGCTTCCAATGAACCTTCACCCGCTGCATGGCACTTACGCTAGCRACTGTGTTTTGCTGCTGCTTCATGATCTTGGCTTTATCTTGTAGCAGTTATAATGCTGTGCCTTGCACAGGACACATGAGCAAAGTCCTTAGTGTCAGCAGAAATGTGTTTCCAACACAACTTCAGACACATGGGAAAGCTGGTCCCTGTAACCAGTGCTGAGTGGCTTACAAGCCATGAGAGTGACCGTGAGCGGGGCTGGTCACCTCTGTCCCTGCTGTGCTACCAGTGTTAAATCAACCTGCTCAGGGGCACCTAGACCAYGGCTGAGATGTGGACTTCAGTCTGAACTGGCACTGTTCCTGTGCTGAAGTCCTTCATGCTTTCAATGACGTTTCCAAAAAGTTCTGCTCTGACTTGTCTGAATAACCTGTCATGTTCCTTCCTTTATGTTGTATTGATTTCTTCAACATGCAGGAGATGGAGACTTTGGTGGTTGGAGATGAGAGCAATGACCAGAGTTGGAGGTCTGAGCTGAAATATTCTGTGTCCATGTTGAAACCTGGCACTTTCAAAGTTTCTACTACTGAATAGGAAATAAATGCAAATAAAATAGGAATACTCTGCATCTGGTTGTGTCTTTTTTTAAAAAAAAGGGGGGGGGGTGAGTACCTCCTCCCATTTATTTAACTCTGCTAATATTTGCTGTGTTCTATTGCAATTGAACTTTGTGAGGAGATGGAAGGGAAAGCCTTTTTCCTTGACAAAATTATTATTTTTCAAGCTTATATACTATATGAAATTATATGTGCTTCCAGGAAAATGTATTTCTTTGATCTGTTTAATGCTTTCTTTGGTATTATTTTTTCAGTACATTGCCTTTTACTCAGGCCAGCCAAATTCACCTGCAGACTTTATATTTCCAGAAGCAGGACATGAATATATCATTTTTGGCGAGAGTTCAGTAGAAAGAATTATCTGAAGCTTGGTGCCAATGTATTCATGTATTTGCTGTCCTAAACTAAAAAAAAATTGCTCACTTACTGTCTAGTAGCTATCTGTCATTTACRAAATGACACATCCAATTTAAAACTACTAGGAAACAAAATGTTTAATCAGAGTTTTAGGTATTTTTGTTAACCRTGAATCTGGAAGGCCTAACTTTCCCCATTACAGTGCAATTTGTCTGACAGGTGGGGCAGCCCACTACGGAGGACACACAAGTGCAAGTCAGCGCTCACCTTGGGCAGGTGACTTTGCTCGTCCTTTGCCCCAGTCTTCCATCTGTGGAATGGGAAACGGAGACATTTTCTCCTTTATAGGAAAGGTATTGAGAGGGGAGAGAAGGATCAAATGAATTAAATATGAGAAATCTGCTAGGGTTTTTATTACCTCTTTTTGCCAAAGATATTGGAAAACCTTGTAAATTTTTAGATGTTAATGTAAAACTTTATTTTATGGTAGGATTACGTGATTCTAGTAGTGGGAAAAAGAAGTTTTGGTAGGTCAGGAAGCTGTTTTGGTCTCGTGTTMTTAGGACATAACCATAAGATAGGAGCTGAAATACAAAATTCATTAATAAAAAGCTTTAGTAAAAGCTCTGTGCAAAGACTCTGTGTGTGTCCTCAGAGTTCTTCCCTTTGGTTGTTAGATTTGTCTTTAGTTACTATTCATGGAAAAACCCAGAAGAGCAGCAGTTGTGACCTAGGGAGTTTGCAGTCTAGGTGTAGGGATGGGGAATGGAATCCATACAGGATTAGAGCAGGAGAAGGTCCTGGCTTGGAGGATGGGCTTTGTCCTTGCCCAGCTTTTAGACCTGGAGACAAGYGTCTGTTCCTCATGTGTCCAGAAACCCATGGGTCACCTGGCAAGGTGGTCCTGTCATTGAGCCACCCATTTCTGCTCCTTCATTTCTCTGGAATAACAAATCCCCTATGCTGTACAGGTATTGTTTTAAATCAGAGGTTCATCTATGTTGGGAACATAAAAATGTTCAATGATAAAAACCAGAAACTGGTTGCCATATATCCTGAGTTTCAGAAGACAGGAGTTCATTCTAAGTTTTTGTTTGAATCATGCCTACAGACAGTAGAAATGTAATTCTTTATTAGCGTCTTTCCTTTGCTATATTTTAGTATTTCCTGTTAACAGTTGGCTTTGAAATATGGTAAATGAATCTTGTTTTCCATGTAGTGCATAGACAGATTAAAATAAAAAGAGCAAATTGCCTCCAAAGACCTGAAAATAAGAATTGAATAACAAATGTTCATTCTGTATTTTGCAAATCAGACCACTTTTATTTGGATACACCATTGTTTAACAGCCAGTTTAAATTGGGACCAGCATCCTGATTCTGGACAACATGGCTTTTATTGGAAGTCCCTGCCACTCTTAAACATCTTTAATGCATTTTAAAAATAGAATTGTAAAAACCTGTAACCAGACTTCAAAGAGGAGACATGTTGTGCCAGAATCAGGAAGCTGGTGCTGATTTTCACTGCTTGTAAAGCTTAGAGAGTGTCCCTCTGTCCTGAGGCCCACGATGAGGAGCAGAGGTGTGTGGGAACAGGCAGGTGAGCCCAGAGCAGCCCCACCGTGGTCTTGGAGAAGGTGAAAGTGGAAAGTGCACAATAAAGCAAGGGTGTTTTGGTTGCTTTGCCTTTGAGGAGGTCTCGTTTGAAGTGTCCCTTTGTGATGAGTTSCTGCAGGGTAACTGGGGGCAGCCCTGTTGGCTTTGCTTAATTTTGCCAGGCTTGGAGCACAAGGTCTTGCACAAGTGGGTCTGATGTTGCAGTTTGCTTRTAGGTGCTGTGCTAAGCTTAATTTCTCATCAAAGCATATTCTACACTGTCTACTTGAACAGAAACAGCCCCAACAGAGGCTTCTGATGCCTGCGTTGCTGCACATGTAGGTGGGCAGGTGACTCTGTCGAGGTGTGATGCTATCAGTGACTTCTGGGTGGTGGGAGATAGCCAGGCACAAGAACTGTTGTTTCTTTTTTGTTTTGGGTTTTTTTCAATGTCTATACCTTAACATATGATGCTTCTTTTGCGAGAGCTGTGCTCCAGTATGTGCCCCTACATGGGGACCTTTTCCAGCAGCTCCACAGCTTGTGTTTAGCACCTCTAACACTAGAGTTTGGGAAGGTATTGCTGAAAAGGAGTGTTAGAAATCAGTTTGAAATGTGTGTGCTATGACAACTGGTTTATTACTACCTCTAAATAGGCAACGATGTGAAAGGGATCTCTCCAGTGAGATATCTGCACAGAGCATTCACCTGGGAATAGGCTAATTGCACATTCGATGCCACTGCAAACCCACCTATGCATAACTAAAATGAGCACAGATCTGACAACTGCACTGAATTTTTAAAGAAATTTAAAAATACAGTGATTATAGAGCTCTGGTTCTGAGACGCATCTGCTCAACACTTAAGGTTTTATTTATCAAATATTCTCTGTACCAATATTTTACAAAAATTGTCTTCAAAGGCTTCTAGCAGAATATGAGCTTGCAACCATGTTAGAAGTGTCTCTGTTTATAGCTTCTGGCATGGTTTTCTTCTGATTCTCCTGCTAAAGAAAATTGCAGTTTTTGTTATGCATTAGAATCTTGTTTTTCAAATCTATAGGTGTTTGGGCATTCTTTGCAAGAAAAGGTTCCTGTGGGTAAGTGGTTCCTGGTATAACCGAGCTATTTGATATTTATATGTGACCATYATTATGGTTCAGCTCCTCTTGCAAAGCTTAAATAAGGTGTCTGAATAGTCTAYAGAGAGCTCTTAGAGGGTTTTTTCTTTGGTTGCCCTGTCTAAAGGAAGTTGGGATTGGTTACAGTTGAATTTCTTTTTGCTCTTTATTTCCCAGCAGTGCTGTATTTGCGTAAGACTTCTCCATCTTAACAGCTTTAGAGTTTAGTTAAGTTTAATGCTGCCGCTGGAAAGGTGGGGAAGCGGCTGCTGCGGAGAGCCGGGCTCCTCCGCTGGGCTGGCGATGGGGAGGAAGGCGGATGGGGAGGGAGGCGGGTTCGGGAAGGGTGTGCGGGGCTGGGGAGGCTCCAGCTGGCGCAGGCGAGAGCTGTGCGCCCGCTCGGCGGGTTCCTGCCTGCGTGGGGGTGTTTGGAGGCTGGGGTGCCTCAGCCTGGGTGTCCGGCGGAGCGGGGAGCGKGGAGCTGTCCCCAGGGCTTGTTGTGCCACGCAAGGTGGCCGTCCTCAGTTTCCCGGGCAGCGGCAGTGTGATCCTTTCGTGTTCTGCATGGGCCCGGCGGAGCTGCTTCATCTAGGCTCGCCTGTGATTCCGGGTGTGAAGAAAAATTGTAATTTGAGTTAAGACTTCAGGAGGAAATAAAACAAAGAAACAAATATAATAGTAAAAGAAATGAATAGAGATAAAGAGCAGCGAGTTAACTTAAAAAAAAAAAAATTAATAAACTTTTTTCTCCTGAGGTTCATCATACCCTAGCCTTGCCCAGCTATTGGKTTTTTTGCTGGTATTATAGCATAAGCACAGAATCAGAAGTATAGTAGGGACCTCAAGAGATTATCTAATCTAACCATTTGCACAGAGCTAAATAAAGGTGCTTGATTGCCTGGATAGTTTTTCAAAGGGTCTTAGTTCACRGATTAGTTCCTGTCTTGCCCTGCAATCAGGAACATACATCATAGGGTTCCTGTAAGATGAGTATTTAGGCAGCCTGTGCAGGATGCTGCTGGAGTATCTATGGAGTGAACATTTTTTCTTTGGTATTTATTAAGAAGTTGGGAATAGGCATCTAGCTTGAGGAAAAGCATCTAGCTTGAGGAAAAGTCCAGGAGAATATTTTACAGCTCTAGACAAATGTTTAGAAGGATTTCACTCGTTAAGCACCATCAGCAAATTGTTCAGGAATACCTGAATATATTTTAAAAAAAGAAAAACAGGTGCAGGCTTGAGAGGGCTGCTCTTTCCATCAGAGGATAAACAAGTTTCTCATCTCTTGCAATCATGAGCAAGTAGAAGCTCTAGCGAAGTTCAGGAGATCTGTATGGGCAGAGGTGTATATGTATATGTCTGTTCCTTTAGCTAGGCTTTTGTCTCTAAAAAGGTTTGCTGGATTACCAACCTGGGCACTGGCTTGAATGTTTTTSTGGGATCTGTGATGATCTTAATTTTCCTTGTCCTTCTTACTCTGGTGCCTGTATTCCYGTTTGGTAGGAAAGTTAGAATAGTCTGGTAGTCTTTAGTGAGGTTATTCTGCCCAGTAAGTGTTCAGGCTGCAGATGAGACTGGAAACAATGACTCTTGGTCCATGCAGTTTACTACCTTTGCCTTTTCTTCTTATGGCACCTGTGTCACAGACTTTAATCACTGATCTTACATCCTCATGAAACTTAGGCAACTGCTAGAATTCTCCTCTGATTAATACAAGATAAAATATTCCTGGAAGAAATACCATGTATCTGTCAGTCAATAGCACCATTGCATTTCCTATAGCATTTCGGTACAGAAGTCCCTCACAGTGACTTTTCTCTTGCATCTGATATCTACTATCAGGGCACTTCCCTCCTTGTGAAGTTTTATCTTTGAGAGCCAAAATGCCTAGGTTAGTTTAACACTGCGTGTGGCACTGTGGGTTTGTGTAAAATGCAAAGGCTTGAACAGCTTTGCTTACAAATGCTTGTTTGGCAAGCTGGTGGAAAAGAGCAAATAATGCATACGATTTCCATTCTGCGTGCTACAAAAAATGATTATTCACTGAGATTAAATTACAGTATAGTAAAATGAAAATGTATATATATCGGCACTTCTTCAAGAACTCCTGGTAGCAATTTTAAAAATGTGCAAGCATAGCTAATTATATATATAAAGCCCCTGATATRTTTAGCTAATTATAAAACATATGCCCCCCTCATAATATGTTTAGTGGAGTCCTGCAACTGCACTGCTTTATAATGTGACTATATGTTCATTCTAATTGTTTCAGCTTGTTTTTTGTTGCTATTTGCAGATAGATATTTCAGTGAACACACTATAGTTTACAGCAGTGAAATGCTACTTATGTGTATCATGGCTTTAATAATAAAGTAAGATAATCCTTTTGGCTTTAACCAGAATAATCTGTTTCAGCATCTTAGTTTCTTTTTATTAGGAGTTGCAGCCTTCTGCACAATACCGTTTGTTTCAGCAATATTTGCAGGAAATCTGCCCTGCATTTTTTCTCTTAGAGTATGTAGGAACTAGTAAAATGCTGAAATTAAAAAATCTAGTGACTTATGCCTTCAAAATCCAAATTTTTCATTCATAACCTCCTAGTCAGTTTACTGTTTGACCTAGGAATCTAGACTAAATAGCCTCTTTTATTTGCCAAAAATTAATGGGGAGCTCCTAACAAACCGTTTCCTCATGGTTCACTCTAAAAGCATGAGAAACATCCAGACTGATGAAACCTTCTCTTTCTGTGGAGGGAGATCCTGATTTGCAGGGAAGTGTTTTGGTCATACTTGGGAAGCTCAGGTATCAGGAAGTTCTTCGCACACTGTGTATTCTTGGGAATAAGCCTGGTTCCAGTTCTTGGATACCAATGTTCTCCTGCGAAAAGCCAACGAATGTCCTGAATGAGCAAATAAGTTTAGTTGTGGTGGCCTAAAGTTTGTAAAAATTGGCTGTTGATCTGTTGCTCCAAACTACAGCCTCCTATGCAAGGTTCCTATTCCCATCCAAAGGCTTTAGTGAAGATGCTTGAACCAACTGTGGACAAGAAGAAAGGCCTAGTGAACCATATCTGATGTGATTTAAGGTCTTATATAGCCGGGTCCAGCCCGACTTGTGCAGATACAGGCTGTTGCATTTGCTAAAGTTTCCCTTGACACCATTCAAAGCTGTATTCAAGCACTCTGTAGTGGTTATGAACCCAGCAGTTGTGAAGCACTTCTTGAAATGATATGAGAAACTTCAGGAGTTACACTTATACCATCTGTTGTTAGTGCATTGCTGCGTTGATCTCCACAATTAAGTTCTCATTTTACTGGCTGATGTCTCTAGCAGTGAAAAAAAGCAGTGTCTGAGAGCTTACAATCCAAACTAACAAGGAGTTGATAAAAAAAAAAAAAAAAAAAACTTTATGTTCTCCTTTTTTTTCTCTTGATTTGTTTTTATTTAAATTATGAGCTTGCTGGGGTTGATGGCTGTTGTTGGTTTATGCAAAGCACAGCACAATTGATACCCTAAAAAGTAATGCTCAAAACGAAGATTTGGCATGGAGTAATGACAGGATGTAGTCTCTTTTTCTCAGAAATGGCTATATGGAGGAAAAACAACAAAATTGATGAGAAAATAACAGGTAAATGAAGGGTTCAAAATGTGAACTTGTTTATAGAGTGCTCTAAATGATCAAGTGGCTCCTTGGTAGTTTGTGCTTTGCTCCATATTTTCTTCTGTGCTTTTAGAGAAGGGAGAAATATTTTACGCTATCTGCTGTTGCCCATGTGAAAAGCCTCATGTTTTTGCATTTGCTCTGAAGTCTGCTCATTGCATTTCCTTGAAATCAGCAAGGTTTGTGCAGGTCACTAATCTCACATAATTAGTTCTGGAATTAAGCCAGCTAGAGGCCAGCTCTTCTTTCTCCTAAAATAAGTGAGCAGTGCAGCTTGATAAGGGAGGGATTTAGTGATTTGTGCTGTGATGTTTGTTTCTGTGTAGCCGGGACATGTTATGTAACAAAAACCTGGAACACGAGGRTTGTAATAGACCTTGCCACTCTGATGTGATATTGATTATAATCCATAAATTTATATGAGGCATCAATGGTCRAGAGACAACTGTGGTATAAGTTGGGTAAAAATAATGCGGCAGCTGAGTTTCAGTTTAGGTGCACCTAAAATGTAACTATTTCCCTGAATTATATGAAGAATTCTGAAAAAGTTTTAAAAAGCAGGCTTTATTTTTGAAGAACCAGAGTAGTAGGGACTGATTTTCTTTTTTCCTTTTTTAGTAGGGTTCTTATATTCTGGCARAGCTGGTGGTGTCACAAATCAAAGGTCATCACACCAGGACACAGACAGGAAGGAAGGAGCTTTGAGGGTGACCATCAACTACAAAAATCTCAATTCTTAGATCCGAGTTAAGGGCTTATTTGGTCTTCATGACTGGGCTCTTCAGGAAACACATCCACCTTGCTGATGGACATTTTCTGCTATAGTGTGTTCTAGAGCAAGACCAGAGCTCGTGCATTAGCTTTGATTTGACCTGGGAAAGAGGTACGTAGCAGTTTTTTCCAGAGAGAGCTTGTTTTTAAATGTCTTTGAATTTGTGTCTGAGCTTTGTTTTTAGAATTATCATAAACTCTTAAATTCTGTTCAGTTTAGATTAATTTGTAACTGTTAAGTACTGAAAATCTCTTGGGTCTCAAAGCAGATTGCCAAAAACCGCAACTCTAGAACAAGAAGGTTGTTTTCTGAAAATATCAACCAAGGTAGCTCATGACTGTTTAGGGGTGAACGCTTGCTTTTTTTATAGCAAAAAAATCTGCATAAATCATTGTTTGCAAGTGAAATCATGTCATCAGAGGTTTGTATAGATGACAAAAATCCTACAGGGTGCTACAGAGGTCTCTACAGTCTCTACAGAGACCAAAAAAATGTGCATAAAGCTTTCTATTAATGAACCAACAGTTTGTCATTACTGTATACATTACAGGACTTAAGTCTTTTTACCTAATTTTTCTATGGTGGATGCGTCTCTAACCCAGGCKTTAAATGTGTGTTACTCGATGACGTAGTATATGATATATCAATCTTTTTTCCCCTCATGAGTCATTTAATTATAGTATTTAATTAATATCTTGGCAGAAAATGTAATGAGGTAGAGGTTCTGTCATCTAAGGACCCTCATGGGAATCTCTTGTATCACTTCCTATGATAACTTCAAAAGAATTTGCAAGTAATAATGGATTCTTGTAGAAAATAACAAATGGCCACTCAGTTGGACAAGTAGATTGAATATATCTTGGGGTAGACTTCAGAGCCTCTGTGCCATCTGAGGGAGGGCTGGCATGTGCAGAGTTTTCTGCATGCAGTTATCTGTTCATGGCAGAAGAGCGGGTCAGAGCTTTATGCTGGACCAGGCGAGCACAGTTCTCATTTCCAGTCTTTCTGTTCTGTAAGAACAATCATTTCTTGGTAGCCTGCTGGTGAYCCCGGGATAATCACCTTTGTTAGTTAATTACTTCAGGGAGCAAACGGGGGATCAGATCATTTGTGAGTGATTAGTGGGTCTGGAAGTGCTCGGAAGCTGATAGCTTGGGACTTACGCACCAAGGCGTGAGCTTGTGGAAATGGGCGACTTTGCCTTTCAGTGCCTCTCTACTGCCTATGAAGTGCTTGATATCACTGGAATAAATGTGACTTTGGGATCAGGAGGCTCAGGAGGTGCCTGCAGGTGCAAGTATGTGACCAGCTGTAGGTGCTGGTAACGGAGCTCCCAAGGTTGTGGTGATGAGGTGTGCGTTGAGCCACTTGTTTCTATGGGTGGACTCAAGCTCATTAAAAATCTAGGTCTATGYCTCTAATCACCATATGGATATCACTGTGGCCTGGTCAGTAGCTTATTGCATGGATCTGCTCCTGCTTGGCATTTACTGAGCTGGAGATCTTCCTATAATTGTTTGAAAGTAATAATGGATCAGAATACTATGAACTCTACTGTTTGGATGCGTACAGTATATACCTCTACAGTACCTCTGTTTTATGAGGCATATGTTATTTTGATATTGTTGGTTAGTGTGATTAATATGCCAGCAGTACTTCTGCTGCGTTGATAAACAATGCCTTTTTTGTATAAAATATATCAGTTTGGATCTGAATAGCAAACATGCAGGTCTGAATTTCTACCACAGTACTTCCAAGTAAAATATTTAATAAAAAAAATCCACAATTAGGCATAGCAATAGGCACATCCAGCTTCAGTTCTGGGGCAGTTGTTATCAGAAGAAGAGTTACAAATGCTGTGTTTGCACATAATTAGCCTGGTGTTTAGGCCCCAGTGTTTCAAAGACTTTGAATACATTGTAAAATCAATAGAAAGATTCGCATATGAAAAGTTGAGCAAATGCATAAATGTCCTTGTAGAATTGGAATCTAATTACATGGAATGTCAAAAATACCATTATGATATTATCCAGCCCAAATGGGTGCAATACAATATTAATACAATTTTAGTTGGTTGTACAAGTACCACTTCCACAAACACTTATAGCTACGTTTAAAAATGCAGATGTTTTCAAAGAAAAAAAATCAGAAGCTGGTTGAATACATTTTGTGTTTTTGGCTTTGAGTATTACAATTTGTTGCTCTCATTAAATTACTTCTAAATGAATAGTAGCAAAATGCTACTATTTCTATGTGTGTAGGTTTGGCAGATTTCTTCATYAAAGGCCAGGAATCATTATCTTGCTACTACATTGAATTAAAAATCTATTGAAAAAGAAATAGCTCTACTTACTGTAGCAAGGCAGTTGATAATGTAACCAGTGGTAAAATATTGGTATTTCTTCATTTTGAAGTGCAAGGAATTAAAAAGCTCTGCAAAAAATCTGGGGAAGATTGCCAAACATATCCTGTTGAGAGCAGACACATAATCGGGAGATCGAGGCTAAACCACTGATTCCATGTTTAACTTTTTTAATCCCCCTTGTCATCTGTTCATACCTTATTTTTTTCACCTGTTTGAGATATATGAATAGCATCTGCTACTGTTTTGCATAATGCATGGTGTTTGGTCAAACAGTGCTATACAAATRCAATCTTCTTATCTTGTATGTGAGAAGTTAATAATCAGATTTCCTTTTAATACTTATTAGCCAGCTTCTTAAATGGCCAATTTTCAGGCTATAACTGCTTGTCTCTGGTAAGTGTAAAAGATCATCCATCAAAACAGCATTTTCCTGAGAAAGTCTAACTTTCAGATTTTAACAATTACCAATTRTTTTACTTTTTTTCCCCAAAATAACTGGCCCTGGTATTTTGATATTTGATTCAAGGGGATTTGCTTGAAGGGATGACCCAGTATTTGAAGTACCTAAACATTAAAGATATCAGTACTGTTGTTTTTCTCATTAATTGGACCTGATGAGAGATAGACTTGCCTTTGTACAGTAGAAAAGTGGTGAAATTTTGGTAACTATTCTGTGTTCAAAATGTAGCCAACTGATGATAACAGGTCCTGCCCCATACTAGTCACTGCTCTGTAACAACATGACACTTTTACCTAGTTGAAATGGATCATGCCAGCTTTTAAAAAAATATGATTTGTTCTATTTGTATCAGTGTAGCCACTCCTGATAACAGCATTATCTTTAAAGATTTGTGCAAATCCTGTAATATACTGCAGCTGACAATACATTTATGGTTGCCTTGCAGCTGGCTGGTCAAGATGCGTTTAAGCTTTCCTGCACCCCATCACRCTGAAAACGCTGTTCCAAATATAGCAGCATAACTCCTCGGAGGAAACTTTCCTCTAAATCTCAGAAATAAACACTTCTCTCGGTTTCTCATTCCATCAGCATTATTCCTTGAGAGTTGGTGCTGAGCCCAGGCTTATTAGATGCTGAGTGGAACTGGGAGTTTTSTCAGAGGCTGCCAGTTAGGCAAACAGAACGTTTTTCACAAGAAAGGTTAGGGTTACGGAGCCAGTTATGATTCATTCTTTTACTGAACACTGACAAATATTTTTGAATATCAACAGCATTGCTCACTTCAACCCTTTAACAAAAAAAAAAAAGAAAATCCTTTATTTTCATTATCTGAGCTACTTTCTTCAACTAAACTTTTAATGCAACTAAGTTTCAGATAAGCATTAATAGCAGAAAAGAGCTTTTAAAATTATTGAGGTGTTTTTCAGAGGTGTCAGTGTAACCAAAATTGCTACAATGAGACTTCTCAACTGACGAGTTTAGTTATTTAATTTTCAAAAACTGAAAAAAAMCACAAGATGCAAAAGATTTAATTTCCCAACCACTACTCATGCTTGACACTTGTAAGTAATTTTACTTTAAATGTCAGAGAAATGTGTTTAGAAAATAAAACAAAACAAAAAAACTCTAAGCAGAAAGCCTATAAGGGACTAAGAACTGCAATTTAATATTTTGTCACCTTTAACTCCTATTTCCATAAACAGTGATGAATCCTGAATTGATTATTGTTTGTGTTGTTGAGAACTGCTTTTTCCATTCAAAAATGACAGGCCATCAAAAGCGATTTTTTCATAGAAATTCTCCACTTTGATTAAATGTTTTCAGAAAGATTTTGCATGTGTAAGATGGGATTTTTCTTTAAGGCTAGAGGAATAAACAATAGCATTAGGAATAAGATGCACTTTTGAGGGGTTAGAAAGATACTGGTTCAAAAATTGCTTGATATGGCTCTGCTCTGGGTTTTATTTTAATGTTGAATAGAGATTAGTTTCAAACCCTCAACATTTTGCACAAAACAGAGTCCTTGCTTTCCAGCCACTCCTAGATTTGAGAGCTCTGAGTAAGAGCAAAAGGTGTTGTCAAGCTTATGAGACAGGAGTGAATGTGTTTATTGATGCCCTGGAGAATAATATAAAATAGGAAGGATTGGTAAAGTGAATAATCAAAAAGTAGAATCATTTGAATTCACATCCTAAATCCTGTAGATGTATAAACGTAAGACTGTTTTATAGGTTTGATTGTAACTATTGTAACCAAACTAATTTAAACTTGATTGAACCTCAGCATGAAGATGCCAACATTCAAATTGATTCATTAGCCAACCTGAATTCTCTGATAAAATTTAGCAGCAGGCACAGGCGGAGTATTTATTCTGGATGATGTTCATGTCATTAACAGGAACCACCCCTGGTAACATACATATGTATGTATATGTGATGCCAGCTTACAAAAAAWGGAATTTTTAAACACAGTTTAAAAAATTTAAGATTTAAAAAATAATGATTTTTCTTTTTTTTTGAATTATCCCACTGCAAGTAGTGTTAGAGGCAGAAAGAGGCACAATGGAAGTTTTTGTTGCACGGAGCGTTGCTGCTGCTCGAGGCCGGTGCTCCAATCGAGGCGCGTACGGAGCTGAGCTAACATACTGGGTGAATTATGTGTCCCATCACACCAATGACTGCAGAGCCATAAAACCACCCTAAGTGTTCTAGTTACAATCAATTACATCATGCTTTAATCACATTTTAATGATGTATTAACCAAGATTTCAACAGCAATTAGTTTAATGGGTGTTTGCTTTTTTTAAACTATTTTAACTGTGGCCATATCCAGTAAGATTAAAAAAAAAATAAAGCATTGATTGTGACCTCTTTCTTCTCTGGCTATTTAGTGCAGTAGGACCAAAGAGACATTTCTTGGTTTCTAAGCATTCAGGAAACTTAAATAATAATTTGTTTGACTTTGCTACGTGCTGATGTACTGTGAGATTTTTCTCACGTAGAAAGATTTTACAAAATATAACACATAGTGCTGCAAATAGTTAATGCATCTTCTATCCTTTAGGGTGGAAAATATGCCACCCGCTGATGTCTGAGTGAAGAAAGTAAGTAGAGAGAAGGGGGGGGAAAAAAAAAAAAGAGTTAAAATTTTCAGTGCCACTAATTTTTAAAAGAAGGATGTAGGGAAGTTCGGCGGCTCCGCGTTGTGGCTGATGGACGTTTTCTGCGCAGAGAACTGACCAACGCCGCGAGAACCCCGTCCTCTTGGACGCACTTCTTAGCGTATTAACCAATAAGGAAATTTCATAGCAAAGCCCGCATAAAAACCCATATTGGGGATGATACCAAACTTAAAGAATGTTGTAAAATGAGAATGGAAAAATGTACAAAATGAATTCATGCCCATTTACATGCTTTCAGTCAGGCTACCAGATAACAAAGCCTCTGTCTTTGTGTTAACACTGCAGATTAGGTCAAGTTTTTACCCCTCTGAGCTCTTTTCCTGTAAATGACGGGTTTTGATGTGAAACAAGCAACATGTCAAAGCAAGTTGAAAGATGTAGGCATTTTATGCCATGTCACAATGACAGGCCGGTGAATATTTGGGCCATTAGGGGCTTATTAGTGAATAAATGACCAGATGGTTCAGTGATGCACAGAGATGGACAGAACTGGATGCTACTAATCAGCACTGTCTGTACTTGATGTCAAATCACATGACACAGTAACCCATGGATACCGAATAAAAGTTACCATTAGCAAGTCAATTTGATATCTGTGTGGTGTAAACAGACTTAGAACTGCACTTCAGAGCTGCCGGTTGTTAAGGAGAAATAATGGTGGAGTATTTAAATAAACACACGCTACTCTTATCAAGTTATGATAAATATAAATAGAATTTCAGTTCCTGAGAGCTGCTCCTTATTCCRTGGAGGCAGCGGAAGGGCATTTACATATTGGGCTATCTCCAAAGACAAAAAGGCTGTGCTGGAAATGCTGTAAAAGAGGAATATAGGCTGCTTTTGTGGTTTGCAAACATAAAGTAACGCTTTGTGTATTTGCCACAGAAAAGCACGAGTGTTGAGAAGGGGGTCTTGCTTTCTGGGGGATGCTGTTYGTGTTTCGCTGTATTTATTCCTCAATTTTACAGATGCTGATATACGGTTACTTGCCGCTGCCTTAAATTTTTCCCGTGGGTCTTTGGGAATTTATTCCCGCAAAGCCTTGTTAGCAAGTCGTTTGGAGTGTTTTCTACAGCGTTGTGCTGGGATGAGGAGCTGRAGGCTGTGCCCGGGATGGATCCCACTCTGCCCGCTGAGGAGATGCAGGGATGGCACCACGCTCCATCTCCAAGAGCCTGCAGCGAAAGGAGGGGTTTGCCTTGGCTCCGGAGGGAGCAAATTTAGGGTCTGTAGAGCTTTGGGGTGTGTGTTCTCAACTGTGACCACCCAACAAACACTCCCCAGTAGCACATATTATATAGAGAAAATATATGTATGGTCGAGGCCTATTTTCATTTCCTTTTGTGGTTCTTTTGAGCTAGTGCTGCGTTAAGATCACCGATTTTTGGAGCTGTACTAATGTGACTTACAGACTGCTTTGAGTCTCCAATGTAATCTTGACTCAGTGCAAGAAATCAAGTGTATACGTAGATTCTCCCTGTTCTCTGAGGGTAATKATATTAGTATATACCTTTTATGTGGCAGGTGAATCGCACACTAATGTTTGGTGACTCTAGGCATATTGCACCATGAATTCCCTTTGATCATGATTATCTCTCCTTTACATCTCCTTTGTGGGAAAGATGTGCYGTAAGTTTTACTATATGGATGGTTGTAGCATCTGAAACTTGCTGTTCCTGTTTATTATGCTGCCTAATAAAAGGAGTACTATTATGTATACAATCAAAAATATACTCATATTTTTGAGTGTAGTTCAAACTTGGGTTAGTAAGAAATAGAGTGAATTTAAATTGTGGAAAATATTTTCTGTTTTAACATCTGTGTGTTAACGTAAATGCATTTTTAAATAGAAGAGGTGAAGTYATTTAACGGTGTCAGTTCCTTAGACTTGTGCTTTAGAAGACCCAATGCTGTGATATTTATGCTACCGTAGTCACTATAATGTTTTGTTAATAAACAGTAGTATTTTATCTCTTCTTCCTGATGGTAGAACTGGAAATGAGGACTGCTTCTAGTTCTAATAAATTTCTGAAACATGCCATGATTTAGCTAAATGTGTCATCTGACCATCCTGAAATCCCGTACWATGTTTCAAAGAAATCTAATCTAAACTTTGAATAAAAGGGGGGTGGCTATACTAATTTGAGTTAGAAGCCAGTGCTGCCTTGGTAATTTTTTTGGTAATAAAGCCTGAATTAGAGATTAAGATCTCCTTTTAATATAAAAAAGGTTAAATTCTGCATAGAGCTAAAGAAGAGTTGAATAAACTCTTGTGGGTTTAAAAAATTTCAGATAACTTGAAAATAGCCTCCAAAAAACTAGTCACTTGGTAATAGCATTCCCTCTTTGTTTCTAATCCTAAATCAAAGGGAATGTTTTATATTATCTGTAATTCACATGAGTCAGATAAACAGGCATTAACATGCAACAGCTTCTTGCTACAGAAAGTTTCCCACTCTTACTGGGATGGACCTATGGTCTTGTCTAGCATTGTGTAGTCAATTGACTATAAATCGATGATATACGGCTTAGTTCTTTGCAAATGTCAAAACAGTCACAGGATATTTTCCATCTAAAAATAAGGTCATTATTAGGTTTTCTGTAGGTTACTTTACTGTAAACACAACTTTCCTAAAACAATTATTTCTGCCCCGTGGTCCTCTGGACCTGGGCAAGGATGTTCTGGGGATGCAGAGGACCTCAGCTGTGCTAAAGCTTAGGTATGGCCAGGCCTTTAGGTGAAGGATGTTTTGATGTTCTGKTTTTTTTAACTTGCTCTATCTCAAACTAAGCTAAGGAAAAATGCTCTGATTAAACTATATTGGAAGCCCTGTCAATGGGCAATGACCCCTCCTCATTCCCCAAAGACAAGCCTCTTCCTTTCACATTTACCCTATTTATATTAAAACCTGTGRTGAAAGTCCCTTTCATAGTTTTATTCTTTTTTTAATGTTTAAATCTCCATTTCAGTAATTCAGATAGCTTATCAATGTGAAGAAGACAAAAAATTTTCTGCCATTCCCTACAAGGAGAGGCTTGCTAGAACATTTTTAGATATATTTAATGTTTGCATAGGAGAGGCTTTCTGCAAAGCAGTGTTTTGAAAATTATAAAGTGTATTCAGCAAATATTTTGGATGAAAAATTTCCTGAAATAAGAACAGCTTTAAAAATTGATTACGAAGAGTTGTTTTTTCAGTAACCATGCTAAATTGAGAGCCTTATAGGACCTGGATGAAAATCTACTTACCTGCTTAAGGCCCTTTTCTCTTCCTACTGAAGTCAATTGGAGTTCTGACATTGCTCTTTGCAGAAATAGCTTGACCCTTTATTTAGCACATTACATTGAATAATTGCATCATACCTGTAGAATGACAATGACTAAAATTATGTCTTTGACCCGGTACCCCTGGTGACTTTGTTATAAGTTTAGTAAAGATGCAGCAGCATCGTATAAGCTGCTGCTTATTTACTAATTAGCTTACCTGTGTGTATATATAGGAATGGTTCTTTTGCAAGGGTTTCCAAGGAATTCAGCTCTGATGTGTCTTTGTTTCCAGTGACAGGATGTGTGGGTGACTGGACGTGCGTGACCACAGGCTTCCCTGTCATCAAGTGTTGGGATAATTTTCATGATTACCTGTTCTTTTGGCAAATTAATTCGAGCAAGTCTCCCATTTGTCTRTACCTTCAGGGGTTTGGGATTTGAGTCAGGCTTCTATCAGAAAAACAAAGCAGCTGATTGTTACGTCTTTATTGCACATTTCAGCTCATTTTTATGGGAAAAAGGGGAAGATTTTCAATGCTTCTAAAATAATGTTAACTTAATTCTGCCTTGATGAAGAGAAAGATGGCTAGTGTTAATGTTCCAGCAAGCTCTTTTTTTCTAGCTCATGAAATTATTTCAGTGTCATTGTAGGCAGGTATATGGGTGTGCATTTGTGGTTTTGGAAATGCCTGTACACACATTCATAAACTGCCTGTTATGAACAGATGATACCATTCATATATGCCTGGTCATACGTGTAAAGTTTTGTTAAACTATTCTGTTTCATACAGAAGCTATTTTTGTGAAGTTTTGCTAAATCTCTTTTAGTTTTTGCAGATACTGCGATGCTAAAAACCCAGCAGACTTCTCAGGAGTCCGTTTGTCCTTTCAGCCTGTTTGCTGACTGAAATCAGAGGGCTGTGTCCCACCACCCTGGTGCTGGGGGAGGTTTTTCACCAGCATCAGAGGGAAGATAAGAAGAAATTCTGCTCCTGCTGCCTCCATTGAGCTTGACCTCACAAAGGACGTAAATGCTGTTGGCAGGTAAAATAACTGAATTCAGGAAGGAAAGCTTCTCACTTTTATGTGCTAATTCAATGTATCACCAAGTGTTATAGTGCTGTGTAACCTTACAGCAATGGAAGGCAGCCTGTGAACGAGTGGAAGAGAAGATGTCTTAACGAGAGGAACYTTAGTTCCTGGAGAGCCTCACAGCCTGGGGAGCAGGAGAAGGGGCAAGTARGAATTCACCTGTGGCTCCGCTGACACTTCCCAGTACATCACGTAGGTGCACTTCAAGAGAAACTGTTGGTGTTGCTGTAGTTCAGATTTTTCTAAACAAATATGTTAAAATATTAATTTTCATTCAGACTGGGATGAAAACATACCTGAAATACTTGTTTAAAATGTTCTTATTCTAGAAAGCATCAACTCTAAACAAATGAGCAAGTAGGCTCCTGCTTCCTCTTTCCGATTCTGTTCTTCTCTACTGTGTTTTGTCTGTTTCATCCCCTTAATGCTGAAATAATTTTCTCCTCRGCTTTTGAAAGACAAATCTATACAAAGCTAGATATCTACACAGCTGTTTTTGAAGCAACTATCTTCGTTCAGAGAGCTCTGGAGACGTCAGTTGCTGTGCAAGGACGCRCTGGTCTTCGTGTGCAGGTATGCAAGCTTGATGTCTAAAGTGATCCGACCCATTTGCAGAACACAAGAAAAAGACACAATGTTGATGCCTGGATACTGCTGTGAAACAGAATTGCGTRAGCCTTGTCCACGATTCGGAGTAGTTTTCATTGCTTTACTAAAATGGTTGAAAAATATTAAAAAAAAAACCGCTAAAATGTGAAAAAAATTAATATATAGGTCTTGTAGAGCTAATGAGACCCTTCTGTTGTTGTGACTTGTTTTATCCTGTAGGCAGCTGGATGAGAGTGATGCCTTGCAGAAGTCTTTCMCTGCTTTCCCCCCCACCAATAATTAGCTGTTATATAAAAAATATTTTAACAGTGTAATTTCATGTGCAATAAGCTTTCACTTGTGGTTGGATAGTGAAATCAATAACAGCAGTCATCTCAGAGGCAGGGAAAAAGACCTCCTGTATTTCTCTTTTCTTTTTCCTTCTTTCCAAGAGAAAACATGGAATCATTTTTAAATTCAGAGGGATTTTGAGACTGAGCTTTAAAATCCTGGGGTATATGTCTGAAATAATCTACGAACTAAAAGCTATAGGCTGGTCAGCTGACCTACAACCCTTGCTACTCTGATCCTCTCCAGTGTGTAGTAGTATATGATTCATATGCACTTATTTCTGACTGTGTTCATCTTTGAAATAATCACTCCATTCTAGATAAATGTATTCAGTGGATGTGACTACTCCATCCATCATATTAGGTAGGGTTGTGTGGCTGAATGCAGCTCTATTCCGGATAATGATGGTCTCTAATATTTTCCTGAAAATGTGGGTAATTTATTATCATAGGCTAATTATGCCCAATACGGCTGCAGCCTGACATTTATTGCAGGAGCTGGGCTGGGGGAGCGGGAGGCACCGCACCGCTGCTGCCGCATGTTCCGGCAGGGAATTCAGCTGCTTGTCCAGCATTCCTGCCTGAGCTCCGGGAAGCTTTTCCCTGCCTGCAGAGCGTGCTGGAGGCCTCGTGTCAGGCAGGATTGGTGCCRCTTTTTCTCAGTTAGGGACTACAGAAGCTCTTTTCCTCCCAGCCCTTGCTCCTGGGTGGGAGAAGGTGCAGGGACAGGCACTTTTCATCAAACCTGATCGGCCCCAGTAGTTACTGGGTCTGCAGGACAGCAGTTTCCACACGCGTGGCCCCAGTTTCTTGTCTAGGTGCTGACCTCCAGCAATTTCTCTTCCCTGTGTGCAAGTTAGGGGATACAAAAGGAGGAAAAAATCTTCTTTTGCAGCCTTTAGCTTCCCCTCCAGGACAGGTTCAGCTCTCCATGGCTCCCTGGGAAAACTCAGACCTAGGAACTTCTTTAGAGATGTGATCTCCCAGGCAGAAAGAAGAAATGTCACCCAGCCTTTCTAGTGTGATTTAACCTTTTCTTCTGGATGTTTCTCCTCCATTGCTCCTCTTAGCTCAGAAATGAATAGCTGAGCTAACATCACTTTGCAAAACATCACTCTGCAATGTGTTTTTTTGTTGATCTTTCTCAGGAATTWCTCGAGGATAGCTGTGCCTCTCAAATCAATGACAATTTTTTTGTTAGCCTCAGTGGGAATGGAAACACATTTGGGTTTTTTGTGCGTGAAATAGCTCAATTCTCTGATTTTTTTCTTTAATCACATTTTTAGAATACTTGCATTTTACATTTGTGAATATTTTACTGCTCTGAATGAATGTATTGCTAGCAAATTTATCAGACCCTTTCCATAATCTTGAAATTTGTTTTTAGGTTATTTCTGGCTGTTATTTTCCAGGGAGCATAATACAAGTCCTTTAACTTTTTTTTTTTTTTTAACACCTTAGATTTTAGAGACCTGCTGTTATCTTTGCTGCTTGGTGGTAGATACAGCATGTAGCCTCTGCAAGGCAGGAATTTGCTTCCTGCATCACTGTGCCCATCCTGCAAAGAGGTCTGGATAGGTGCCATATGAGTTATTGCTAATAAGGATTCGTATACAGAAAGAGCATCACCTCTTGTTTAGCATCCTATCCCCTTGCTAATACAGCCTGATATCTTGTTTGCCTCTCGTACTGCTGCGGTGCACTAGGTTGGTGGTTTCGATTATTTTTCTACAATAATTCCCCAAAGCAGGCAGCTGTGATGAGGTTCCTCACCTGGGAAGGGACTCGGTTGTTTAAACATCAGGGAATTTATGCAGGGCAGTTCTGGGCTATAAGCAAACTGTACTAGTCCAAGTGCTTTGAGAAAATGCTACTGCTAGTGAAAGCAGTTGCTGCAGGATATATAATAATTCTGAACTTTAAAATGATATTTTGTGCTAGGGAATAAAATCTAATCAGTTTAGTGACTCATTAGGACAAACCCGAAACTTTAGCAAACTCTTGCCCTGTTGTTGCTGGCTTTGTGGAGCTCTGCACCAGCAACAAGAGCAGGAGCAGAGAAGGTGCAAGTTGAGGTGCTTCATCTCAAGGTTCATATCAGGTGAAAGGCAGTAGAGAACAGTGGCCTTGGTCAGTAAAACTGCAGACGTGTTCAGCCAGTCAGTAAATCTGGGACCAGTGATTAGTTTCCTTAGAGTTTAGGCAGGGCTGTTTGCTCTTTAGTTTTCTTTGAAGTCCAGGAATAATTTGGGGTTTAGCATCAGAGTGCTAAGTGTTTAGGATTTTTCCTTCTTGATGGCAGGTTTTTGTGCTGGTGGACAAAAAAGACTCGCATTTGAATCTTGGTGATGAGGTTCTTGAAGCAGTTAAAGATGTCCATATTATTRCTGGAATTGAGTCCACTGCTGGCATATAGAGGTTTCAGTGGCATGTCTGTGGTGTCTGCATGAAGCCCTCAGGCTGTGCAGCTAATCCATCACTGACTGGACCTCTATCAATGTGCTCCCTTCTCCACCTTTGACTCATGGCAAAACAAGCCAACTCTTTTGGAAAAAGTTGCAGAAAGTGGGATTGGGATGAGGTAAAATTGTCAGAGATGAAGCAGAAGTGAAGGGCAGTCGTGTTTTGATGTTAATGCTTGTAGTCATCCTGTCTGATTACCCTGTTCGAACTTGCAGAAGATACTTGCTTAGCYCTTAGGCCTTAGTTTTGACCTTGCTCCTGTCTCCTGTAGCAGTTTAGAGGAGCAAGGTAGGTATCTTTGCTAGGTAGATACCTTTGCCACTAGGCTGGTAGGTGACTTTGKGCAGGAAAGCAATGTTGAACTCATTGCTGAGTCGCTTCTGATATCTTAACTCAATGAAAAAGTTTTGTCAAGGCCAAGTGAAGGGGAGGAGAAATTAATTGAATAAAGAGAGGGCCGTATCATCAAACATACTTGTATAATTACATCATATGCCAGGTGAAGCGTAGCACTTAGCTGCTGTCGTGAGGCAGTGTCCCCTAATGCACCTGTCAGCTTGTCAAGTGCAGACAAGACCACTTGGGATCCCCTTCTGCAAGTTGGTGTTAGTTGTAGATAAGGTTACTCCTAGATATGGCTGGAAGAGCAAGTAATTTAATTTGAAAATTTTTCATATGCAGCAATTTTTCATTTCTCCTTTTTCACCCATCTGCATACAACTCATCTCTAAATTTCAGATAAGTACCAAATGTGGGTCTCCAGAGGACAGGATAGCATCAGCTAAATCAAGCCAGCCTGCATGTGACTCAGCTTCTGAAAATACAAGAAAGGAGTTGTTGTCTGCTGGGGTGGGAGGAGGTGAGCAAGCAGGGGACATGGGGAGGAGACAATAGGGTGGCTGTTTGTCTCATATAGTTTATTTTCTTGTCCTGCTTATTATTGAAATAGGTCTTTGAATTTTAAATCCTTTCAGAAATGTGAAAGTCATGATGTAAAGGTGTGTTTTCCACATGATCTGGAATGTTGTCCCAAAACCCTCAGCAGACTTGCATTAAACCACACTGTGCTTTCTAAGCACTACTGTCTGATAGGAAAAGCAATAAATTTTGTTTCCCGTTGTTGGTATGGTGCTTTAAGCTGCAAGAGAGAGGGAGGATTTAGGAATATGTATGAGCTAAYGACAAATTTTAACTACTGTATCAATAAACACATTAAAGAGGTGATAGAGAACAGGAGAGACAGGAGCCTTTCCATCGACCTTCTGACTGAGGAATGCTGCTCTCTTGCACTTGGGTGCGTTGGGTTTGCAAAGAAAAATGTGGCACCTCGTTGTTGTTGATCCTGAACAAAATATCAATTGATTAATTAGAAAAGGATTATTCTCAGGCATCGTGCTATTGAACAGCTGCATATTTAATAATATAGCTATTAATAGTGGCTTTTTCATATTGCACCAAAATTACTGTCTTAAGAGAGGCCTATCTGCTTGGCCCAGAGGGCTTGCAGTCTGATACCAGCCTTAAGTGTGGCCATAGCATGAAGTGCAGGAGTGCTGACAGGTGTCTCAGAGGAAGATAAGGTAAAAAATGTGAACTATTCCTAGGCTTGCCCAGGTAGAGAGGTTGGGGATGTCACTCATGAGGAGGTTTAGCGAGGAAAAGCTCATATGAGCTGAGACACGGGCAGGGATTTCCATTTTCTTTGTCTTGCCTTACTTACTAAATTGTAGAATGGGAGGGAAAAAAAAACCCAAAAAACCAAGGCTTTCTAATTCCTCTTGTTCTTTACACTCTTTGTATTCCTCAAAAAGAATAAATACCCTGGTGAGCATTAGACCTGCTGCTCTTCTGTCAAATTATACTCCAGTGTTTGCGCAGTAATGTGAAATCTGCAGTGATTTTTTTCCCCATATATCTGCTTAAAGCATTTGAGATATAGCCAACAGCAGAACTTTTCTAGAACTTTCTGAAAGTTCTGAAAAGCAGAACTTCTCTGATCTTTTCTGAAAAGATCCAGAGCAAAAACACTCCTTTATATTAGTTCTTTGTGCTGAGCTGGCTTGCAGGAAAGCATCCCCAGCAGTGACAAGTCACTTCTGTGCTTACCTCAAAGTTGCAGGAGCCCTTTTTTTGTCTGTGAAGTGTGCTCCATTTTCTATATTTTTACATGGAAAAAATATTAGGGAGCATTCATTATTCTTGGTGAACTTTAAAAAAAAAAAAAAAAAAAGAGGGGGCATAAATAAATTACAAATAGATACCAGTAGATTCAACTAAGTAGATAAAGATTAGATAGATATGTTTTTAGGTGTCATTGTCTCCTGAAAACTGTGTGAACAATTTATTTGGACTTTTGCTAATTTAATTATTTTATTAGATATTGTCCAAAGGCGGCTGCCCTTCAGAAAAAAAAATCACTGTTTACTGCAATTCCACTTTTAAAAATAACAATAGCATGTTTGTGTGTGTTTCCTCTGTTTAACTTCTGTTTCCTCCTTGTGAAACTGTTAACACGGTAGAGCCCTGCCTACAAACTCTTAAAAACAGAGTTAACTACAGATAGCCCAATTTAAACTTTACAGCATTCTTGATAGCAGAATGTATGGAAGGTCATTTATTCCAGCCACCAAGAAGAAACATACCATATGACTTCTGTACGTTTAGATATCAGGTAGGAACGGCTGCTTCTGTTGTCAGGAGCAGCATGATACTTGTTATAAACAAACAGGGGAAAAAAATCTTAAAAAAAAAATGTGGTGGTAATCACACCTCTAGGTTAAATGTTGGTCTTGGTCACAGGCAGTCAATGCCCGCATAGTGCTGCAGGCTTGCAGAACCTAAAGCTGTGAAAAAAAAAAAAAAAAAAAAAAAGGCTGTGGATAAGGTGATTAAAATAACAGTGCTCTAAGTATCACATTCCACACAGTGTCACATTCCACAGGCATTTGCAAGTCACTTGCCTTCTAAAAATGATTTGCTGCATATCGCTTGAAAAATTTTCTTGGAGGTTGTTTCTGGGAGTGATGTAGTATGAGCATGAAGGTAAAAGGAAAATAGGCACAGGAAGGCATAGAGAGCACAGTATTTTAATATAGTAGATTTGGAAGCCATTTTAAAGTGTGTTTTCATGACAAGGACTTAAGAACTGGAGAATAAGATCATGTCCAAAGCTCTGTAAAACACATCACTTCTGAAGTGAGACCGTTACTATTTTAAATTATGGTCTTGATTCTATCAGCAAGGTAAAATTAATTAGCATTTCAACCTAGAAAGCGTGGTGTCTTTTCTATGACGCTTCTTGAGGGCTGCCAAGGTTGTAGATTGTGCCCTTGCCAAACAGCTCTGCAGCAGGTGCTGGTGGGAGAAGGAGCAGGGGGAGAAGAGTGTGGCCATGTGTGTGGGGCTGGATATTTTTTATCAACCTGATTTGTTCTTCAGCGGCAGACAGACCCTGTGGGTCTGGGGCTGATGGGGAGACTTGCTGTGACACCGATGGACACCTCAGGTGGGGAGGAAGCCCCTTGGCTGTGCCCCTTGCCACTGGGGTTGCACTCATGGGCTCAAGGATGCCCTTCAGGAACCAGATGACTTCCCATGGTGGAGAAGTGCTGGGACGCCTGAAACGGAGGTGCCAACAGCAAAGCTCTATAGCACAGCCTTGTCATTATTTAGAGCACCAGAAAGTGGGATATTCGATTACTAGTATTTCAAATTCCAGGCAAAAACCTCCAAAGTTTAGAATTGTAATAGTTTTCATAAGTAATATTTCCATATAACTCTCCCAGATTCTTGAAAAGGACAATAAGTCCTCTTTCCAAACCTTAATAAGAACAGAAACCAGGAGTGAGAGAACTCTCTGCTTGTCAGACCACTGTTGCTGACATTCGCAAGGATATTTGAGCGAGAACTAAAGAGGAGATACAATGTTTGCTTATGTGAAGTCCTCAAATCTCCTAAGCCTCAGAATTTGGAGGCTTCACAGCTGCTTTGACTTCTCCCAAGCCTGCTGCTGCTGGGTTGGCCACCTTGCAGTGCAAAGAAAGTGGCTACCCAACAGCCAAAGCCCATGGGGGCTTTAGAAGCCAAGTGATTTGGAGCTTTGATATCAACCAGCTGCTCTTAAGTCATTACAGGGTGCCCAGCTTGCTGTATATCCCACCTTGTTTTTCCCCTTAGTAGGATAAAGAAGGAAAAGAAGTAGAACAGTGTTGATGCTGACTTCTTCCTCTAGGTGCCCAGAAAGCCAACCAGGAATAGGAGAGAAAGAGCACAGCACATACCAGTATCCCTGATTGCTCGCTCCAGTCAGAGGTGTAACAGGGAAAACGTGCAACATACTAAAGTGTAGCACAGACCTGACCCTTCCGATGTCCTTCTCTAGGTGGGATTTCCTGCCCCACAGTGCAAGTTCCAGTGAATGACGTGAAGATCTTGTCAAGCAGCAGCTCTTTCTGAACCTTGGATGGAGTTTCCTGGCTCGCAAAACATGTAAGCTAATTAGTACTTAAACCTCTGTGTAGCAAAGGCTGTACATATGTATGACTACTATTGTATATTTAAATATTTCATGCATGTTTAACTCATGGAACTGCAATTGATAGGATAGTACAGATATGAATTTCTTTCACTGCCTTAAATGTACACAAAGGAATGAGAAAAGGAAAGTATAAGCTGTCTGGTAAAAACAAGTAACGATTTAGGGTAGCGGAGCCCAGAATTGACATTGGCAGCTAGTGGAGAATTGCTGAAAGTCTTTGTGGGTTGTCTGTAGGCTGCCCCAGGCAGGCAGAGCCTGGCGCTGCCCTGCCCACGCTGCAGGTCCCTGCTTAGTCACAGCAGTCTGTGCTCATGCTGCCTCTGGCTGAGCTATAGCCTGCCTAAATTTCCAAAAGACAATTTTTTTTTTTTTCCATAGACCTTCTTTGATCTTGTTGGCTAATTTGTTCCATCCTGGAACTAATTTGTACTGACCTTGGTATATGGGGCTGCCCTTTCTGGCCCTTCCTAGCTGGGGCTTGGCTGCATAAATCTGCCCTGGAAATAGCAAAGTGTGACTGGAGAGCCCTTGTTGCAAGATGTTTTAAGGATGATGGTATTAATTTCTTAAACATGTTTCACATTTCCTCTTACACGAGGCTTTGTAAGTGGCAGCGTTTGGATTTTGTCGGCGCTTGCGGCACACCTGCGCCTGGCCGTGCATTAAACCTTGACTGTAGGACTCTCGTCACAAATGAACTGTCAAATCATTACTATGTTTGATGCAGCATAATCTGTCTTGAAATTAGAATTGGTCCATCCAGGCTCAAATTTCACTCGCTATTGAGGCTAATGCACTGTTTTGAATATGCATTCATGGAGATCCACATCCATTGGGATCCAGAGGGAGTACAAGTTAAGAGCAGATTTTCTGAATTAGCATGTCGAGAGGGAAGGGTCTTTCATTTAGACTGCTGCAGATGCCTCTCCCTCTTGTTCATTACAATTGCATTTCATCAGCTTTATGATGTCCACATGTCAATTGAGTGTGAGGATTTTGCACACAAAAGAGCCTCAGGGAAAACGACTTCACTAGCTAATCAGCTGATTATCATACCTCAAATGGGCTGCAGTATGCTGCTCCAAATACTGTATCAGCGAGAGTGGAATTGAAGATTAAGACAGCAAAAAGAAAGCTCTGCAGCTCAGTTTAAAGAAATCAAACAGGAATTTGTCAGGGATAGAAAGAAGCAAATATAGTCGGGGAAAAAGCCTTTGAAATATCCTCAGGCTAATTTAAAAAAAAAAGTCTTTCTTTGAAAGGTGTGGGGGGGTGAAAGGTTAATTAACTGTATTATCTGCCTGTTTATGCCCAGCTGTGTAAGGCTCAGGAACACAAGCTCCCACCCTGCTTTTAACATTGCATCCAAGAACCCAGACCACTTGCAAGAACAGCCTCTCCTAATAATTGAATTAGCCTCCGAGCAGGCTGCAGGTTTGCAGCCACGCAGCCTTGCTCCTGCGCGCTCTCTATATCTCCTATTTGAATATGCTATCTGGATGGAGTTCTGTAATATAGGGTTTTTTTTTTCCCCCTCCAACCAATTTCAGTAAATGATGGAAACAATAATAAAGAGGCTCGGGCAGAGCTCCTCGCACAATAGCTGGCGGCAGCTCGTACGTGCGCCTTCCGTCAGCCCATGAATATAGATCTATAAGAACTAACAGCGGTTAGTGTGGGCTTTTTCCTTTTGTCTGGAATTTACCAAAGTTTTATCTTAGCTCCCTGGAGCCTTCCTCGAGCCTATCTAAAATGCAGTTAGAGCAGAGGCTGTCTTTTGCTTCACAGAGCGTCTGCCTTATGCTTTCATCAGAGTAGTCTAACTCACACAGATGCACTATTTAACAATGCCATCCCCTGCCTTCATCAGAAGGGGGAAGGTTGCAGAGCGGAGCCCTGAAGAATAAGGGGGGCAGGTCCCCTGTGATCGGCGCAAGCTGAACATCGGTGCCAGTTTCCATCTGTCATGATAGCCTATCTCCGAACCTTCAATCTGTCAAAAGCTTGCTGCCTAGCTGAAGGCTCCAGGAGATTTGGTGCACTAAACACATTTGACAAGAGCATTATCACTGCAAGGAGCCCAGCAAAATGCCATCAATGTGTTAATTGTAGCCGGCTATGTAAAATGTCACTTCCCATATCATTTTACAGCGGCTTTGCCTATTTTGCAGCCCCTAATTTTCCACACTTTATAAATACGTGGGTTGTTCGTGTAGAAATGCGGTTCTTTTTCACGTCAGCTATGGTTTGGGTTTTGTGTTTTTTTCTTTAACAGAGGCTTAATTTTGATTTAATGCGCTGCTGCAAGAAATGAGTGGTATCTGTGGAAAAATAAATAAATAAAGGGCACTTGTGGAAACGAATTGTCCGTGCATTGCTGCTGTTCTAATTTTATGTTTCGTTGGAGATTTATTTCTGGGTTGGTACATTTTAGTGTATAAATGATTCATTTTGCTGCTGTTGCTACGAACTCCCTTTATCGCACGGTATTTTTGCATTCCTGAGAGTTTTCCTCCATCATGATGTAAGAACACGTTTGTAATGATAAACATGAGAGTACAGCATAAATAAATGAAAAATCCCCCTTGAAGGTATGAATGTGCTTTTTAGCACCCAAGTAGCTAATATTCAATTTCTGGTACAACCAGTGCCAGGTGTTAAATTTCTCTAGTTACTGTCACTAATGCAAATTAGGTTCTTTTTGTGCTCATAAAAAATCAAATCCACATTAGAAATTAGCTATAAAATGTAATGACTTAAATGCTATAGTGTTTTACAAATCTCCCTGCATTTCTGTAGCAGATAATGCTATAAAACTAGGAAAGGATAATAAAATATGGTAGAAAGTTGAGTTATTTAAAGGTCTTTTGTGACTGCTTACTCGGGGATTTGATGCATTATTTTGCTTTCTCTCTTTGTTGAAATAAGCATGCTTATGATTTCATTTTTTTTAACAGATTAGATTTAATCAAAGTCTCTGTAACTCGTGTTACCACTAGCTGCAAAGGCTGTTTGCATTATTGGAAAATACTATACAGTGAAGTTTATAATATGTGTGCAACTTTTAATCATTGCAATTGTAAATGTGCCTAACAGCTCTTAAGAAACTTGCAGTGATCTTGTTAGTGACTGCAATACTGAGATGCATGGGGATCTGTAAAAATGTTCCAAACTGGTCTCTCTTATTTATTATTTATTTTGGCCCCCACAGAATAGTTTTCAAAAGCAAACAGGAATAAAATTATGAATGCTCTGAGTAACCAGGACCATGTTCTTTGACAAACACCTTTTATATATTTTGGGGAACAAAGTCTTCAACAACAATGGTCTGATCAGCAAAAACTGTGTGGTTAATGAGATTTAGATCCTAGCAATTATTATGTACTTGTACAAAATGAACGATTCTGCCATCTCCTGCCAAGTACTCAAAGTATTACAAGAATATTGTAATGAAACTTTAGGGCCTCGGTGAACACCGTCTTCCCTGTGGTCTAAAGGAAGTTATGATCAAAATTAGCATTTCTGAGCTGGTGGAGAGTGACTTGGGACTCTGCAGTGCACCGTTTCCAGCAGAATCATGAAACAAATTTCACACAATTCCGTTGCAGCCCCTGCCTTAGGGTGCAACTGGGGCACCGCAGCTCCGCAAAGCGAGGGCTTCCTCTGGGCTCGAGAGCGGTTTTGTATCTTCTCTGTTCCCAAGAGAGGTTGTTAGACATGGTAAGCACTTGTGTTACATGCACCGTCTTTATACATCCATGTCATGAATGGGATGGTCCTGAGCCAAAGCCTGTCTGGATTAAAGCATAAATGCAAGAAATGTCTCAGATCAGATTAGGAATCTTGTTAGAAACTCACTTCAAGCGCAAAGGCGATGTGCCTGGAATCGTTAAATTTCAGGGCTGTGGTGTAATGATTAGCTCTGTTATCTGCAATCTGACACGAGAAGAGGGAGAGAAAGTTAACTTTACTAGCTGTTTGAGAGAGTAGTTAGCTTTTAGATAACATTTCAGTTCAAGGCAGTGCCTACTGAAAACATTTTGCATTTGTGTGATTAGCTGCAAAATAACGTGACTGTAATGGTCTTCTGTATCGTGCAGCTTGGTTTTGCTGAGGCCTGTTTTGAAAGCTGGTAGGAAGGAAGGTCAGCCTCCAAGAGATGAATTTGGTGATTCCAGAAGAAATTTTAGACTGGTCTGTTGCGTTCTCTCTTTCCAGAGCTCCTCTAAAGTGTTTCAGGTAAAAAGTAATTAAAATGTGGTCTCTTGAGAATCTTGGCCCAAAGATTCACCGTTGTCTAATCAATTGTTCAGAACTTCCTCCCCCTCCTCGGATGTTTGCTGGTGGCTCTGAGGTGTTTCTTCTCCAGTATAATGGGTATGGGATTTAAAAATAAAATCCATCTTAAAAATCAATGGTAACTTAGAGTAAAAGTAAAAAGCAGCGAGTTGTGAGGTGCAGTGCCTGCTGTGGAGGTATCTCAGCTGCACAACCCCATTGTCAGGCTTGTGACTAAGAGGGATGAGCGGGTCTAGGGATGAGAGTGACCAGGTTTGTGCTCTGTGTCACTCTCTCCTACTGCTCAGCCCAGCTTTGGCTGCAGCTGGACGTGCTGCACAGGCAATGGGGTTTGTCTGTTTCTCATAACTGAACGTTTTCACATCCATGTCCTAATTCTGCAGTTCTGTGGTACGGGGAACTCAGTATTTTAGACATTGAGTATTCCTTATTTAAGTGCTTGAGCACTACATGAGCTGCATAAAATGCATATTGCATGAGCATTTTTTTTTTAATCTTATGTTTTTCAGAAAGTCCTTCATATTTTCAAACACAGCCTCAGCATCCACATTTCCACTTGGGGACACTCCGTCAGCCACCCTTGCACTCCCAGCCGTTGAGTTCCAGGACTGTTTCTGCAGCTCGCAAGACACAGACTGTGGTGGGAGGTATGTAGGACCTCAAATTAAGCTGTCAGTCACTGTACCTTGCAATCTGATTGTTCAAAAGCTACTGAGAAGCACAGAAATGAAATCTAAGGTGTTGCAAAACCTAAGACACCAAATATAGTTGGTATTAAATGTTATTGGGTATTCTCAGCATCCACTTCAGTGAAATGACAGAAAAGGTACCAAAAACTAATCTGTTCCTGACCACTCAGCTTGAAAGAGTGCATGAGAAAGATTCTGTATTTTTACCAGAAGAATCAGAATTTTCATTTGCCATCTCACTGTCAATTTTCATTTCTCCACTCAGCCTCTCTGGATGTCTTAGACACTTTGACGAGCTGTAAAATTAAAAACAGAACTAGTGGATATGAAATAAAGATACTTCTTGCCATCGCCGTTATTTCACTGCAGGCGCATGCCCGCTTTGGTTTTGGTAGGAAGAAATCAACATTTGAATTGGGCTGCTTATTCAAAGCATGTTCTTTGGCTTAGATTTATATTCAGATATTTGTTGTCAAATATCCTTAGGTCCTTAGGTGATACGCATCAGTTTTGCTGCACTCAGTCGGTTGGGCTGTGCTGCCTAGACATTTGTCCTGCATTGCAGCTAACTTAGTGGTGCAAAGTTTTATAGCACTCAGGGTTTAGTTCACGTTGCAGTTTAGTTCACCTTTGATTTGCCCACAGTTTTATCTGAACCTCCGAAAGACTTATGAAATTAGAAATTATATTTCAGTTTTAATATTCTTTATTATATTTTACTATTTTAATATGTTTTCACTTGCAATGCTATGAATACGCAAAGAGGTAGAGCAGTTTCCTATGAATGCTTGCATTTACTTTGGTAAAAATACCAAGTTTTTTATTCAAAAATTTTTTTTGTCAAGTGATAGTAGCAGAACTCTAAAATATGTTATTGTAGAAAGAAATGAACCCAATAAGTCTTGTATTTTAACCTGCAAGCATTCCAAATGTTATTTTTTCATGAATAGATAGGTTTTAGGGAGGGGCTTCAAATAACAGTGCTTGGAAAGCTTGTAAGCTTTTTGAAGAGCTTGGCAAAAAGGACAATATCTCTGAGTATTTTAGTTGCTGGAGTTCAACCATCCATTTCTGGTTAACAAGAGACCAAATTGCCTAAAAATTTTGTCTTATGTGATATCCAAATGTTCTGCTTAATTCATTGCAGTTTACAAATAAATCATTTGTATCAAGATGCAACAAGGATAAATAATACACAAGAAGAATGCCTAATCAGAAATGTGGTTTTTCTTTTTCTTTTCTTCTACCAAATTATTGGGTCACCAAAATTTAATTTTAAATCTGGATGTTATCAAGGGTTCCCTGGGTTCCCCAAGGATGCCCTGTTCCTGTTCAATATACAGTGCAGACTGACATGGGAGGATGAGGTTCTAGCAAGTAAATCCGTCCATTAAAGCCAAACGGGAGGAATTTTATCACTAACTTCATGGCGACAACCTGTCATTGTGATAATTTCTGAATTGCTTGAAACTTGGGTAGAAAATGGTGACAAACTTTTCCCGTGTAGATCCTGTCTAGTTTAAAGACATGTAGAGAGGCAACCACTAAAATCAGAGGTTTGTTGCAGTTTTTCATCTGAGCTGTCATTAAGAGCTTGCTAAGTGAGCCTAAATTATATGCTCACCTAAATTTCCCCTTGATGAGTCTTGAACAGAGTCTTCAAACATCACGTCTCCCCTTTCCCTGCCCCTCGAGATGATCTGGAGGCCATGGCACTTCTCTTGTAAACTTTTCCTCCATAATACAGTGGAGAATTACCATGGCAAAGCTGGCCGGACTCCAAGTCAGTCAGTAGTGCAACTTCAAGCACTTGGTAGGATGGAAAGGCTGTTTTCTGGCATCAGCGAAATTAAGGAGGAGGAAGTCCTGAATAATACAGAATAGCTTTGTTAGGCTATTAATTAAGACAGGAGTGGCATTTCAGCCTGTTTGGGCAGGATGTGGCAAATTACTGTGTTCTTTGTTGTAAAAAGCAGCTTTTCTTATGGTGTTTTGTCTGCTCTCTTGGGAACATCTCATCTTCACTAAAATTCAAAATGAGCTTTTTGAATCCTATCTTCCTTGCTACTTTTCCTAATATATTTCTATTTTGCAGAAACCATGGTTTTAAAAATGTGCTAAGTGATGGCATGGAGGAAAAGGAAACCTCTTTTTTTAAACCTGTTTATAGACAGTTTACAAGATAGACATACACGTATTTAGCATCGCTACCCATGCCTGCCTCTATTTGCTAAGCAGAACTTGTCCTTGTTTTCCTTTAACATATAAAGCAAGCAAATGGCTGCTCATGATGATTTTTTTTTTTTAAGTATGTTGTGCATACAATTCTCTCCTGGCTAATAGCCCCTTCTATTGTCCATGATTTATCATTGTCAGGATTCTTTACATTTTCCTTTTATCTATTTTGCTGAAAATCTGTCCCTTTTAAAAGGACAGCCCAGATCTAATTAGCCTGTGCAGCATGGTCTCATGTTGGCTAAAGCATATATTGTTCTAGAAGAACAGAGTATAACTTCAAATGATATTTTTGTTGTTGTTTTTTCTTTTTTTGTTGTTTTTTAACTCTTCTAAGCCATGATAAAGTAAGTATCAAAGGTATCCTGGGTAATTAGCCATTACAGCACTGTCACAGAGGCTTCTGCAGTCAATACAGAGATAATTTGGGCAATGGTGAATGACAGTGTTGTCCGGACTTTTGGGATAATCAAGGACAGATCCAGCTGTACCAGACATCTGTCAGACCCATGAATCATTTCAAGTAGCTTTGCAATAGCCAGGCAAATGGAGCTAAGATAAACATTTCAGCAGTGCACAGCCACAGAGAAAAATACTGCTTCTACCACAAGACATTTACCTGCTCGGTACTGCAGGCCAGTAGCTCAAAGCAGAAGAGGCATCACACGCATTTTCTAATTTTGGAGCGGCGTATATTTATGACAGTCTATTGTAGTAAGAAGAAGAATGAAATATGCACACACTACACATGCACACACGTATTGATTAGCGTTACTGGGGCAAAAAGAGAGCACGGGAAAAAGTTATGTGGGGAAAAAAAAAAGTCCAAAGTATTCCTGCTAGGTAAAATGTGGCCTGTTTTAAGAAAAAGCTGTTTGTACTGTTTTCATTGTCTTGAATTTGCTAGTTATATGCCTTCTGGATTTTGCAAACACATCGACAGGCTTATTCCCTCTATGTGTGTGTCAAGGCTAATAAGCAGTTAGCAACTCCCTTGTGCTTCCCCCTTGCTTATTAATGGACTTGCATTAGGGAGGTGAAAGAACAAGCCCAGCACTGCACCTTGTCCTACAAGGCTTGGAGCTGGGGGCTGGTGTTTTGCCCTGACACTGTCACCTGTGTGGCTCTGGGCAAGTTTCCTCCGTTTTCTGTGCTTTGCACTGTGTGATTTTGGACCCATCCAGTTATGCATCCCTTCTTTGCAAGGTAGATTGATGCCGGTGTTGAATTAAGTCATTCTCACTGCTCTGTAGGTGGGTGGGGATTGCTGCTGCTTCTAGCACATCATCTTGCAAAAGTGAGTTAAAGGGAAGGGAATCAGCTGGCAGAAAGGGATGAGCCAGGTTCCTTGCCCTGCTTGAGGTGTCCGCTAATTATGAAAGTGAGCAAGGACTAAGCCAGCTCATATTCAGACAGTGGGGTTCTTGGAGTGCTCCGCAGGCAGCAAAACTATACAGAATTGCTTGAAATAATTACATAAAATTGCTATTGTGATACTAAGGGAGATTTCTGAAAAGAAACAGGATTTCTAAACAGCTGTGAGTGATCTGCCATGCAAATATTTCCTGTAGCTGCCTTTGGAATTTTATTCTTTACCCTACCTTCCAACTTGCTCATTTTATTTATTTATTTATTTAGGCCAGAATAAATGTGAAAGAGTCTGCTTAAGGAGCAGGGTGATAGCTGGACTCCTTGCTAAGTTCCATCTGGGAGGCTAACAGCAAAGCAGGAGTAGCAGAGGGCTCCTGGGCACTGTCACCAGTGAATCGAGTAGTTGCCCGAGGGAGAAGTTCAGCTGGGAGGCACTGAAAGCACTTGGTGAACCTCTCAGATGCTGAGATTGATTTGCTGTTGGTGGAGTGAATTCTGCAATTGCCTTTGGAAGGCAGGAGAAGGAATTATCAGTGAGGCATCAGAAGTTGTGACTGACAGATTGGTAGCTTTCCAGTGACAAAGTAACAGTCATTGAAGTATTTGAGGAGGAAGAGTGAGCCCACCACGGAGAAAATGCCACGCGCTGAGGTTGCTTCTCATTATGAAGATGAGGAATTGCATCTTGAAAAGTTGACGGAGATGTTGACAAACTGTTGCTGTATCCTTTAAACTTGCGTTTGCCTTTGTCTCCTGCTTCGGCCTTTTTAACTCATGCCATTGCAAGCTGCTGCTACAAACAAGTGTTGTTACTTAGCTCTGGTGTCGGGATAATTTAAAGTCCTGCACACTGGCAATTAAATCTTTCATTTCTTTCCATACATGGGCATGTTTTTGTTTCCATACGTAGGCATATTTTTGCTCCCTTTGCTCAATATAAAATCTTAGAAGATCAAAACTGTTGCAAATCCAAGCATAGGAGATTACCAGTTTCTAGAAATCCTTGTTATCTGATCATTGATGTAAAAGAGTAGTTATTGACTGTAACAAGGACCAATAACCCCTTTCTTCCCATCTGTTTGACTGATAGGTTATTTCTATTTCCAGAAGTTATGTTAAAACAGTGATTAAGTCCAAGTATCCAATTGAGAATTTAATTTATGGTGAAATTCTTTTTAGTATCTTACAGTAGAAATCTTTTCAGATAGTCACCTACTCTGTCATCCTCAGACTTTCTTTGAATATTTTATTTTTTTTGCTTAGACCTTTTTTATTTGCTTTAAAATCTAGTTGATTAATTGCAAATTATTTTCCCCTATGATATTCTTCAAGCCTTTTTGGCTTGTGCAGAACTCTAATACCCGAATTCTCCCTACAGCCAAGAGCACAGAGCACATTCATAATTTTGCCATATTGCAGTAGGGAACCTTTAACTGTATTTGTATTTATACGTGGCTATACATAGTTCTGTTCACATCTACATTCTAAAGGGTACATATAATTCTCACCGTGGAAACCCCATGCAAATGGTTTTGATATTTTTAGCTCTTGAATGTAACTTTCCTCCTTTAAATACACAGTCGTCATGTGAAAGGTTTTCTAAGATTCTTACTGTTCTTAATTCTTATGGTTTGATTTCAAGCCAAATTACTTCAAAGCAGTAGATCATATTCTTTGGGCTGGCTGAGCCCCCTCATATCTGGACTGCAAAGGTTCTGAGGAACCCCTTGCCACAGGATATGCTGGAGGCCAAAATTATAAATGAGTTCTAAGTGATTGGTCAAATTCATCTGTAATTGGTTAAATTGCTAAGTGTTAAGCACACTGATCCAGAGAACCTGCGATTCAACAAGTCTGTATGCAGTTGAGGACTGGAACCAGGATTAATACATCTGAGGAAAGATTATTCTGAAGGTATCATGTGTCTTATACTCCCTTTTCCAAGAAGCTAGAGCAGTTGGAAAGGAGATAGTGACGTAGAATGGTGTTATTTCTAATTCACAAATATCAGACAGCTCTTGTGGTTGTCAGATTTTTATGAGGTAATTTTCAGGCTAATGAAAGAAGCAGGAAATCTGACCCAAAGTATCCTGAAAAGCCAAAGTTGCTACAACAAAATGTACCTGCCGGAGGAGTGGGTCAGCTGAGCCCCATGGCGGCTTTACCAACAGAGGAGTCTGTGCATCGGAAGATCCCTCCCAGTCGTTACGTTGATCTTCCATTAGCAACAGATTCAAAGGTGCCCAGGAAACAGGGGGATAAGCCTGATTAGAGCTATACTAAGCTGAAACGCATGAGCATATGGGGGAGAATTTGGCCCTGTATCTTTAGCTCAGCTTAAATCATTTAAAGACTTAACTACCCGTATTGCTTTTTCATAATCCACTTTAATTGTTATTGATTTGTATGTTCAGAAAGTGCCCTGAGCTGACCAAAGCATTTTGTCTGTGTTTGCAGTTGACCTCTTCTGTGTGTGAACAACTTCATTTGGAGTCCTTGCTAAAGCACTTCTTGGGCAAAGGCTAGAGCTTTTTCTTGGGCAAGATCTCCTTGCTTTCTAAGAGAACTTTTGCTTAGAATATGAAGAATATACAAGGCAGATTCCTTCTGCATGCCTGTTCACTAGCCATGTTATTACACATTCTGGCTTCCATTCTGCAAGGTCATTCACATTTATAAGAAGTATTAACATATTTTAGGAAGATGAACTGGCAAACAGTTATTTAATCAATTATGTGGGAACAGATTTATTACTGAGAACAATCTGGATAATTAGATAACAGTAAAAATCACATTTAACTAAAAGGATATATAACTTACTGTTATTCAGAGAGAAATAGTGTTTAATTGCTTGAACTCTGTGAGGAGACTGCTCCAATGGAGACTTCAGTGCAATCAAGAAACCATCCAACACGTGCAAATATATTTCATATTTTAGACCTTTCTAAAGCTTGGAACCTTTCATTTTAATTTTCAGTTAGTCTGCTGGGCATTTAAATAACATTTTTTTGTGTGTTTAAGAAGAAAATTTCAGATTTTTAAGTGTTATTGTGTAGTTTATTCATTTAAGGCACAAGATAAGTTAAGTGGGCAAAGTTTCTGTAGTTTGGATCCATTCCAGATAAAGAATGGATCAAAAGGTAAGAAAAGATTTCTGTCTTCTAAATATCAAATGCCTTGATGACCAGGCATATATCAGGCTGAATATCACGTTCTGGCCTGATTGTGCTTTAATTTTAAGAGGATTATTTCTGCTTGCCAGGTGTTTAGTAAGGATGAGGCTCTCTGCAGCATAGGCAGTCTGTGTCAGAGCTGAATATAAAATAAGGTGAGTACTTGATTTTTTCAGAATTATTTCAGTTACTTGAGCCCACAGCAAGTATTAGCCAACGCAGCTTGATGTTATATCTGCCAATAATGAAAATAAAACAAAGCAACAAAAGTGCAGCCTCAGAACAGGAGAATCTAATGGAATCCCTCAGTAAATGATAGAGTTACTCTTACAATGAAATCATCACCTGATTGGGATGTGAACCTGATGGAGTGAATATAACTTCATATTGATATATTGATAGAATATATCAATAAAAAAGGCTTTTTTTCTCTGTTATCTCTTGTTACCTGTGTGGTAAACGGGGAGGGAACACTGAAGGTAGAAGGATTTTTCTTTCCACTATCATTTAAAATTAGGTTTGTGGAAGGTCTCAAGAAGAGGGAAGGAGAGTGGCAGAGGTTGCTTTTACTGCTTTTGATTTCTCGTGGAATTCTAAAGAAGTAGGGTTGGAAATGTAAAAACTCCATCACTTGGACACTTATTTACCCCTTTTTAATCCACATTGGAACATGAGGTGTGTACAAAGACAAATCTTTAAAAAGAAACTTAGCTGCTTGGTGTGTGGCTTAAAAATATTTCTCTGTAAGAAGGTAGCATCAGTGTTTTTCTTTTTTGCCTCTCTGGTAGTGGGCTTCAAAAGTGGAAAAAAGCAACATTATTTTGCACAGTATTTCATATGAAGATAATGGCTGTTTTTGCCATGCACTTACTTTGCTTTCTAATCAATGACTCAATAGGAATCAAGGAGTCACAGCTAACCCTCAGCTTTTATGACAGTTGAAAAGAAGGTCTATCCATATCTATCTAATGTTCTTTTCAGGAGGTGTTTTTTTTGTGCTTTAATAACATTACTTTGGTGATGCACTATTTTTAAACAACGTAGATAGTGTCATTCTATAGGCCAAACTAAATGCATGTGATCCCAAAATAATCTTGTACCTTTGACTAGGTTGCAATAGCTTTTGTAAGGGTCCTGTTACATATGTCATACAGCAAGGCTTACAACACCTTATAGAAATATCATAAATAAAAGATGTCAAGTATAATTGCATTATGTAGACTCCCCAGATTTCATTAATTTGCCAGGATGAATATTGCTTGCAGAGCAGAAAGACTAGATAATAAAGTACCTCAGGTGTGGTGTCAAATCCTGCCAATATCACCTGACCCTTCTCTGCTGAGATCAGTTGAAAGTTAGTCCTTAGCTACTGCTTCAAGGCTGTAGAGGGGGGAAGAAAAAAAGTGTGAAGGAAAGACAAACTGCTGAGCACCTCAACTCTTAGTCTCAGCTCCCGTTATGTCCTGGAGCACGTTTTGTGAGTGAAGTAGTAGGTTTTCCTTCCACCAGGAGAACAGAAAGTTCATTTCATCTCTTTGAATTGATCCTAATCAATTATAGGAAAGAAATGCTCTTTAATGAGGGGCACAACAGAAGCTGTATATGTACATCCAAGGGCAGGATTTGGGTCTTAGTCCGTATTTGTCACTCAATAAGACATGAGCAATGCAGAATATTCATTTACTCTGAGCAAGGACTTACTGAATTCATATGCTCCTATCATGCATTTTTTAAGCCTTTGTTTCCATTATACCCCTTCCTTTGTAGGTTACTGATAGCATTGATAAGAAATTGCATTTCTTGATGTAATTGAATTTTTGAATTCTCAGTATTTGTAGCATGCAAAGCTTTCCCAGTAAGTTGTCTAGGGGTGACCATCTTCCCAAGGCTCTCAGAGTAGCAGTAATTCCCCTTTGCTCTGGAAAAGTGTTTTGGCTTTTCCAGTATGCCATCAGCAGGAATCTTGAATACCTGCAACAAATAATTTCCTGAACAATTACCGAATTAAGAATTATTTCCCTATATTATGGCACAAACACTTCTAATAATGAATTTACTCAAGAAAATGTTTCTCTTCACAAATAATTCATGAAATGAAGTTAAACTATTTTTTGTTAAGAAATATTAATATCTGACTTTGCTATGGAGTAGTAATGTTTTGAACATAATTCATAGTACAATGTGAAAAAATTGGAGAGACAATACCTTAAATTCTATAGAAAGATTATCATACAAAATATGTTGCTGTATTTTTTCTATATAGATGGAAACAGTATTAGAGATTCCTAGTTCTTTTTTACAGTAAATACTTTGTTTTATCTGCTAATGATCAAGCTAAAAGAAGCATTAGAAGACCCCACAGGAAAGATTTCTCCCATCTCCAGTTTACCAGTGTCTGAGTTGGGGGTGACGTTTCAAAAGGACTCGGTCCAGTCTGTTATATGAGAATGTTTCTGGCCTGGTCTAGCAACTCTGTCAAGTAAAGTAAGTCTGGATCATTCTCTAACAAAAATGTTTGAGTCTGCTTTTTACAAACTCATTTATCTTGAAATTCATATGTGTCCCTTTTTTTACAAGGAAAGAATATATTTGCTTGTAAGTATGTAGCTGTGCAATTTGTGTATTTGTAAAATATACAAAGAAAAAAGCTGTGCATTTGTAAAATTCTCTCTATGTATGTTTAACTTAGCATAGTGGCAGCTAAATAGTGTATAATTAATATGCTATGGAAATTAGTTGTTTATTTATTATGTAAGTATGCCTTTTATTAAAACGACTTTATGAAAATCTAATTGCTACTATAGTAATATAGCATAACAGTCCCTCATATAAATACATGATTATTATGTACAGTCACTTATCTGTGAACGAGCTCAGCTACTCTCTTCCTTAATTAAGGATACAAAGGGCTCCTTCATCTTTGCATATTCCCTTGCTAGGACATTGATACTCATTATTTCCTGAGTCCAAACACTGAAACTGTGTCAAGAATGCATCTATCACTAGATGGGTACTTATAGTCAGCGGAATTTTCAACTGCGTCAGCAAATTCGGCAATTTGCAATTTCTGTATGTCTGACATGTTTTTATTGGGGAAGATCACTTTCAAATACCAAGATCATGAGAATGATTCCTTGGTTAGTCTTCTCAGCAGTCGAATGTAATGACAGTAATTAACAGTCTGTGATTAGCAGCCACTGTAGAAAGCCTTTGAATGTTAATTTGCTTCAACTAATATGCAGCACTTCTGCGTAATGAGATCTATGCTATAGGTTCACAATGAAAGCAAATTATTTTCCAGCATTTAATCATACAAATGATTCTCCGTTAATCACTTGAACAGTAAACCTCAATGTTCTAATAAGTGACATTTGTTTTTCTGTCATTTAATTTATTAGAAATATAGGCTAAGGTATGGTATACCAAGCATTGTTTCTTCAGAAAAAAACATGAACATACTCAAGGTATTTCTGTGGATTGCATCAGAAGTAATTACTAACTTACTTTATCTTTTCAAAAACAAGGTGTCTTCCTCCTTCCCTTTACCATGTTTTGCTTTGGAATTTTTATCTTTTTTTATTCTTTTGTGCTGCCTTTCAGTATTGCCTGTGACTGTGTTTCTTCCTCTTCACACTATAGATTCCCAGGAAAACTGAACAGATATCAATTCTCCCTCTTTTCTCAAGGCACCCAGAAAGGATTGAGAAGAAGCAAGACAGAAAGAACTCAGATTGTCAGCTTATAGGACAGACCATGAGAAAATCACAGCAGCATTAGGAAGTCCCAGTGCTAAATGCTACTTTCCTCTGTGTTTTGCATCACCAGAGCTTAGCTTATGCTCTCCGAATGACTAAATGAGTGACTAAATTATACCGTAGGTTGGGGAGTCCAACTATTAGAAAGCAGAATGTTTATTACACAAGTATGCCAGTGTTTTCTCTGTTCTTCCAGGTGTTTGGATAAATATGTAGAATGGGAAGTGATGGGAAAGAGCCCTTTCTCCCACGGCTGCACTTAGAAATCCATTTTTGGAAGTATTTTACAGAAAGACTGCACAAGCTTCCTGGTGCCTTGAGATGCACACTGAAGTCCTTAGATGGCTGAATACCGCAGGAGATGCCCACATCTCTCTGTGAGTCCAAGAGAAAGGAGCTCCAAACATGTCAGAGGCAGCAGATACCAATGGCCATCTGAGATAATAGTGTCAGTCTGCAGACTCTTATAAGCTCTTTTCTTTCTCTGACTAGAAATATATATTGACCATCAGCATAGTCCTTCTGCCAAATATGTGGTCCCTGGAGCTGAACTTGAAACTCTCCTGAGCTGCATGTCACTGCAGGAATGCTGACTGGCAATACCCTTGTTTATGCCATTCTGTTTTCTAGGTCAGGTCATATTTGGGGCAAAGGAGACATAGGTCATTTGAGAGGGACATTTGTTTTAAATCTCTTATTTTTTAAATGCACACAAATTTCAGTTTGGCCATCCCTATCTGGATGTTATCTGTTCCTAGCAACTTCACTTCAGTCTTTTTACGTAGCTCTTTTGCATAACAAGGCTATTACTAGCTTTGTTTTGAAATATTGCAGGAAAATTCAGCCCTGGAATAAGCATAAAAAAAATACCCCTAGTGGGAGTCAAGGCATGCACTAAACCTAAACATCTTAAGGAGAGCTCTACGATCTTTTATAATTTGGCCATTCCGCTAAATTTCCCCCTTGGAACCAAGATCTAAAAGCAAAGCATATGGTAACAACGTAGTCTCTTTTATGACTGCGAGCATCCTTGGCATTGCTCGGGAAACGCCATCGGACACTGTGAGCGTTTGCTTCGCTGTTCTGGGATCGGGCAAGTGGAGCACTCGGGTCTGATCCTGCAAACTGGCGCCTGCCAATACAGATGGATTTGTAGCTTTTTTTAGAACCATTCGCCCAGCACAACAAAATGAATTTTTTTTTAAAGTCAGCATTCCTGCACATAGGTAAAATGAAGGGGAATGGATTCTAATGTAATTGTAAATGCCTTGTTTTTAGGACACTTCTCGTCAATAAATCCTTTCATTAACAGACTTGCTGACAGCCCCAAATGCGGTCAAATCAGAAGTCTAGCTCCAGTTGTGGAATCGTGTTTTCAGCCTGACATACCAGAATTTGTAGGAACTTATACATCAAATGGCCTGATTTAGAAATGTGGTCAGCCTTCAAAAGGAGCTTGTTTTGCAAAAATTTGCCATATTGTAACATATTTTCGCCATTCCGCCTTTCACATCCTGATGTTTTTAAAAGTTTCTATCCAAAAACCTTTCGGAGGCTGAGGACAGGTTTGAGAGCCTGAGGTCTTTGGTTTTAAGCATGTTTTTACCACTGTGTTCCTGCATGGACTCAAGCAAGTCGTTGTCCATTAATACTTTGAAGGGCCTAATGCCCTTACATCCCAGGTGCAAGTTCATAAGTGATTAATATTTTAAAATGTTTGAAATTCTCTATAATGACATAAATAATGTTGTGTGGGTTGTGTTTTTTTTTCCCCTCACTACATTGCATCCATCACCATCTAGTCAATCATAGCAGAAACTGAGCTGGGTTCAAGTTTTAACAGTTTGCAGTGTATTTCTTGTTGCTGTCCCATTTTCTTGAGCCTCCTTTAGTTATGTGGCAATGAGAAATATTTGCAGCTTTGTATCACTTTGCTGTCCTCTCCAGCCGTGGATCTCCTCCCATTTTTTCTGATTTTGACCTTATAGAATAGACTTTTTTTTCTTTACAGAAATTGGAAACTGGTACCACATAGTACTTAATCCCTTTGTTAATCTAAATTCTAAATAGATCTATATCTTACTCAAGATTCAATTTAATACATGTTTTACAAAATACCAGCTTTTTGAAATAGGTTAACTACAAGGACTCTTTTCATTTGTTTCCACTACTCAGAATCTTTTTACTGCAAGTGCACAGCTCCATCCACTTGTAGCAGCAGCCCTCCAACACTATCATGAGATTCACTACTGATGTTCTGTAAATGCCAGCCAAAATCTATCTGCAAGAACATCTGCTCAACAGTGCAAAGCTGATGTAATTACCAGCCATCATCTTTTATCCTCCTGCTGGGGCAACTGCTCCAAAGCATGACTTTTTGCCCTCAGCTAACAAGATCCAGAAACTTGCTGTTATGTGCAAAACATGCCACAGAAAACCAACACAACTTGTACACAAATTATAGCAGAATCTTTCAACTACAAGAGGTAACAAATATCCAAGAGACATAGGTCTTGTGGAAATACTTTAAATTTTCTGTGTTCCTTTTTGCTTCCTCTGCTTCATAGGGTTGTTCTGTGGTGGTATTTTTAATGGTTTGCAAAGGCCATACAAGGGAATTAGTCACAATAAATATGTCATATATAGTGTGCAATTATGCAGAGAGAATATAAAATGTTGGAGAGAATGTGAAAAATCTGATGTAATTAAGTTATAACAGATTTTTTTTTCTGAAAACAGGTAGCTTCATATCACATACAGTTAAGGACGGGAGCCTTGCCTCGTTGTGGGATTTGCACAGTCAGTCAGGTTGAGGTAAGTTAACTTGTTCTGTGAATAAAATTTCAATGTAGGTACCAGTATATATACATGTATATGTGCCAAATACTACGAGGTGGAAATATAAATGCACACAAAGGTCAGATGATTTTTCTGTAAACAAATACACAAATTCATGTGCTTTATGACCCTATTTGCAGATATGGTATGTTGCCGAAACCTGCAAAAGATGCTCTACGCCTTTGAGCAACTGTTCTTCTCTCCATCTGCTGATCTTTTACTCTCTAGAAACTGTTCTCAACATTTCCAACCTCCTCATTTTCTCACTTAATCCACCAGAGGAATGTGTCTGTTTTGCATGTAGCATGGCTCTTGTTTCCAGAGGAGCCGCCAGGACTGATGATGGGTTTCACATCCAGGGTGTCTCAGCTCTTGGGTCATCAGATAGGCAATGTGTCCAACTGAGCATTTCAGGGCAGCACAAATAATTCTGGTTTCATCTCATTTCTGGGGAGTCTAACTCATTTTGAGCTGCATGAGCTCTACCTCACAATCACACTGGAAACCAGTGTGTGTGATTTCTGTCTGTGGCTGCATAAACTTGTACCTCAGCCTACGGACAATAATCCCTCCAATTGTGAGTTTTCCAAGCATACTGTCTAAAACAACAGAGAAACGTGGGGTTGCTGAAATAAAATCAAAAATAATACTGTTCAGAGGTTGTTAATATTTAATATGCAAATGCAACACATAAATACGTAGGTACCTCATCATAAGTAAATACATTTACAAAAATAGATCAACTTCTGGCTGAGCTCCCTGTCCGCAATGTCTACTTAGAAATCTGTGTCTATGGGATTGAAGGAGGAGGTTCTTCCATCGATAATCTCTCTGCTATTGCTTTTCTGTAATTTCTGAGTCTATATTCTGACGTCTAGATGTTTCGATTCTCCTTCAAATGCCCAATGGAACAGTTTCTGCATAGCTGTATCAGAAAGGACTGTGCTAAAATGGGCCATTTTCAGAGTTTGATTTGGCAGTGTTGCAGATACAGGCACATGGATATTTCTTGAAGCACAGATTTCTGAATATTGGTACAAATTGGCGCTGCTTGTGGTGTAAATAGATTTCCAAGTAGATGGCAGGTTTTGTACATTCTCTGCTATATTCTTATCTTGAGTTATTCTTAATCAACACATTCTCAGCAGGGTGAGCAGGGCTATGCTGAGTTGCACCAGCTAAGAACTTCAATCAGGCTTGGTGACTTAATTAAATACTTCAAAGAGTGCTTGTGTGGCACTCAGTTGCCCCAGACTTTTTGTTAAACCTGTTGATATTTTTATTTCTTTGGACAGCCTTCCTATCTCCACATGTCTGCACTTCATCATCTCAGGAAAAATGCAATTGCGATGACAGAACAAGACCTTGTTATGCTGTGAGTAATATTACACGCAGTCCAGCACTTCTGGAGGGAATCTCGAGCAGTGGTGCTTTATATACATGAAAAACAAGGGGAATTTAGTTTGCATTTGAGATAAGCTATTGTACACACTGTCTCATGCGGAGCTGCTGCTCTGCTGCTCTTTTATGCCTAGTTTCATTACATAAAATGGGTTGACTAACGTTTTGGGGAGTTCTTTGAAGAATTGTTAAATAGCCCTATTAGAAAAATATGCAGATTATGGCCTTCCATGTTTACAGTGAATGTTTAAGACATTTGGAACATGTCATGAAAATTTTAAAACAGGAACAGAAAGAAAGCACAGTACTAAATATTTCTTTTTTTACTGATTTTTGGGGAGCAAATTTTTCACTTATTGGAATGTATTGTCTGTTGTTGTTTGATTAGTGGCAGAGTTAGAACAATTACAGTACATGTCAGTAAAAGTGACCTGTGTAGCACTAAATACTTGTACCATGTAATTATGGCTCTTTAAAAGTTTGTAATTTAAAAGTACAGAGGGTACAGATTGCCCAGGTGGACATAGGCAGAGTCTTCCAGAGATTCTAGGTTTCTGTAGGATGGAGGAGCAGAAGGCTGGGGCTAAGCAGGTCAGCGCAAAGATAGTGGGAAGATGGCACAGGGAGCGAGGGTCTGCATCTCCGTGGAGTGTCTTCATTTAGGGATGGGGACAGTAATTCAATCCAGGCAATTTCACTGGCTCCTGCTCCTATGTTCAGATTCCAAATCCATTCTGCTGAATGAGTAAATCTCATCCATGATCACCTGAACTCATTGTGCATGCAATGCCATTGCTGCGAATCCCTCTAGTATTTCTGGCTCCCTCGAATTTGTTTGGGTTTAGAGTCTAGTGGTCCTTAATTTCTAGATAGTACCTTTGAGGCTCTATTATATCACTCCTAATTCAGTATTTATATTTTATTTAAAACACAGACCTTGTTATTGCGGTGCTTTTGACATTCTAATACACGCATAAAAATTTTTCTGCTGCTCTGTCTTGCTGAGACGTCTTAGGTATAAAACGATTTTTCAAGAGAGGAAAAAAAAGGCATTCAACAGTGCTGCTGTGTTTTAATTTTGGGTCAAAAAAAGTCTCTTGTTATGTGTATTTGATATCAGTGAAAACAGAAAATACATCTCCGAGAAGAAAGCAGTAGAGCATTTCAAAAGGCGCCTTATTTCCGTGCTGTCCAGTTTGCCAGAAGGTCCTTCGCTCATGCAGTGCTCGTGGCTGCCAGCAAGACAGCCAGCGGGGGTAAGGTACGTTGAAGCCAATCCTTCTTCTCTGCTGTCCCTCTTGGTACCGTGTGTTTGTTGGCACAAGACCTTTCGCAGAGATTATGATGAGTGTTGTATGGGCAACCCTGTTGCAAAGCCCAGCTGAGTGTCACCTCCGGACCAGTACCCATGCTGGGACAGCTAAAGTGCAGGATTCTTGGAGGGACTTGGGTTTCACTTCCATAAAAAACTTCCTCTTAGGGATTTTACCACATAAATGTTCACACCTAAGAGGCAAGCACAGGAAAACTTAAATATGTGCTGTCTGTGCCTTCCTCACAGGTTATCTGTGATGAGCTGGGATCAGCTAAAAGTCAAGCTGAAACCTTTGCTGAAAATGAAAGAATCGGAACTGGATCCTTTTTCCTTGTTTAATAAAGTTTCATGAGCTGTTTCTTGATATGTTAAATTGTTTCAAGCAGTTCTTAGTGCTTAATTAATCATGTTTTTCATCTATTTTACAATATACTATAGTAAAAATGCTAATTATTATTCCTACTAGTTTTACTGGGAAGAGTAAATAGCATGGGAAGGCTGCTTATTGCACATTTCCACATGACTGAAACAAGGAATTACTAGAAATCTCACAAGAAGGTCTGCTCTTATGGGATTTTCAGACCAGGGAGGTTTAGATATATTAAATTAGAACTTATTCCTATATTAACAAAAACAGATCTGCTGAAGTTTGAGATGTTTTTCTTCAGTAGGTTGTGAAGGGAAAAAAAAATGATAGAATTCAGAATTATTTTACATGCTTATAAGTTTGTGTGGGTGAACACCCTCAAGATCTATACAAAGATCAGATTTATAGAGTACAATTAAATAATATTTTACAAAGCAATAAAAGCACTTGCCAATTCTCATGAAAAAGAACAATATATTTTAGTTCTAATAATGAAAATGTTTAATAAATAAGATCAAATTATCAGCTTCATGGTAATACAACCCAAAACTTATTTTCATGTCTGTACATTTTATCTTTACTTTTACCAGTCCTTTCAATTCAATTTTAATATTATTGCTGTTTTTTTTCCCCCTTCTGCAATAGAGCTTGGCTAATTGTTTTTACACCTTTCATCTTGGATTTCAGGAAGAATAATTTAACACAGAAATGTTACTTATTTTTGTGAGCAGTTCTCTCAGGGAAACGGATGTTGCTTGGTTCAAGCTTTTGCATATAGTATGATATAATTATGTTTTGTATCACTTGTGTGCAAGGAAATCTTTAGACCAATTGTTTTCAAAAGCTGGTCTTTTGGATATTTTGCTCAGGAAACGCAGAGCCAAATTTCAGCCTGGTGTAAACAGATGTAAAATAATCCAGTTTATTTCACAGAATTCTTTTATTACATTAGCAAATGTTACTTAAAATCAATTGGTGGTAAAACAAGTAATTTAGTTTTCAGAAACAAGAGGTTTTATTCTTTCTCTGAGATGTCATAACTACCCTAGAAGTGGTTATTGTTGAGAATATCTGCTTTGCATCTGAAGTTCAGATTGATTAAGACAGAAAAGAATTATTCCCCTTGCTGCAATTACCTCTCCCTTTGAGGAAATTGATTCAGATTCCACTCCTGTCCCCTCCAAGCTCTAAAGAACATTATCATAATTCAATAGTGGCCAGACTGTGTGTGTTTGTCTAAATGAAAAGTATTTGGAATTAATGTGCTTCTTACTAGATTTTGAGGTACATCACATCCAGATGCTGGAGCTGATGCTAGATATGCATTACTGACCACTCCATAATGCATTGGCAGGATTTTTGTTTTCCCTTTATTAACCACCCCATCAGGTTATTCCTGAGATGTTGCCTCTTGCATAGTAGGTGGAATAAAAAGTACAAAAAATACAGAAAAAAAAAAAAAAAAAGGAAATAAAGAACTTGCATTGCTGAACAAACATAAAACTCTGCATTAAGGATTAGCATTTAGAAAATCTGCTATTGCACGTAGCATAATTTTGTTTGCAGGTACTATCAAGTAGCAGGCAAATGGTTACAAACACACTGCTTCCTCCTGAAAGGAGAGAGGGATTGCAAGGGCTTAATTCCAAGTGTAAACATAAAAATTTATTCTGACATGATAATAATTAATAAACACTTTAAGGAATAGTAGTGCATTTAAAACAAATATGCAACTGTGTTGAGAACTTTGATGTAGTCCTCCTCTCATGCACAGTTCTGCTTTGCTATAGCAGAGTAGCAACAATAATTACATAACGGTTCTATAAGTGAATAACATATTTCAACACACCACAGATACAGTATTAGGAGAAAAAAAAGCTAAATTAGCATAGCACAGTGATTAATCACATAGCTGTCTCATTAAAATTGATGGGTCTACCTATTTTCATATGATTATGCATGTTTTTCAGATATGTGTTGTATGTCACTAAACTTTATAATCTTGTAATTGTAGCTATCCAAATCCCTTATGTATCTTTTTGGTGAAAGGTCTGGTTTTTGGTTAAGTGTTGTACAATCAGGAGTATAGCAGGATGCAGGCTTCTTACAGGCAATCATAAACACAGGGATAATATGCTGAGTAACAGAGTCTTAGCTTAAAAATAATGCTGAAGAGATGGTGAAGTTTGGAAGTCGTTAGACCACAGCGATGCTACTGCAGCCTTGCAGTAGAAAATGACAGGGCAAGAGGGCAAAGAGCCTCCACCACTTTTGTTGTGCTCCACAACAAAAAGTAGAAGCCAGTGGAAGCCAGACCAGGTAGGTGTAATTATAAGTAGGGAGATCTGGCGGAGATTGGGGTGTGCAGGTGGTGGGAGAACAGTAGTAAAATGATGTGTTTTATGTTACTGGTGTCCTGCCTTTTATTTACTTTAGTCTGCTGGCAGGATGTTTCTCTGTAAACATTACCACAAAACACTTAAACAGGAATAAAAGTAACTTTTATTGAAAGAATTTAAAAGTAGTCTCTGGAAAACACGCAAGAAACGCCATGTGGGCTCCACATCATCTTCAAAGTAGACTGAACACAGCAGGGATCTGCTACTGTCACCAAAAACAAATCCAAACTGCACCTTTTAATATTTATATAATTGAAAGTACAAATCACAATTGTTGCCTGAAAGTGCTAACATTTCATGACAGTAAAAGAGTCAAAGTCTCCTTTTCAAACTTGTAACAGAGCATGTAACACCAAATTAAGCCTGTAGTTCTGGTATAAACTAACAACATCAGGACAATAGTGTTTACCACATATTGCAAAATATAACTTTCCATTCTTTAGACTAATTAGAGAGGCAGCCAGTAGCACCACTATGGTTCTGTCAGCATTTCCACAATAAAACCCTCTTTTCAGGGCTTTATAACTTGGCTGTAAAAAATTAGCTTCAGGCTGAAGCTTGGCGTGCCAGGGTTCACCCCAGCAGCAAGTCGAGCTGTGCATGTGGCTGTGTGCGGCTTGTTGATTGTTTCCAAAATACCAATTCTCATTAAAATTAGTTTTGCTACTTCTCAAAAGACAATAATCAAATAAACCAATTTTTAAATGAGCGTAGTTGTGTTGTGTGTCAGGTTCTTGCAACACATTAATCGTGAAAACCTGAAGGCTTCAGATGTGCAGCATATTAAGCCTTGTGACTCTTTTGTATAAACGTTTCTCAATCAGAGTTGGAAAGTAAGGGTGCTCCATTTGCACATGTGGTGTAATCCTGACTCCTTCCTTTGCATGCTAGAATCCTGACTCCCTAGAAGATGTCAAGCAGCTTTTAAGGAGGGGGTGAGGGGGAAAGCACTGATTTTGACAGGAAAAGGAACAGTATTGGCCCCACAAGATTCAGTGAAATAACCAAAGACCATTCAGCCAAATAGTCTGGAAGCCCTTGGAACAAAGTGCAAAAAGGAAGATGAGTGTCTGCCAGAGCTGCAGGAGTGTGCAGGCCACTGCGTGCTGAGGTGAAGAAGCTATCGATGCCCTTCTCCCCATTGTACCTGGCAGTGTCAGCATCAGCCTTCCCTGGGCTTGTACCACAGATAAGCTGAGGGGTCTCCTAGTGATTGATGGTAAACATTCATTTATTAAACTTGTGTAATATAGATGTAGTCGTCCATATCTACAAATTTGGAAGTGAATATCATCGGTTGTTTCAGTGCAAACATTTCTGTTTCAGCTTTGTTGGAAGCTTTGCAGATATGCCCAGGGAGTCAGGGCATCTATGACCATGCACCTGGAAATGCTTCAATACGGAGATGTATTTAAAAGGTAATCAGAAAGATGGGTAAGATGGACATCATTAGGAAAAAGAACTGAGTTAACTGAGTTTTCCTCATTTTAATGTAGTTTAAATGGTTTGTTGCTTTTTTTCAGTATAATATATTCAGTATAATTCTTCAGTATAAGTGTCATGAAGAAAACTAACAATCCACATCCAGTATTCTTCAATCAATGAGCAGCTGAAGATGAAAATTAATATTGTATAGTAGAATAACCAATTACAAGCCAATTCAAAAATCTATTCATCATATATTCATTTTTGCTAGAGGTGAATGGGACTTGAGAGGGAAGGAAAGGGACTGAGTGTAGCAGCACCGAGCCAGCTCCCCAGCTTCTTCAGCACAACCTCAGAAAATAGGTTGGTGACTGGTGGCTGAGCCAGCAAGAACAGCTCTGTGCTCAGCCCATCTTTTGTGTACAAGGGGTCAGCTAAGAAAGCTGCTGCTCAAGATAGAGGTAGATTCAGACCTTCAGTTGGATGGACAAACTGGTTCTAGTTTTAATTTTCTTAAGCAGTAGCTAGTCTCTTTTCCTGACAGGATGTGCTTGAACATTATAAACCCCATTAAGCTAAGGTAAGCTGATCATTAGTCTTTCAAGTATATATCTGCTGATATTTTATAAGGCTGTCGCCTGCTTGAAGTTTTGGCTCGTGCAGCCACCCAAGGTTGACTCTGGGAACAGGGTTGACCCAACAGGCAAGGAAAAGCTTCTAAATTTTTGGCAGATTCTCCAAGTCTCTCAGTTATAGAAGCTGCCCAGAATGTGGTGGTTTACATTGGGCTTCTTCCATTTTTTTTCTTATCCCTCAGTTTATGGGATAGTCTTGTATTCTTAAATCCATAGCTACCCTGACTACACTGCATGTACTCGGGTACACACAATTCAACTCTTTACTAATCTTTGTGGCAGGAAAGTGAAATAAATGTAAAAATGTGACAAAAATGCAACAATTAATGTATTATAATTCAGTATAATTCAGGAATATGATTTTGTGTGTGTGTGTGTAAATTACTGGGACTATTCAATAGCCATACTACTATGTTGTCTTCTCCTACGGCTGTGTGGCCTTCATAGTTCCATGCACTGAACAAGCACATCCAAATCTTTGAAGATGTCTCTTTTTCCATTTGGAATACTTTCATTTGTGCTGTTTTATCTGAAGGATGTTATCTGACTCTCTTGCCTCTTCCCAGGCCCTGCTCAAGTTTTTACCACAGGCTGTGGTTTTGATTTCTGTGCTTCTGCAGGAATATTCTCTGTGATTTCTACAAGATTGTACATGAACTTCCTGAACAGGAACCTCGACTGCTGCTAGTGACTTTGTTGCAATAATAGCAAAGCAAAAAAGGAAGGAAAAATCAAGGCGGATTTTACCTACATAATGCAAGTTACAGGAGGAAATACATATATGTCAGGCTGAAATCAGAGGTGACATGTGAGGTAAGTCAGGGCAAGGAAGTGTGTCATAAACTAGTCTGAGTTGAATGATCAAAATTGAAGATCGGAGCTGGTATAATGGAAACGGTAAAGGATAGGATAAAACATTTTGTTGCTTGTTTCTCAGCTTCAGACTGAGAAATGTGTTCCTCAGACTGAACTCAAACCAAGCTGACTTACCCTGGATAGTTACAGCCTTTCACTATGACTTCTGCTGTTGTCTGTCAGCGGTCTCATCACAGAGGAGGACTTGGAATAACTGGAAGAGTGAGGAGGAGATTTAAAAATTGGTATTCTAAAATCTCATATTATTTTTCATAAGAACTTAATCATTTTAAAACATAAAGTATAGAGAAAATGTGTCCTTTCCTATCTATAAGTAGTAAGAGGGCGGTTAATGATGATACCTACAGTGCTACGCTTATCCACTGCTTTCTTGGCATGTGCTACAATAAAGCTAGCTTGGTAATTTGTGCTACTCTGACAGCCAACAGGAAATAGCAGAAAATGCTACATCATAGATATTAGTGCTCTTGTCTGCGTTGGCTGAAATTTTGCTTGATTGCAGCAATCCAATTGCATTGCCCAGAGGGTCATTACAAGTGCCCCTCAACTGTTTCCGTCCTCTGAATCCAGCATGATGTAGGGTTGAGTTTAACCCTTTGTAAAAAGGAACTGATATACCTCTTCTCTTGCTACCACTAGTCAGATATTTTCATTTCCAGTCCAATGGTTCATACAAGTTTCTTCATCTTTTTATCTGAAATGCCACCCTGCCAATCATGAGTAAAAGCTAAATTATACAAAGCAACATAAAGGGATGCCAGTTATGATTAGGCTAAATTAAACATGCCCTCTCACATATGTTAATGTTTTATGTACAGCTACATGTGCAGCTAAAGGCATAGATGAAAAATAGTCTGGAAAATAGATGGAAACTAAGTTCATAGGAGAGGCTGCATTTCATCAAATAGAAGCATTTAAGGATTGGATATTGCATCTTTCTTTCACCCGTGTCTCCCTCCTAACTCCATCAGCCAACTTTCTGCTAACCCTCACTCTGCTTTTAGTTATCAACTTGCTATTTTTTTATCCTATTCATATGAGAAAAAAAGAAAAAAAAAAAAAAACTAAGTAGACAAGAATGAAAAACAGAATTAGATGAATATCTGGCAGTGTTTCATGAGAAGCCCATCCTAGGGAGAACAGCAACAATCTAGATTAGGTTCAACTTTTTTCTTTGCTTGCTTTAAGGACAGTTGTTTGGCAGCTCCACACTTCCCATGTCTGCCTTGCAGTTTATGTTTATATCTGTAAACTTCCTCCCTTGAGAACTACCCCACAAAGAAGCAAATGCGAATGGAAAAGTTTGGGAGAGGTATTTGTAGATAATAAAAATTCTCTATGTCTGTCGTAATGTGTTCTGTGCAAAGATTTAAAACATAATCTTTTTATTGTCATGTGCATGGAACTTAAGACATGATGATTTTTTTTACCTTAAACCAGCAAAAATATATGGATGCAGGGACAGGGAGGGACAAAAAAATCCAAAGATGACAGATCTGTGCAGAGCATTGTTAGTATGCCAGATCTTATTAAAGAGCAGTGGGAGGCCTTGTACGCTACGTACCAGCTCTATGGGGACCTCCATATTTAAAACAAGATGAAAAAATGTGATTTGAAAAGCCCCTCATGGGCAGCCTTCAAAGGCACACACGGGTTCTGACTGGATTAACATTTATTGACTGTTTAAGCCTGCTTTTTTGCTTCGGGACAGAGATACACGGGTTTAATTGTAGAGGCTGTTCTGCCAACTGATCACCAGAGTGGCAACCAAAGCTTTACTAATCGGTCCTTCATTAAAGAAAAGTCTCTATTACAAAACAAATTAAGCATGCTCTGATCCTAACCTCCAGGTCCAATGGCATTACAGCAAAGTTTAAGCTGTTAGAGCACTGAAAAACTTATTAAGGTTTAGTGCTGAGATAGCACTTTTGTATTGATTTTACAATACACAGGTATTATGATTTATGGAGTGCTAGTGTCACTCTAACAAGCTGAAGGACACACAATATCATCTCCAACATCATTAAAATTCAGAAGCCTCTAGAACTAACTCATCAACCGCCGTACATTGTCACACGCCACAGAGCTACGTTGCAGTTGCAAAACGCCCTGAGCTTTCAGGACAGTTGCCGTTTTGCATCATCTAGGTGAGAAACAAAGAGAAGGACCCAAAGTCCTCGTGTGCTTTAAAAATTAACTAATTAACTGTGAGTGCTTGTAGCAGTGTGAGACTATTATTTAATATTGTGTTTAACCCAGTGAGCTTTTCTGCCTTCTTCCATTGCCTGGATGCTAAAGCACTAGTAAGTACTGGGTCTGTGGCAAGTATTTTGTTAATGCGGGATGGAACAGAAAGGCTTTGGGCTACTAGGGAAAATCCATGGGTGATTTTATCACTTTTCTGTTGGGAATCGGTCATCCCGTGGAGGTGCGTGGGGTCTCCATCCTGTCTCCATCCCTTCTAACCTGTGCGGCCGCTCCGCTCTGTGTCCCACTGCTTCTGTGGTGCACTGGAGACCCCTGTCGGTGTCTCGACAACATATATATATATATATATATATTTATATATATATTTTAACACATATATATATATATATTTCCCCTCATGTGTGCCTGTAATTCCTGCGGTGCAGTGCTGAAGTTCCTGCCCTGGTACCGCACTCGTGAAGCGAAGCCCCTCTCCTTGCAGCTGCCGGGGGGACAGTCCGAGCAGCACCGCGGCTTTTCCCGAGCAGCAGCCTGGCACCAGGAAGCACCTCCTGGAATTTGCAAGGCTGCTCGCTGAAAAGCACGTAAGTTACAGTAATAGCTGTAGCGCGGCACTGAGATGAGTCTCGAGTATCTAAACTAATCTATATCTGTAAAATGCTGCTTTAGTTTCCCAGACTGTGGTGAGTAGTCACTAGCTGTATCCAGGGGAACTCTCAAGCCTGTGTCTGTTCTGTGATCTAACTCATTTAACCCACGTGTGGCCACTCGTGTCAGCACCACCAAGTCACTTAAAAACAGACATGGAAACGACTGTACTAAGCACCCGAGCACCAGACCCCTTCCCTGACCAGCAGTGTTATGCGCCCCGCATTGCTTAGTAAGTGTTTCTGTTCTTTTTATGTTTTTGCGCAGTGATCAGTGGTTGCTTCATTTCTTCCCCCAGTTCATGGTAAGTGTTTAATTATTAATTTAGTTGCTGTTGAGACGTGGAGAAGGGTGTTCTGCAGATGGCTTGTGTGCGTGTGGCTCCACTCACAAGCTGTGGGAATGCCTCATGTGAAAGGAGCTCAAAATTGGGCTATTGCATTGCTAAGCTTATTAGAAAGCACCTAGAAAGTGTCCTAAATTGACAGAGTTTTTTCTGTGTCCCACGCTTCTGCTGAATGTGTATCTCTAAGATGCTTTTCTATTCAAATTATGAATCAGGTTAATATTTTTTAGCTTTTGGTACACCTGAAAATGTTATTTAAAGTCTTTAAAAAAAAAAAAAAAAAAAACCCTACATTATTTTCCTAAATAAGCCAAGTTAAAAACTGTAGCCTATAGATCACTTCCATTTTAGATCACTCTAAAAGACCTTAAATTCACCTCTTACACTGAGTTGAGTCTTAATTCAACTAGAAGTGTCTCCTGATTTGAAACGGCATAAAAGTGTAGCAGAATTAATTTCAGAATTGAAACAAAATCAGAATCTTTCCACAATATGTGAATAACACTTAGAAGTCACTGGATGAAAACCACCACTGAGGTATAAATTAGCATTTCTGCCTCCTGGGAATTGCAGGACCTCCTTTTTTGGATCTCTTACAAATCTACTGAAAATCCTGCAAAACCCACATGGTCCTGCAAAACGCTACTCTGCTGTGTGCACAAGACTAAAAAGGAATTATTTTAAAGTCTTCTAAGAATGATTACAATGTATATATCGAAAGGATTGCATGCCTCCCAAATTAGTTTAAGTATGTATTAGTCAGTGGCTTATTAGAGGAGCCAAAACTGTTTATATTTTGTTGCTTATATTTTTAGTAGTGTATTATTTACAAGGGAGGAAGAAAAGCCTTTTTTAATTTCCAGTATCTCAACAAAAAAAAAAAAAAAAAGCAAAATTTGGTCAATCCTAAAGTGAAAATGAGGAGCCAGGGCCAGCACGAGAGCGGCTGGGCTGTGAGCCGGCGCGAAGGTGCGGTTGCTGGAGAAGCTAATGCAATACATTCTGCGCTGTCACCCGTTGCTGGCCCCGAGCAATTTGCCAAGCAGCTAACCACCTCGGCATAAACACCGGGGAGCCCTGCTGGGGCCTGGAAATCCCGCCTGTCTGCAAGTGCACAATATACAAGGCAAATCTCCATAAAGCGCAGGGCCACAGTTGAATACAAACACTCCTCAGGTCCTGCTGCGACTTGGCAGACCCCATTGGACAGCTGGAAACTGAGAGGAAGGGAGCTGCTGCCAATAACATGTTATAAGGGATTTTCAACGCAAAGTTTCCTGGAAACAGGCAGCAACTGCCACAGTTATTTTGCCAGGGGATATTGATGCGACGTATGAGAAATATATGATGATATGCAGTTGCGCGTGTTACGTACGTGATGGGATGCGTGGTAAAACACAGTGCCGTTTGGGGCCTTTTGGATATGCCTGGGATAAGAATTAAACCCTGAAAAATTACAAATAGAATTTATTCCAACCTTATGTTCCGCCTAATATAATTCTGGAAATCAGATGTTGCCCTAAACGGCATTTTCTTGTGCGTATCCAAAAGATTTAGCTTACCAGGGGTTGTGAATGTGTCTCTAACACCTTTGCAGCTGCACTTTACTGTAGATAGAGTGCATACAGTAACTCTTTCATTTCTTCTTGGAACCACTTGCACTGAAGTGCTACCGACAGTCATTAACCAAAGATTGCTCTTTTTATGTAGCTCGAATGTATAAAATGGGACTTATCTGCATTCCACTGGTAAAGAGCGCTTGAGAGACAATTCAAAGATATAAATGAAACTGAGCTAAATTAGGCACGGGCATACTCCACGGTAATTAGTCTAAAGTAATGTATTTTTTAATGCAAAGAAGCTATGTTTTCTAACCCCGCCTAAAAGCCCAGTGTTCCCTATGTGTTATAATAAATTAATGCAATAAAACAAGTACACTTACCCCGTAAAGAAGCTTATTAAGCAGACTGCTAGTGCTGCAAAATTTGGCGTACAGTAAACAGTACTTTTTTGTTAGAATAATGATGTTCAGTTTATTCTTTTATACTGTGCAGCACTTGGGGACCACATCCATTTACCAAAATAATACCAAATTAGTACAGTAAATATTGAAATCAGACCTTTCAGACTAACCAGTGGCCTAATTTTCTCTTCAATCTGCTCTTAATCTCAATTCATCAATAACGCTGCCTTATTATAGGACTTTGACAGCGAGCTAGGGCTTTTGATAAATTATACATCTCAAGCCAGATTTAAAATTTGAAGCTCAAGTGCTAATTATCTGTACAGGCCTAGTTAATAACGAGATTTCTTGTTAAGTATCTGATCACAGCATGGGCATCATTTGTCAAGAACCTCAAGTCTACCTTGGAGACTAGCTCCTCGAATTCTCCCTTGCCTACCATATGTAAAATTGGGATCTTTGTTTCTGTAATAACCTTTTATTAGGAAGCTGACATAATGATTAAGTTCGCTGTAGACACATACAATGAGTTAGACAATTACCCTTGCTGCTTTAAACTACTCAAGCTCCTAGCAAGACAAAATAATTAATATTGAATTTTAATTTGATGTGTTCCACATTTAAACCCCAATTTGCAAAGTACACCTGGAAGGCTGCCGCTGTTTCCTTGCAGTTTGTGCTGATGAAATAAAGCTCCTGCAGCTTGAATGTAAAAGCACAGAAGGCATGATGCACCACAATCACTTCTCAGTGGAGCAAAGAATTTTCTAGCATTAATGGGAAAGGTAATTACCTAGGTCTAACTTTATAGCCTTTTCTCTAATGAAACTATAATCTCCCAGGCCTACATGGTTTAAGCATTTACATGATTTTAACGATTTCACTGCCATAACAGTTGTCACACGTGGTAATTTAAAAACTCAGAGCCTTAAAACAAAGATGCTAATTATATTTCTATATTTTTATTATTGAAATAAACTGGGCTGTGTGAAGTGACAGAACCATAATAAAAACAACCATGCACTGCGTTGCTTAAGAGGGGGGCAGTGCTGATATTTGCTCGTAGGGGAAAAGGCGCCTGAGGGCTTTCCCAACTGCACCCGCTCGTGGTGCTCTGTGCTTTAATTCCCTGGGGCTCTGAGGAGCCCGGCTCGCTCCAACTGCAGGGAAAACTCCCACTGGGCCAGTCTATGTAGTCGTTCCCTTATTAAAACAGGAATGATTTTCAACCATAACCACCTACCTGTATATAGCAGGTATATAGTATTGCGATGATAGAGCCCTCAAGCCCTTCCTGCTTGGTAGTCTAGTGCCCTTACAAGAGTTGCTGCAAACTTGCTGGCCAAACGCCCGTGGCAGTTGACAAGACCCTTCTGTGGATTGGTTTGGATCTGAAACCTTGGGAAACGGGGCTTATTGCCTGACAAAGGACCTCAGGACTGAACAGAGCAGTAATTTACAGGCTGTGTTCTGTACTCGCTCCCAGCCTTTGGAATACTGCCTCATTTGGGGCTGAGAGGGGGGTCCCACCCCCTGCCATCCCTGGCTGCTCTTAGCTTTTGCATAGTCTCCTCTGCACCTCTTTGCTCACCTCTGTTTTTCTTATCTTAGAAGGCTTGGCTAGAATGTCACCTGTGTGGCTGATGTGCCTGCTGGCCGGGGACCTGATTTCCAGGGCTGGGACCCAGCACAGACCCTGGCTGTGCTCAGGTGGAGCAGGGCTGGAGACTGCTTTGGTGTTGGCTTTTGTGCTGGAGAACTTCACATCTCTAAATGAGCTGAAGTCAGGGACCAAATCTGATGGCATCGTCACGTCACAATTTTATCTTCCAAGACCTGCTCTCATCCACAACTGTGTGTCTCAGGTTCAAACTTTTGTTCTGATATTCCAATAGGAATTTCTGAAAAAGGTAGGTGTGCCCGTGTCTAATGATGATGCCTGCTGATTTTACCAACTTGAATGACACAAAAATGTTAAAAACAAAACCTAAAGAAATCAGAAGCCACTTTGCTAATAGAACGTGAGTGTGAGTGCTCATGCAAAGTGCCTGTGAGGAGCCAGAATTTTAATTCTGTGCAAGATTCAGGCTTTTACGATTCTGTCCTGGGATGAAAAGACAGGAAGACAAAATATATTTATCAATATTATTCTCTAGAAAAATTGCTTCCACTGATTTTTCTTCAGTAGCTCTATTATATATATGTATTTTTACTATGATATTTTGTGTCTCTACATGACCATGCATGTGCAGCAGGGTCACTAGATGATCTCTAAAGGTCCCTTGCAGCCTTAAGGATTCTGTGATACTTCCATTTACTAACACTTCCATTTACAACACTGAGCAAGACTAGATGGGATCTTGGATGAAAGCATTCCAATCCTTTTAGCATGCAGCAAACAAAAAATCTGTCATCAGTTTACCTTGTACTAAACCAAAACCCAAAGGATCTGTTAAATTGGGAGTGTTAAATTGGCAAGGATGTGTTTCTTGTGGGCGAGGTGCTTCGTAAGAAAGGGAAGAATTAAAACATGTCATCTATCCTATCTCAGGAAGGACACGGCATTCCAGAAAGAAAAAAATGTGGTATTGCAGCATGAGGTGATGGAAAGTAAAAGCTTTTGCCATCAAAAGCTTTAACTTATAAGTCTCTGCACACCAGCATTTATTGTTAGATTTGTATTCAGAAAAGTAATTTCTCATCCTTTAGGGATTTAAAATCCAAAGGTGGATTAGACCTACCTACAGGAAAAAGTTGTATAAAACAGTTTGTGGTGACTTTTTCAGCCTATCAGTGACATACCTTGTCGGTTTAGTCACCTGAAGAGATTTCTTGGTAAAAGAACTGTTTCATTTAAAAGCCTACATTTACAATAATGGAGGGATATTGGGGAAAAGTAAAATAGGAAGGTTCATTATTAAGATGGTAAGGAATGACAAGACTCTTCCTTAGCTACTCTAGTATAGCCGTTAACTAGATATGCTGCCTAATTAGCCTCTACCATTTACCCCAGGGAGGGAAAGTTCTGAGAGCTGCAGCTCTTCTGCTCCTCCTGTTAAAGATGACAACCAGACCCCGGCAGAGCAGCTGCTCGGAACCTCTGTCTGCCTTAGAGCTGAGGGCAGATAAAAATGCTTCCCACTGCTTGCTTCCTCCTGGGTTCCTGTAGCAAGGTGCTTCCTGTGACAATGCAGGTAGCACATAGTTTCCTGTCTGCTTTCTAAAACATCTGAATGACCATTGTTCTTGGATGCCTTAATTAGTAGATTCACAACTTTAGCCTTTTGAAGGTATTTTGGAAACGTTCAGTATCATGTGATATGTGGGGAAAAAAAATCTCAGTCTATAAGTGTAGCAGAAAGAAAAAAAGTATGATATGGTAAATTCTGAATAAATAAATAAATATTCTGAAATGGTTGTTCATGTTAAAAAAAAAAATTTGTCCAAAAAAAAAAAAAAATGTCCTTAGCCTCAGCGAGGGCTTCTTCCAAGGTTCCTGTTGCAACTAAAAATTCCTTCAGTCACAGGTGCTGCTGAGCTGAATGTCAAAATCAGTATCTGTTGGCATGTTAGATAGCTAAGGTGTTGGATGTAAAATAGTGCTAGGATAAAGACTGTTTTTACTATATCCCCAAATAGTATCATTTCTGCAATGTAAAGCTCACAAATGCACACAAGTTACGCAAATGTAATATCCTTTTTCTTCAGACAGACATAGTTTTTTCAGACATATTATTGTGCAATGCAAAAGTCCCAAATCACTTATCAAAAATGCTGTCAATGGAGGGGGAAAAAAACAAAACAGTATTGCCACTTTGCTGGTGGTCCTTGCAGGTTTAAAAAAAAAAAAAAAAAAGAAAGAAAAAAAAAGAAATGGGCACTATACATCATCCTTAAGGGAGAGACAACACCGAAGGGGAAGCGGCCAGAAGATGCCATTTTCAGATGTCAAGATAAGGGATGGACATTGGAATTAATGCAAGACTTGTTGCTTCTTGTTTCTAACAAGCAACCTGGTGCCCTGCTAAAGCAACAGCAGTGCTTGGGTGCCTTCCTAGGGGGTATAACTGAAGGCTCCGAAGAAACTTGAGAAAACAAATACTAGTCTTGAGAGCATTCTTGGGGGCAACTGCTGCTGCTTCAGGATGGTGCTGTTAGTCCTTTAGGAGCTGTATGGAGAAGCAATGTAGGATTTTGATTTCTGAAGCCACTGTTGTAAAAATCTATTAACCCAAAGTGGACAAATCCAGAGCCACCTTTAGCTTTTTTCACACAATGTGTTCATGGAAAGACTCACTGGTTTCAGAGTTATGGTGTAAGTAACATATTATAGGTACTGCAAAAAAAGGAATGTTTATACTGTTACGCAGCAGAGCAAGTGCAGTGGGCACTGCCAAAGGCACTTGCAATGTTAATAGACATGCTCAGAACTATGGTGATTGTAGGGATTATTAAGTGTTTAGTTCAGTCAGATTTGGCTTTTGGGGGCTTTTTCTACACAGAAGGAAATGCTATTTCTTCAGTTTTTCATTGTTGTTTTTAATTGTGTTGAGCGGTAAGCGTCAAGATTATAAGTGTCTGCAAAGCTGGCTCTACTTTGTGGGTGCAAGGAAATGATTGTGAAGAAATTATGAAGCAGAACTAAGTTTGGCACCTTGGGCACCATGAGTACTTTTCTCTCTGTAGATAGTGTTTGGGTTTGCTGGACTCAAATACATTAACTAGAATATTCTTTAACCTGAGCTGTATTTAAGGTCACCTCTTATGGACTTCTGAGAAGGCATAGAGTTTAAAAGATTTGATGTTCCCAGGAAAGCATGCTTGGTTTGGTATCTGAGAAATTAATATTATTCTGGTGACTAACTCTTTAAGAAGTTACTCTCTAGTGCACAAACTAAAGTCTCTTCAACGTATCATGCCTAGACTAAAAAGTGTGTATACTGCTTTGCATTCCAGTGTCTCTCTCTGTTATGTTTTCTACTTGTTATACTCACTCACTTTCTCTGCCAGAATCCTGTTTCTAGCACAAGCAGACATCTGCTGCCAGCACTTAGCCCTTCGTCATGACAAAGTTATCATAATAGGGAGCCTGCTGAAGTTCTGCTTGTGCCTTGCCTTATTTAAACACATGCAAGATCCAGAGCAGTGGTGTTTGTGTCCAAGTGCTGTCGTATAATAGTGCAGTTTCTCTCAGCTACTCGTGCATCCTTCGCTGTTAGACTACTGCAAAACCAGTAGAAGGGACTTGCATGGTATAATTACAGAATAAGTTTGGCAATGCCATGCTGATAGTGAGCATCTCGTTTCTGTAGCACTGTAATATATTAAAAAGAAAAGCCAAAGAATTAACATTTGTTCTCAAACACAAGTGTAAATCCAAAAGACTGTTGATATTGGGAGGTGTCAGGTATCTGTGTCTCAACTGGGACAGCTGAAAGCAGAATTTAAAAGTCAGTCACATTCCTCTACCTATAACATCACTTGGCTTGACTTGGCCTCAGAGGTAGTTGTAAGAAAAGTGTTGTAGTGCTACATATATTTAAGTATTAAATCTTTAACTAAATTTTCACTGGTCACATGTATAAGTTCAAATAGTACCTGAGTTAAATTTCTAATGACTTACACTTTTCACATATGAAAGAAGGTGAGATGACTTGTTAACTGGTGCAGTAATTAATCTTCAGGAAGGTAGAAGATTCAGCATTAAATTGGAGCTCAGGTTACAGAGATGAAATCAAATGAACAAGTTCAACGTCGCCAGTATTACTTATTCCATGAGCTGTCCAGGGCATCAAGAGATTTAATTAATTCTGAGATTCCCTGATCAGTTGCAGAAAAAAGATGAAACACAATGTATGGCAAAAGAGTCCTAATCAGACTGACCTGCTGCGTGGTACCAGCATTATCGGTGTATGGTCGTGTGCGTTGTAGATGATGTACTGTCCTTGCATCAGACTCGCTGCAAGTTCCTTTACTCAGAAGGCCACTTGAAAGAATGTGGAAAGGCTGAACTAACCACTGGGTTCCACAATTTTTTTTTCACCATGACATTCTAAATTAAAAAAAAAATATGCAAGAGGATCTGCAATTTATTCTAAAGCAGGAAGTACATAGTGCTCCATTATGTTAAAGACGTAAATGTGAAAAAAAAAATTTGCAAGTCTGTGCTTTCAGGGACTCTGTCTTGGCCCTAGACACTGCCAAAGAATAGTGCCTTCTCCAGAACCTACGTCAGTAAGCAGAATCCTCTGACGTTTTTGAGCTTGTTTGTCACCCTTGTCACTTGTTCAGGTTTGCAAGGAGAACATGGGAAGATCATAGTCAATGTCCTTGGATTTTGGTTTCAGAAGAGCTTTAACAGCTTACACTAGCTGAGAATTTGGACACTTTTCTACATTGTGTTGGCTGATAAGGACCAGGCAGAATATAGTTTTTTCTTTAGAGGTTAAGTTCAATCCTCTGAAGAAGCTGTTGACTAGCATTAGTAGTGGGTTCATTTGTTCTCTGCTGGACACTGTCAGCCAGCAGGGGTTTAGGCTGCTCTGCAGCTCCCAGCTCAATTATTTCTCAGGGCTCTTTGTTTAATATAATGGGGTCAAATTCAGACTCTAGGTGGCTGATGATTTCTAGTCCAATTTAGAATAGTTTGTCTGTGAGCCCACCTTGAATCCAGTTAATCTCTTCTTGGAAATAAAGTGACAAGTTTGCCAAGTGGTCAGTGATTTGGTTGAATATTTAGTTTTTGTAACGTGTGCTGATCAGCAGTTTTTCTGTTCCAAATGGCTCTGGCATATATTCCTGAAGCTGTGGTTATACATAAATAACTTTTGTTTCTTTATTGTAATGCATTGCAATAGGAGGTCTTTCTGTTTCCATCTGATTAAATGAAAATAAGATTCTTACTACCAGTATCTACTGCTAACTACTTTATGAGCCTGAAGTTTATTAATGAACTGAATGTTCTGGATCTCTGTTTAGCACATGCTTTGGTATTTAGGAGGCCACAGTTCTCAGATGTTTCTCAGTGTATGAATACCAAAGCTGACTGGTTGGTTTTTTAGAGCCCATATTAAGTTGTCAGCTTTGCTGAATCACAAACACTGAGCGGGACTATGAGCCTTAACTGCTCTAGCTCAGCCCTAACCTGTATAGCTAAAAGACGAGTCAGGGGATGTCAGAGCAGGGAGATCTGTTAAACCTACCGCTGGGAATTCTGCTGAAAGCACAAGGGAATCAAGACCTTGGCAGAATAAAACTATTTCCTAGAGGAAGGCTGGAACAAAAGGCTACAGTCTCCCTCTAAGCAGAGTAGTGACCAGACTAGTTGCCACCTGGAGGGTTAAGGGTCTCATCCAGACCATAACGCAGGGCCCAAAGGGGCAGGGAATCCTTTCATGGTTTTCCTTTCAGGTAAATAAGGTGTTAGGAAAATGATGGCATATAGGGGATACTCTCCATAAAAAGCTATTTCTTATAGGAAATGCAGTGATTAAATTTGACCTTATGTAGCAAGTTTGCAGTATCCTGATCCAAATTTTAGTTTTTCTAAAATAACAAAATCAAACTATGAAAAAAATGTATAATAGATTCCTGATAGAGACATAGCAGTTTGCCACTGGCTTGCAAAAGGGGAATGTTTGTTTCTCTGATGCACTTGCAAGTCTCAGCTCTTGTACAATATTGTAAAAGAGCCTCTGGCTACTTATCGTAGAGGAAGAGAAAAAGGCTGATGAGTGATGGGTTGCCTAAGTTACAATTATCTGGTTTTACCTGTTTAAAAATGTCTAATTAATTCTCATTCATTTCAGCAGTTACACAAGGAACTTTGCAACCTAGAAGTATTTTTCAAATATTAAAAAACAGTAAAATTAGTGAGTTAGAATGCTAATTTTTTTTTTTACATTTTAAATTTACTTAATTTGTGATAAAATGAAGGTACCATTTACTGACTCCTGTAAGTAGGAAAGGGCATAACAATTTTCCCATTTGTTTCTCTTCCTAGGTGACTGTTCATTCTTTGCTCACGAGATAAACCTTCGTGGCAATAATGGATGAAGCCTGCAGGAAGAGAGCAAGGTAAACAGGAAAAATATGAAAGATTACTATTCAGAAGGAGAGCTAAAGTAGATATTTTATCTTTGACCATAACACACTATTGAGTAAATAAGACACCAAAAATAACTGTTGTCTGAGGTCAGATTTTGTTCAGTCCTTTCTCAGGCAACATGAATAAAAATTTGAAATGAAATAAGGACTCTGAGGATGTGAACAGTTCTTTAAGCTGTCAGAGGTCAGCAAGCTTGGGAAGATATTGGAGAAATTTCTAGTTGACTCTCTTTATATTTTATGTTTCTTCATTTCTTATCTGTATTGTTACATTTAGTTCTTATTTCCACAATTCTTGCTTGAACAATCAAATCTGAGTTCTGTTTTATACATCTTGCATTTTATTTTTTCATGTGAGTTGTCATCTTGTGACTCTTCTCTGCCATAGTGAATGAAAATGTTTTGGGTTTTTTTTCCTGAAATTAAAACAAAAGAATTCCATACAGTCAGTAAATTTCCATACCTAGAGCCTTGACAGAGGTTTCACCAGATTATTGAGGCAGGTAAGACAATTTTCTGAGCTAGAAATACTGTAAATGCTGTTACACAAATTAGGCAGATACTCTTCTTTCTCCCACAGTCCCAAGATAAAGACCTTACAACTTGTCCTTTTATGCATGACCCTTACGAATCAAAGAATTTTGTTGTGTACTTGAAGAAAACTGAAAGTTTTTTCCCTGGGAATGTATGCAGTGTTGGGCTTCACTCAGGGGCCAATGCTGTCTGCTGGAATAAGCCGCTGAAATCATTCTGTTCTCCTAGTATGTCCCCAAAGCATTTTCTCCAATATATAATGACTTGTAATGATAAAAATAATTCCTTAGTGCAAAAACAGGGACTATTTAGCTCCTTTAAAAGTCCAACTTACAGACAATAGCTCTTGCCACGGAAACACGGGTACGTGTTGTTACTGAAAAAGCAGAGCTGGTTGGAATTTTGCTGGCTACTTTTTATGAAGGTTTGTGAAAATAAAATAGAGAAGCAAGACAACTTAAGTAACTGGTGGCAGACAGAAGTTCCAGTAACTACTCCAGAAAAAGTAGAACACAGCCCTAAGAAGGTAAAAATGCAGAAGGTAGAAGGTAGAGAGAAGATAAAACACCTAAAAAGTGGAGCAGTGTGGAATGTGATGGAACTGTGAGTAAAAATCCTGTCTCTTGGAGTGCTTCAGCAAAACTCCTTTCAACAAATGCTTATCTTCTACTCAAAGTGGACTTCATAGTTGAAAATTTATTGAACTGTCAGTTCAATAAAGTTTTGGTAAGTATGAGATGCCTTCAGCTTCATTACACTGTCATACTATTTAATTGCTAGGTATCCCCTTAAGCAAGCAAGCTTGGAAATATGATTTTTTTTTTTTTTTTAATTGTCAGCCTCTAAAGAAAGTTGAAGTCCCTCAAAGACACTGTCTGTGCTTGAGTCACTCTTCAGGCACTTGGTGGAGATAAACTTCTCAATTGTCAGAAAAACTGCTGGACCTTGTGGTACAACAGATCATCCTCTTCAGGATGCTTAATGGCTGGGTAGCAGCTCTTGTGTGAATGTATCCAAGTAATTATAGCTTAAAGTTATACTAATCACTGCTAATAGAGTCGGGCTGTTCCTCCTGCTGTGTCCCACACTGCTCCCAGATGAGAACTATCCCAACAATTTGGGATTAGTAAAAACACTTGTTATACTATTAGCTTCAAAACTTCTTTGATTATAGAACAGATGGATGAATCTTAATCATTCTACAATGGAAGATTAAATAGCTTAAATTATATCAATCATATTTAAGTCTTTACTTAATAAAACAACAATTTATGTTGGATCATCAGTAGGGTTTGAACACAGTGCCTTCAGATTAACAGACCAGACTTCTTCCATTAAAAGAATAAATCAATTAGCTGCTTGCAGTAGTACACTTATATCTATGTACACTGCCCATTAAAATATATGTCCCACGCTGTGCTAGTGGATTACACGTTGAATTTTGAGATTAAGAATTCCTAGGTTCCATTTGTGCCTCTCAGAAGGAGTTTTGTCCCCTGAATAGAGTAGGGCACTGAGAAATGGGTCAAATGGTGGTAGTGCTTAACAGTAGTTTTACATACAGCTTGTATATGTTTTGGGTATCAAAGATGGATCAAAAAAATTTATGGAAATGTCTGATTCAAGTATCTTCAGAGAATTTACAGAAAGGGAAGGGACAGACATCTAGGTTTGGTATATACATATTGAGATCCAGAGAAAAGGGAGAATTATTGAGTGTTTTACTCATTGTTATGAAGCAAATATAACTATGGGAATAGAGTAGAAACAGAAGTTAGAAATTTATAATAATATGTATTTTTATTACCTATTTCAGTTGAACCATTTTTCTGTAAACAAAACTTGATGTTTTTGGATGGCTTTTTCCCTACATCATTTTTGCTACTGAAAACTTTAGATAACAGAACTACTCTTTATGACATCTCTGTGGTCAACATTGCTTTGCAAGGACTCAAAATCTTAGCTGCAACCTATTAACACCCTCTTTCTGCCACTTTATAAGAGAGAACACAAAACTTTACTGAAGGTGGCAGATGACACCACTGACTAGAGATTAGATGTATTATTCTCTTATTTAATAAAAGATCCATTGGAGAGTGACTGAACAAATTTCATGTGAAGAAAGGTCTCTAACCTTACCTCTAGATTCAAAGGGTCCAATGCATTCACAGTGTCAGACAGCAAGCTTTACTTCAACTGCATGTGGAGAAGAGGTTTTCTTTTTTTTTTTTTTTGTAGTCAGACTGACAGAAAATGCATGCCTTGCCACTGTTATTGTAGAGCTACCAATCCAATGCTGATAAATGAGGTATGGTAAATGAAAGATGACTCACTGATATGCTCCTTCAGATTGCCACCTTCAGAAGCAAAAAGCCCAAGAGCCTACTGAAGGATATGTTTGGCACTAGATCAGTGGGAAGAGAAGCTGCTAATTCCTCATCAAAAACTCAACCTGTGCCATCACTTGGCTTCCCTGGAGTGGGGGGCCCAAAGAAGGTCTAGCTTTAGCTAGTCTTGGAGAACTTACAAGAAAAGGTGCGACTGCACAGTAGCTCCATAATCCTGCAAGCTTTGCAAGTGCACCCATCAGTCTTCCTCAAAACTTTACCTACGCACTTAAGATTAGAATTTTATTTGGCGATGTCATTTCACTTTATTGTGAATCAGTACATCAGCTCTTCTGTAAGTGCCCCAAGTTGCTCCCTGAAGAGACAGAAATTTAGCAGTGGTATATACATTTCCTGCTTATTACACTGCAAAATCCCTTGGAGGACTAATATATTGATTAGCACAAGTCAGAAGTGCATCCCTGACTTGATCAATACATTTGTGTGTTGTGGACTGGCTAATGGCAAGTGTCAGAGTGTCCACCTGTTTGAAATAATTGCAGGATACAAGCATTAACCTACTCAAAGAGCACATTTATTGGACACAAAGAAAAATTTATGGTCTTCAACTCTACAGTCTGTGCAATAATGCTGACTGCCAAGTAGAGAAGAGAGAGTTCAGCTGCATTAAAATAGCAGGTAAATCTGGAGTTTGGGGTTTGGTCCAGGTATTTAAAGACCTGAACAAAGCATAATGAAGGAACAGATGTACCACTTTAAGCCAGTATGGCACATAGGTAGCCTCAGAGGAGCACTGGAACACAAAATAAAAAAAGGATACAACTCTGATCAAAAAAGATATATCCAAAGGTTAAGAAAATACAAAAAGCTTGATATAGATATGCCATCAGTTGGCTTCCAGTCATTCCTTTGGGTTAGGATACTTTTTAATACTTTTGAAAATCATTTTATTTTTTTAAAATAGCTCTTGCAGCTGACCTGAAACACTTTGTGGATTGTTTTTGATTATTCTTGTACTTCTGAGAGGGCATGCTTTTCATTTGCAGCTTATAGAATGAAGGAGGAGCTTCTCTCTCAAACCAGCAAGTAGATTGATAGGTGAAGTACCCACTTGAGATTAATATAGGTTCCCTTGTAAGCATTCTGGGATGAAATATTTCCTAGGAAAATACCTAACCACCATGGGTGCTCTAAGCTGAACTGAATGAACTCTGAATGAATACTGCTGCTTGTCTACTCTAAATGGCATATTTATATACTCAGCAAGAGAGTGATTATCTGGAGATGAGACATCTCATCTCACTCCAAATAATAATAATTAAAAAAAGACTTTCAAAGCAGAAGAGGTTTAAGAAGAGCTGAGCTGCAGAATGCTCTGAGGAACATGGTCCTAGTGGGGTTCCTGGAGCATATCTGCCCACTGTCCTTTTTAGAGGAGACAAAAAACAGCTGCATGTTTCCTGCTCTGTGATGTACAGAAAGGGAGTAACAGTCTATAGTGGACTGAGCAACCGTAGATAGCACTAGGGTATCTATGTAGACATCTGTGGTACCTTTGGGGTTGATTCCTGAAACTCTAGAGCTTGCCAAGTTGAATCACAGAGACCTAGGGAACAGCAATCGTGGAAAACCAGTCACCTCAGGGAGCTCTAAGTCAGAGGCTGCATGTTGAAGGGGTGGGCTACCTTCCTGCCAAGAGCCTGACCCAGGAGTTTGATTTGAAACCACCTTCTTCGGTGTTGCTTTGGGGTCCCTTTCCATTTTGGAGTTGCTAAGATTCCCAGTTTGTGCAAGACAAAGTGTTCAACAACCCTGTCTCTGAGGTTGCAATTTTGTGACTTTCTCCTCACCTACTCAGCTAGATCAGCTTATCAGTAGAGAGCAGGAAAACCATGACCTCCCTTATCTACCTCCCTTCTTAGACCGATTAGCATCCAGACTTAGGGTCGATATCAAGTTTGTCACACACCTATGGATAGGTGACAAGCATGGGTCACTCTATGAAATCCAATAAATTGAAGTTTTATACTGGTTCCACAGAGATGCAAGTAAAACCTGGCCTTAGAAGATGCTGTCTTAATTAGAGGTAAAAAACACTACCTGTTTTGAAGCCTAGACACTTGGATTTATTCCTTGAAAGGAGGCCAAATAGGAAATAGTACCCCAAAAAGCTCATATAGGAGAACTTAGAACTTCTAGAACTTAGAACTTATAGGAGGTAGAGCTGTTATTCCTGTTAGAAAAGTTAGAAAACGGTGATTAAAAATGTAATATTAAGTCTCTTCTGCTTAGTCTGTATAGTACTGAGTTTATAGAAAACAATGTGCAGTTCTTAGATATCTGTAAGATGTTTTCAAGTGTTTCTAACATCTGGTAGTGTGAAAGTTTTAATTACTATGGACAGAAATTTACAAAGCAGCGGTAACAGAAATTTACTCATTTTATTGTGTCTTTTAAGAGAACATCTAAGGAGAGAGTAGTATTTTCTGTAACACGGAAAATAAATGTAGTGCCATTATTAACAGCATGTAGCATTCCTGCAGTCCATAAAGGTACAAAACAAGTTGAATTTTAAATGCTAAGTAAAGGAGAGCACTGAAATGATAAAGTAGCAAAATGACTTTATGTTGTTTCAATATTAATATGAGAAATGTATATATTTTACTAGCATTAATCTAGCTTTCTTTTCACTAGCTTTACACTGACGATGCATTTGTGACTAAACAAAAGCAATTTCCTTTGGAGTCCTGTGGCAAGTATCCAGTATCTGTGTTAATTGAAAAGAACCTTTGGGACTAGCTCTCCAAACTGCAGCTGGCTACCTTCAGTGAAAACGAGAGCTCCGGTTTTGAGGCAGCCTTTGATCAAGTGTAAAAATGTTTCAGGAAAATGGTAGTAAGTAGCTAAAAGCATTTATGTTCTGGACTTTGCCATTAAGCTGGACTAACCTTCTCATACGTACTGGAGGGCCTTCTGGCAAATCCAAGAACAGCAGTGCAAGGTGAGACAGGTTCTTTGAGAGAGTTTCAAATCCATTGAGTTGTCTGTAGACACTGATAAAATGCTCTGTGCTTGTCTCTGAGCTTTCTGTGGTAGTATATCTAACAGAATAACTGTTATACTGAGTTAATATACAATTGTATGTTGATACATTACCCTCACTGTTACATACCATGTATGAATAATATATTGTACCTTGTACAACAAAGGATTACAGAATCTGAACACAAGGCATAATATACAATTCAGGTACAATTGTCTATTGTACCTTGTGTTCAGATTTTGTAATTAATTATTTTCTGAGTGTTGTCTAGTGTGCAGATTTGCAGAGATACCTTAGCATAGGATATGTTTTTAAGAATAAATATAGCATGACTTTTGATATTTCTCAAAACCATCTAAATAGAAGCTGGAGGAAAATAACACAGGCATTTCCAAATTAATTCCTGTCAAATCCAGGAGCCTGTCTTTGCCAGTGACCAATAATAGATGTCTGAGTGAGAACTGAAAGCAGAGCAACAGAAGTAATCCTACTGAACACAGTAAGCAGTTTGAGGTGGATGTTTCTCAGATGAAAATAGCAGATATGGTAAGATTCAGAGAAAGCTGTCAGTGGTGTCAATCTGATTCTCCCTGTAACATGTGCAGGAGTAGGTATAGCATGTTAAAATTGTGCTTCTCCCACCTCTCTCCTGGTTTCCGTAAGTTCTTAGCTCATGAGGGTCTGGATTGAGCCCAGAATTGCCACATCCAGATTCAACATAGGAGGTATCCGGTAGGTCAGTTTGCTGTACTTGAGAGAGATTGCAACGGGAAGAGTCCAGACTCCCTAGGTGTGAGGAAGCATGAAGGATGATCATAGAATAGCCACTCAACATCCCCTTCGGAATTCAGGTAGCTCCAGGCAGGCCCGGAAATGATGGACATTCAAAGCAGAGGGCCATCTCCAGAGGAGGAAGGTCCATGCCCTCGTTTTCACTAGGTGATCTGCTCTGCTAGGACCAACAGGCAGGTTTTAGTAAGGATAACAAGGATGAGCAAAATCTCCTTCAGAAAGCTGCAAAGGATTTGGGTTTGTAGGTGATGGAGTTGGCTTGTTAATAAGGTATTAAGTGTTAAATCCTTTTCTCAAGAACCTCATCCTCATGCCCATCTCTTCTGCTGACTTTCAGTGTTCCATTCTATTGGTGGAGTTTGACAGGCAGTGGATGAAGGATGCCCTTATGTTCTAGCACAGCAAGAAGTCACTTTGAGGAAACCAGTAACTCGAAAGAATACAGAATTGTACAGAAGTCCCAGTGGATATTATTGGTGGTTATTAACACCAGGAGGAGGACCAGGTAGTGGCAATAGCAGTGACTTTAGAGCCTACAAATGCAGATATACTTTGGTTCAGCTTAGTTAAGAGCTCTGTTCTATCCACAGAGTAACTGTCTAGCAAAAGAATGAAGACACTCCTAAAGAAATCTAGTTTTTCTGGCCAAGATCCCTTTAGATCTCCTAGACTTTTTAACATAAGACCATTTTCAGAATAAGCATAGCAACTCCAAACTGCTAAAAAAAATATATAGAGATTATAGTAAATATTCTCCCAGATAACCTTGGTCAGAGAGATAAACTGGCAGTGCTGTTCACGTCGCCCACATTCCCAGTTGGTCCTCACTGTCACTGGAATTTTCCTCTCTGCCATGCTGCAGTGCTGCTTTTGTGCAGTGGTCCAGCTCTCTATGGCAGTGCTACTTCCATTTCTCCCCAGCATGAGAGAAGCAACTAGAATCCTAGCTTGCAATCTGTCTCACTAATGCGTAAGCTGGTGTTCACAGCCCTAAGGGCTTGTAGGCAATTTAATTACATTCATTTTGTAATTTCAAGTGATAGTATTTTGTAAACATTTTTAATGTATCATCATTAATATGCTAAGGAAAGAAATCTATTTCTGCCAGGAAAGAGGAAATAAATCTTCACTATCTCTTTGGTCCACTAGTTTACATTTAGAATAGAACACCTTTTCTGAAAAGCTGTTGGAGACATATGCTCCCATTATTATCTCACAGTGATTTATCACTAACTCTAAAATAAACATTATATCCAAGTCACCTGCTTGCGATTGCCCTTACTATGGTATTTCAGAATATCTTAAAGAATCTATATATGAACAATGATGGGGGTTTTCTGGGATTTTTTTGTCTGCACGTGACTTTTCTGTTGCTGCTGCTCTTTGTTGAAATGAGTGAAGTTAAAGGGAGAGAAATGGGAAAACAAAATTGTCAACTGAAGTCCTAAGTAGAGAAGGCAACCTGCCACATGGAAACTAATACCATCCTTATTAGAAGGATGCTACCCCCAGAAAAATGCATGCTCCTAGAGGAAAGGGTAAACCCAGCAAAATACCAGAATATTTGTTCTACCCTTAAGGCTGAGAGGATGGTTTTACCTTTTTACCAGTATTTGGGGGCTGGAGGAGGCATTGCAGCCCTCAGTAGCTTCAAACAGGCATGGGCTATGGTCTGATTTGCACTTCTGTTGTCAACTGCCCTAAATCTCCATCTTTTTCTGAAGATAGAAAGCCCCTTTAGTAAGTAATGCGTAGCACTATTTCCAGTGCAGTTGAGAAGACACTTTTATGTAGGTGGAAGAGCAAGGTGACCCGAGACATATTATATGCCCATATTATATGGGCAACTTGTAGTCCTCTGCCTCAGCACATGGAGCCTGTCTCTTGATTCACAAATTAAAGGCTGCAGCTGTTTCAGAGGAACAACTCTGTTTAATTACTGGTGTTTACTTATATTTAAGAGCAGAGTCTGGCATCCCTTTCAGTACAAGGGATTGTATTATGCCTGTGTAAATTAGGAGCACTCAATAGCCTTGAAGTAACTTTCCTTGAGTTGAGATGAGGGAAAGAAGTGTAAGAAAGGACAGGATGAAGTTAAGAGAAGTTGTATAACTGTGTCATTACTATTAAGTAGAAGATGTTAACTAGGATTAAAGTACTTCCTGAAGACTGATCTTATTTGTTTTTATAAATTCAATCTGTTTTGCAAATCTTCCAGTTCTTGGACACTCTGTGACACTGGAGGTAAATTAAGGAATTTCATTACAACATGCACCATCCCCATTTTGGAGGGGAAGGAGAAAAGTCACTATGCAGACTTCTATTATTGTTGAGTTTGCTCCTTAGTTTCAAGTGATCATTACAGTAAGACTTGTTAATAGGTTTTGAAGAAAAATTGCCAAGCTGAGACATCTCTGCTCTTTCATTTAAAAACTTCACCCAGCATCAATAAACTTCACCCAGCATCAATGATCTTCTATTTGCCAAGGTCTTTTGTTAAATGTCTTAGGCAGCAGATTAGTCATGATGCATTAAGATGCTTGTCTTCCTTTTGGAAAGGCTATTTGAGAATCACAAATGTTTATTATAGAGCATGAAATTACTCAAGTTTGACCCTGCAATGTGCTACACTATTTTGAGATTGTGCACTATCAAAGTTTTACAGCAATTCTGGTCTATTTTTTAAAAAGAAATCATCATCAGAAATAAAACTCTCATTGACTTCAGTGGAGACTAAATTATTAGAAAAGCAATTCATGGTTTTAAAGCATCCTCAAGAACTATGTTTTCTACCTTGCTTATAACCTGATGTATGTAAATTCAAAAGCTGAAGGATTGGCTATAGATATTTACCGAATATGGTATAATTGATGTTATGTGATGCTAGAGCAACGTTGTGTTTTACTCGGTTGAAGCAAGTCCCAAATGGCATATTTATTGTCTTCAAATGCTTTATATTTTTCAGTATCATCTCTCTGCTTATTTTATTTGGTAACTTTTTCATATAAAATATAGACACTCAGGGCAGAATACCACAGTAGTTTTTCCTAGCAAAATGCATATAGCTTGCTAGAAGAAAAGAGCTCAGGTTAAAAATAGTTAGCATGTGGCTGTGTGAGATGGGGGTTTGGAACTCTAAGATCCACTCTAATTATTCACTACCCCAGTATACTTCTGTCATCTTCACCAATTCAGAATAACACTTGGAAAAAACAAGTGACCCTCACTATCATACATAATGTGGCAGCTTAATTGGCAAGAAGAGGGTGAAAAGTAGGCTAGGAAAACCCTTTGGGACGGATGGAGCATATTTCAGTGGCTTCATCAAGGTAATGTTCCCCAGGTGATTGGAGGCAGCAAATATTTCATGAGGAAAAATATATAGGTGCTTCAGCTGCAGAACCCACAACAAATGATTACAAAATCCGTTTTTAAAAGAGCTTTTGATGTTGTATGAATGTAAAGAAATGTAGAAGAAAATGATTAATTTGAATACCTCTGAATTATGTTAGTGCACTTAAGAATATACTGAATATGTGCTGAGGGGTCACTGAAATAGATTTTCTATTGTAGACTAAGGATTTGCTTTCATCAAAGTAGAGGGAAGCATTCACTGTGTATTTTCTGTCTGCATTCCCATGTCTCATGCTCTTTGCCTCATGTGGCCCCAAAGAAACAATCCTGAGACACACGTTATTGCGTGGTCACAGAGCCTAGTTAGGTCTGTAAGGCCCCCAAAAGCTCATGTGTCTTCAACAGTAATATGCAATTTACTGTCAGATTGCATTAAGCTGCTTTTATGAAAACAATGCAACTATCACAGGAAGAATTTTGGATAAAAATAGCTCAGATAAAGAAAGACTCTTCTTATAGACAGCATAATGAAATTACAGAGAAAGAAACTTTCTAGAGTTTCTAAGACAAGTATCCTGATAGTGTTTCAATAAGGTGTAAACAAATAATCAGAACTTTACTCCTGAATAGCTATTTTTAAGCAAACTCCTATTGTAAAAGGTATGTGTCCTGCCATATCAATATAGTTAATTGCTTTTATTTTCTTTCCTGTCTTTCCTTTCAGAAGGACATCATAATTTTGCTATAAAAACAAAACAAACTAATGTGTGCCATGACAGTTAACATAAGGTCTGTTTTTCACTTAATAAAATACACAGTAAACTACGCAGGAGCTCTTTTCACCTGTCATGATCTGCACATATATTATGGATTGTTATCACCAGGAATCCAATGTTTACTTGAGCAGACAAGACCCCTAGAAAGCCTGGATTAACTTGTATAATTTTAAGAGGTTTAGTCACATTTGAAATAGAAATTTTCTAATTAGTCATTCATTTTCAGTTAAAATAATTCCTATTTAGTAGTGACTAAAATATATTTGAGGATAATGGTTTTAGTACTGGATCAGGACTTGGTCCTGGTGCATGTATATTTTAAGCGAAGTTCAGTAATTGAGTGAGACTAGCCAGAATGTTTTTCCTGTATTGAGACAGAATCACAGAAGATCTGAGCATGGTATGGTTGACAATACCAGAAAGAGAGCGCAATTTGATTTCACCTCCAGGAAAAAAGATAAAACAAAAGTTTGGACTAATACTGAACTACAAATACTTAGGACCAGTATGTCCTATTCTGATGTATGATCAGAAATACCATATTTATAACTTACTAGTTATAAATAATAAATAAATAATATAATAAATAATAAAAAAATAATAAATATTTCCTCTACTGCCTAGAACTTTTCCCTGAAGGACAGGGATAACAGGGCACGCAAAATCCCAGATTTCTCATTCCAGAATGCTTTCTTTTAACAACTTTCAAATCTGATATAACTTTAATTCCTGAATACAATAAATAAATAGAAAGTTCAAGGGGATGTTTCAATTATGCAAGTCTGTCAGATTATACGAAGAACGTAACATTTCTTACAATGACTGCTGTGCTATATGTTAATTAGTCATCACCGCGGAATGAAGGGTTCCCTTAGCAGGCAGGTGCCTGTGAAGCAACATTGAAGTACTTATAAATGCACAGATTCTGGGGAGTAACTATCTTATTTGCAGTCTGTTACTGAGCTAGAATTTAGTTAAACATCTTGAAGATGTAGAAAATAGGTTGTGGAGGCACCGGCTCTTAAGTAATTGGCAGCAACTCTAGCTCATTAGAATAACCTCTCATCTGACATGCCAAATGTGCCCTGTGTGGAGATGTTCGATAATCAACAACCAATCGCTCTCTTTTCACATCACTCAGCATGACAAATCAGTGATATTAAGCACATGGGTTAAGGCCAATGCCAGTCACTGTTTACATCTCAGGTTAGATGATTCTCTTTCAATCAATACAATGTCTCTAAAAATATGACACAAATGGACTGGTGGTGTAGTCTTCATAAAAATCACATGACTTCCTCATTTTAAAAAGGGAACAAATTATAGATGGGCAAAATACATGATGATGTAAAACTACCTATATTTAGGTCTAAGCACGTAGTGCTGCTGTAATCTAGATTTCAAAGAAATGCATGATAAAAAGCCCATACAGAAGAAGTCCCTTTGCTTTCATCACCTGGAGCCAGCTTGTTGGTAGGGCTTCCACATGGACCATGCCCAAGCTCTTCTTTTTTTTTTTTTTCTGTATTTTTTTTCTTTTTTTTTTTATTTTGAGTGATGGGTGTTACATTATGGGAAGCTTACAGTCTTTATTCCGTATGCATTACTTTGGTCAGCACTGAATTTCAGCCGACTGCTCTTTTTCATCTCTCAATTTGTTTAGTTAAGTTTGTTTCAACTTTACAGCTTTTCCCAGTCTTCATTGAGCTAAACAGTTTAGTTGTGTGTATTTTAGCACCTGACTGCTCAGAGATCACTATCTGCTTATAAGGTAAGCAATACAGTTCTTGGAACCACCTCATTGTGTCACCATAACAGTGATAACAAATATCTGTTCCTATTCACAACGTAGATATAAAAAATATTGCAGTGAATCAGTGAGTCTGATATTAACTGGAGGCCAATTAAATTCCATATTCTTCTTACCTCTTCCTGAGAATTTTAAGAGATAATGATAGAAGTTCTGAAAAAATGTGCCTATCACAATTAAAATGCTGATAACGTGCCTGTATCTTCTAAGTGTAACAAATCTTTTTAATTCTGTCAGTTTGGAAAGAACTACAGATTTGCTGGAGCAGGTTAGTGTGTTCTTTTAGCTTAAAGGATATGGGTCATAATTTTAAGAGGGAGGATGGAGAAAAGGATAAGGAAAAATAGATGGCAATATTGGAATTTTCTTGATCACTCCTTTTCTAAAGAAAAATACGTAGGATATGACAAGGGTGTTTCTCCTCGTTGTGTGATGTTTGTTGCTCAGTCTAACAGTGGATCTTGTCACTTCAACTAAGGGCACAGTAATCTCAGTTTCCCTCTTCAATATCTTCCTTTCCTTCTGGGCAAAAAAATCTGTTCTGCATTAGCTGCAGTGACCTGCAGAAACAAGCGCTTGGCATCATCTCCTCCAGGCTTTGCCACTAAGAGAGTAACAGGTGAATTAGAGAGTGCTCCTCAAACAGTGGCTACAGTGCTAGATCCTTCTTGCAGGCTGAAAGGGAACAACACTGTTTAGGAGGAGTCTCCCACTGAGGCTTATTTCGTGTGTCTCCCTTCTCTTCCCTTCCTCCTCCTCCCCATGGGCATAACCAGGCTAACTTCATTTCAGAAGCTTTAATAGCATAATGTTGGTCTGAATTTTGACTTTGTTTCCAATTTCATTTGTGGCACTCAAAGATTTTTGCTCTGTTGTTTTAGTTACTTTTTTCTTCCGAGTGAAGGTAGTAAACATTTATAGACCATCTTTAAATATTCTGTATTTATATTTTTATTATTTTAAGTATTTTCTATAGTATAAAACAAAAGGCAAAAAAAAAAAACCCTCAAAGGATTTAGTGAATATACATATTGTCTGTCATTAAACATACATTTTTGCAAACTTTTTCTGGTCTAGCTGGGCCTGACTAGGAGCTCTTGCACAGCATATGTGCTGCCACTGTGGTTAAATGGAGTGGGGAGAAGTTACTTGTTTCTGTTAAGAATTTAAAGGTGTTTTGAGCTAGTCTGGATAGCTGTTACTGTGCCTTGGCGAGCTTCAACATTTACATTTCTAACCTTTCTTTCTTAGTCAGTTTATATACGCTACATCATTTTACCACTGACCTTTTCTCTTCAGATTTGCACTGAGGACATCGTGAAAATGACAAGATTAGCAGCAGCGATGGAAATAGGTGCTTATCATTGTACAAATTAGCAAAGAGCTGGCAGCACCTGGAGCGGTACGAGAGGCTTCTACTACTTCTGCTGTGTTTCAGATGAGAAGACCATATTCCAGTCATCTAAAATTAGCAATCAGAATTTAGTCAATGGCAGTAACTTCTGGTTACCCAGACCTTTCCCAGTGTGGAGGCATCTAGATGAAATTCCCTGATAGCTGTCTATTGAAACACAGAATTAAAGCTGTTAAAAAGCCAGTATTTACCAACTCCAAAAGACAACCAGCACATTTGCTATAAATGTCTCCTACCCTCAACGTGGAGCCAATGCTTATTTTCTGGCTTGAATTTCAGTTGAATTCTCAGGGTTGGCTTCCACTTAACAACTTCTCTACTCATTTTAATTCCTTTCTTCACTTCTGCAGTTACAGCAAGTATTGCTTTGCTTTAACTGTACTTTATACTGGTTTAAAACTGTTCTTTACTATCATTTGAAATACCTTTGTATTCCTGAGACTTCTAATCTGGACTCAGTATATTAGCAGTCTTATTGTTAACAAGACTGGTAACAGCAAACAGGGAATTGCCAAGAACCATCAGAATACCATAGTTAAATAAAAGAAAATTCCCCAGCAGTACTTTATATTAACTGTTAGAACATATAAAAAAGAAGGATTATTTATTTTCTTTTATACTAGTAATCCCATTGAAATGATGGGGATATGGTCATAGCTTTGAATAGGGGGGAGGAGAGGATAACTTTTCCTCTTTGATTTGGAAGGGTTTTGAACAGCTCTTTAGTAGTTACAGCTGTCATTAATGACAAGTAACAATAATTGAGCAGGCCTTAACCCCAAATTAACTGTATTGAAAAGAAGGAAAACAGTATCAGCGGAGAAGAATGTCTCTAACAAGTTTAGTTGGATCAGGTTCCTTCACCACAATTAGAGGAAAGGGAAAAAAATACCTGGATTTAGTAATAGATACAGCATCATCATATAGGTCAGGGAGATATTGAAGGGACCAAATTTTAGGACTTTGCACCCAGCCTACTTTTAATCTGTTTGAGAGTGCTTGACTAGCTTTATGGAGACACAGGGGCTTTTTATATAAAAATACTTAAACAGGAAAGGAAAAGTTTATTATTAGTGCATTAGAGAAACTTTAAGTCATAGACAGACACTGAGCATTGTGGCTCATAGAAGGACCCAGATGCCAAACTCAGAAAGACACACAGAGCCTCCTCTAGCAGCATCTGGTATTTTGGCAGGGTCTGCCCTCTTGAGCACTGATGACTCTGGATTTGCTTCTTAGTTTTTCAACCAGCTGAACTGCAGCAGCCAGTGGCCCTGGGCAAAATTACAGAACCTTTCCCTCTGCAGTACATCACCTAGTGTTTCCTTTTCCCTAAATAAGCTTCTCACTGTCAGATAAAAAGTGAATTCCCAGGTCATTAACACACAAACATTTTAATTTTTTTTAAATGCTTAAGTATATGCTTCTCTTTCTTTGTTTAATTGCAGATCAATCTCTGATCATAAGTGTATAGGAAGATTTGGGAAATGTCCAGTGTGAGTATGCAGTGCCTGTAGATGAGGAAAGGGCTCAAAATGCATACATATTATTGCATGTCCTTAATGGATTTAAGCTAGTAGGAGATCAAGGTAAGATACATTATACTGATATTTATTGAAGTTATCACTTATCGCAAGTTACAGTAAAAGGGGGCATCACTACATTTTCATTCTGTTCCTTTCACCAAAGGCTTTTGTACAGTGATATTAAATATTAACTCTGTATAGGTTTAATCCCAAGATGCAACAGCAGCCTTAAGGTTAATAGTCCTTTTAATTAAAGGATAAGTCAGTTATTGAACACAGAAGCTAATCACAAAAGGATTACCACTGAAAATGAACATAGTCTGTGCAATTAGTCTGATAATTAAGACTTAAGTACTGGACAGAGATCAAAGTGCTTGTAATCTGCAATAAAGTTCCTAGAGTTGTAAGGATTTTCAAAATATTAGCTTGTGCTTTATTGCACCTTCCATTTATTGTGTACCCATGATAGCAGCAAACACATTTTCCCAATGGATATCAGCATGTATAACTGCAACAGCTGTTACTGCATAAGCCTGGTATTTCTCACAATATGATTACTTTGTCAACGACTACCATAAAAGGTGGCATCTGTATTCATCAAACAGAGTTATCAATAAATGCAAAGCCATACAACAATTAGAGATCTCCAAGGAAGAACAAATCCAACAAAAAAAAATGTCAGCTCCACTATTTAATTACTAAGATTGTTAATCAATAAAATGCCTTCATAACTTTTAATTAAATTTTTATTTGAACTGAATGTTTAGAGAATCTGATTCTTTGCTTTTGTTTCATTTAGCAGTTGCACAACTAAAGTACTGGTGGCATCTGTGAGCAACCGTTCTCGGGGGGACACTTCATGTCTGTAATTGCATTTTGTCACCTACAGAGGGTGTTAAGAATCTTGTTAAAAATACAGGAAATAGTTAGGAGACATCTCACTGTAGCCATTATTATAGTGCAAATTACCAGGTAGAGCAATCCAGAAGCTGTCAGGAAAGGTTAGTAAGAAAGAGTGTCAGGAAATCAACCATTCAGCAATTCATCATGGCCTAACACTAGCTCTAAAATGAAAGCTTTAAAAGAGGCACTGGTTTATGAAGTAAGGGATGTTTTTTCTTTTTTTCTTTTTCTTTTTTTTTACAGCTGTGAATAAAGATAACAAGGAGAGCGTTGCTCTTATGAAAGATATAAAGATATAATGATGAAAAATGTCGATTATTTTATTGCACAAATTTGCAGGCAAGGTAAAAATGAGAGAGAGGTTGTTACAACTGAAGGAGGCAATTGCTGTCTATTACCTCTGCTTTATTTGTCTTTTAATTTTGTCATATGGGGTCTGATTTTTGCAGCCTTTACTTCGGCAAAAACTGACTGGCTTTTGTGGGCTGCAGACTGCTCCCTAAAGGGCTCTGTAAGACAGCATGAGAATGGATAAAATGCGCTTTTTGGGAAGTTTTTAAAAGCGTAGTTATGATAACTTGCTGTAAGCCAAATTACCTTTGTTAAGGTAATGGAAATTAGAAGAGTTCATTACTGCTTGTTTAATTAGTAAACAGATATTATCTGTCTCGTCCTTAGACAGTGGGATTTAACCAGTGAATAGCAGTGTTTGGTGGGTAGATTTGAGGGTGATTCTAGGGTGATTCTTCACTGCTGCCTGTGTCTTGTGATGGTAGTGGGAGACACAGAGCCCTAGTAGGCATTAGATGGGATAGTGTCATTTTCTAACTGAAAAAATAAAATGCATCCACACGTCTCTGCAGCGGAAAAATGCTACGTAGAGCTTATTTCTACGTAGAGAAATTTCCAAAGAGTCGGAATGGGATGGCTCAGGAAATTAATAATATTCCAAGCAATATATACCAAGCAATTTGATATATATTTTTTATATACCAAGCAATTTTCCTGTAGGCCAGTGGGCTGGAGCCAGCGCAGAACCAAAGCCCGCACTGTCTGATAGGGCCCGGTGAGGGATTTCGCAGCGCAGCCGCCGCGCTGGCGGCCGTGCGGGAACGGCGTCGAGCCCCCGCGGAGCTCGTTGGCGCCAGCGCGGAGCCCCGCCGCCCTGCCAGGCCCCCAGAGCAGCTCTCCGCTCTGCCCACGGGCCGTGGGACTAGTGCTGCTGCTGTGGGTGTAGCTGTCCTCATGATATATATGATGTATTTGCATTGATATGATGCATATGATGTACTCCAGGAGGAATGCCAATGCCACAGTGGTTGTTGGGATGGATTTTTTGGGTTTTTTTTTTTTTTTTTTTTTTTGGTAATTTCATGTTCAATGAAGCCGTAATTGTGGCAAAGCCAGGAGAGAAACCTTGGTCTTCTATGAAGCAGCTAAGCCATACTTTCAGGGGGAAAAAAAACGAAGCCCAAACTAGTACAATTTACTAGGACAACTACTGCAGCCATTTCATGGGCCTAGAGAAAATTCCTAGTGAGTTCTGGTCAGGTGTAGTCCAGAAAAGGAATACAGTGTAGTGTGAGAGGAGAGGATTACAGTAGGATATGCAAAGATGAAGTAGGTTATATGTATGCTACACATTTGAATTATTGAGACAGTCTACTAGCATTACAGGCACAAAAAAGGTAGGTGTGTTGTTTTCATTGTATTAAGGCTTGAAAAGGAAAGTATATATAATTAAGAAAATATTTGGGAACCCATTGGTTAAATATATAGGTTTGTTCTGATTCAAATCCTAATAATAAGTAAATAGTCTATTCTGCCACAGGAGTTGAATGGGGAATAAAAGGGAAAGAGGAGAGCATCCTGGGGGATACCCAGCAACAGTCAAATTTACCTAATTCAGGCACTGAGGATAAGCAAAACATGAGGAACAAAAATATGAGGAAACAAAATATGAAGGAAAGGAATGACAGCATGCTAGTGCTATATTCAAATCCTGAAGGAAAAGGAAAAAAAAAGAAGATTTTTTTAATCTGAACTAGGAGAGAAAAGGATCGAGAAGTCAATGACTAGTGAATAGTAATGATTGCTTCCCATGCCCTCTTTTTTCTAATTCGCTGCTCTTGTAACCCTGAGACCTTCTAAGCCTGATGTAAAGTATAAATGTAAAAACCTGAGTATTCTTCAGTGATAATATTTTCTCAAGAAATTCTACTTTTTCATTTTTTTTCCTCAGGCCTTGCGTATGGATTTCAAAAGGTAAGAACACCTTTAAAACGTGAATATAGTAGTCCTTCGTAATTTAACTGTCATGTTTTCTTGCATTTTTGAGGGTCTATTAGCTAACATTTCATATTGTGTGAAAAACAAGCAATTGCTTGGCAATTTCTTACTCTTTTCTCAGCAAGAAATGACAGCAATTAGTCTCTGTATTTTTTATTGTAACTATGAAACAATTAAAAAATATTAAAAAGTTCAGTTTCATTGTTAGTAGTATAAAATTAATCAAATTCATAAAGCAAGGTATTGAGGTTATCTATTTGAGCTGAACAAATAAAAACAGTTTATTATTTATTTCCTGACTTAAGGTTAAATGATTTAAAAGTGTTCCTATACTCAGATATACCCCAATGCATGTGTGTATCTTGATACTTGTGGGACAAACATGTTCTAGGATCTCCTATATTAACTTTACTGATTTGGAATATCTAGGGGTTGCTTTATGGAGCTTTCCAAATTTACAATAATGTGACAAAAATGCATATCTAGTTTATAATCCAATTTTATTGTTTCTGGGAAATGGAGAGGGCATCAACTTAAAGATATTAGACATCAATCCACTTTCCACTGACATGGATGGCAAAATTCCCACTCATTTCAGTGGTGGAGGATTGGGCTGCTTGCCAGCAATTGAACTTTGGTACAGTGGCTAAATCCTTTTGCCACTAAAGTTGATGGCAACATTTTATTGACACCTATGGGAGCAGGAGTTTAGGCTTAATACCAGTGTTCATTTAATAGCCATGCCTAATGCTTCCTTCTGGTAGGAGGAAATGAGACAACGGGTATTCAGAATGTGCCGTTCAGATGCCTGGTCACTTGTGAGCATTCATTTGGTTCTAAAATAACTTTTTTTTTTAATATTTCAGAATCACAAATCATGGGAGACAAGGTGACCAAAAATCTGTTCGCACCTTCCATATCTCTCAGGGATTATCAACAGCAAGGGACTGCAGTGGCATTTTAAAAAAAAGGGCAGTTGTCTTTTGTCTTGGCATCCCATAGTTTTGCGATACTTGGAGGGTCTGTGACAATAAACAGAAAGACTAACAAGCAGCAGAGTGTGTAAAGTGACAAGTGAAGTCCCTGAGTTCTTGGTGTACTAAACTTCCTTACATAAAATGCTGTGGAAGAATACTGGAAAGAAAAAGAAGTTGATTGCCTGGTGCTTAAATGGTGGAAAGCTTAATTACAAGTAAGTCTCTATTGATGAGAAAAGTGTTGAATTTATATCAAACCTTAATGCAATTCCAAGAACTAGTGGCATTTTCAACGTTAGTGGTATTTACTGTAGTCCTGTCCCAATGGAGTACTCTACAGATATAAAAATATCCTTATGAACAGATAATAACATCAGTCAGTGTATGGATATCATGTATGTGTATGAAAATGCTGTTCATTACTTTCAATAAAAAATATTTTAAATTATTCCTCAAAATATAAATACATATATTTTAATTCCCAAGAGAACAGATTAACCACATGTTCCTTCCATGACATGTTGGGTGAGAATATCTTGTTGCAGTGCTAAAAATTCTCAATCCATCAATTAAATACAGATTCAGGGCACCATCTCATATTTCCTTGTCAAATAAATTATGTCTTACATCAAAGACCACACAGATTCCTACTTAACAAAACAAGAGTATGTCTGAACATATCATAAATGTGAAATATGAAAGAGAACAAAATGAGACAGCCAATAAAATGTAAGATTTGTTAGTCAGATAACATATACCCTAGAAATAATGTTACCATCACTGAGAATTGCGATTAAGGAAATATGCTTAATCTGTCACTAAATTTTCCCATAGAATGAAACTTTTTTTATAATACAAAATAGCAAAAATCTGTGAGAAATAAAAAGAAGAAATAGTAGGTGAAATCAGGTATTTAAATGCATACAATTCTCTTCTATCAGAAAGAAGAGATTTTTCTCCTATTTTGTCTTTTATTTTCTCTTAAGAAAACACAAAGATGAAAAGGAATGTATATTGTCAAATGACTAAGTTTGAACACAGTATAAAATTATTCAGAGTAGTCAAATCAGAATCCATGCGTAGAAATTGCCTGTGACTTTCACAATAACTGTCTGGGCAATAAACTGGTAGCTGAAATGCATGGCAATAAGGGCAAAATAACATGGTAAAAAGAAGCATATGGAGAAATTGGCTCTGAGCAGGGTATTACTGCTCAAGAAAGACATCTCGGAGTTACCTTGGGTTGCTTTATAAGAACACAAACTCAATGTTTCTCAATGACCGTAAAAGCAGGCAGTGTAATGATTAATTGGGAAAGAAATTGCAAACAAAACAATGAACTTATTAAACGTCTGAGGTGCCCACAATGTGGATAGAGCTTGTTGTTCTGGTCAGCATTTATGAGAAAGTTACTGTAGAACTAGATAAGGTTCAAGGAAGTATGACAGTATGATCAGACACAGAGCGGTTCTGTGCAGGTAAGAATTGATGAGGTTGGGGCTTCTTAAGTTCTTAACTTTTTTAAAAAAAAAAATGTAGTAATAAAGTGATATAATAAAGTGAAGGTTGTTCATAATACTCATAACAGGAGGACTACGGTAACATACAATGAAATAATGAGATAATGTATTAGAAATAAACAATTCACTAAAAACATATACTTCTATTTAGATTCCATTTATTAGAAGCCCAGCATATTGAGGCAGCTTTCACAGATGAAGGATCTGAAGGAGCTCTGGCCGAACAAGAGAACCAGCTAGAAGGTGAGGTTTTTAATGTATATAAGTAATTAGATCTATTTTAAACGAACTAATTGATATGGTACACTTTATGGGCAATGTCTCTTGCCAACAGACTTTCACATTGGCACTAAGAATAGATAAGCATATGCCTTGTTTTCTGATTCAAAAGGAAGCTATATTGGCTCTGACTGACCCAACAGATCATTCAGACAAGCCAATAAACATCCCCAAAATCTCTTTATTAATCTTCATGGGAATAGAGAGTCACCAACTCATTCTCTTATCACTCAATCTTATCAGCAGTGATCTCAAAATGCTATTAAGCCTACATCAACCCCATATTGAGCGAATATCACCCTGTCTGGCCTCCTGAATATAATAGATAGTTGAGGTTCAACTCGTGTTCTATGCATCAAGCCTGCAGGTTCTTGGTGAGTTAAGAGTGCTTCTTTAGTCTAACACTAAGCTTTATATAAGCTCTCCAAATGAAGAGGAATCCATCATGTGGAAATAGTTCTAGTGATTAAGTGCCATTGGCATTTTATGCTCACTAAGTATGTCTCACTTTCCCTTTTCCAATCATTAGATCTTACTGTGTCTGTGTCGCTAGCTTAAAGGTTTTATAAGTTTTAAATGTCTTCATCTGCAGGTAATTATGGACGAAGATCAAACTTTCTCTTAACTTTCTGTGGATAAGCTAAGTAGGCTGAAATCTCTTCGTTAAGTTGGGTTCCCACTGCACTTTTTTCTCATAGAGGTTTTCTGACGTGTCAGCCTATGCCCTACCTCAGAAATAGACCTGATCACTGTTATTACTAACTTCCAATCTCTCTCAAGGGAAATATCCTGCATATGACAGGCAATGCCTACCTAAATGAGCAGATACAGCACATATATACTCACAAATATAAAAGAACCATATGAATTATAATAATTATAGTGGCAGTGCAAATATAAAGAGGATGGTAGTTCATAACATAGGTCTGTTGTTCTAAACTGATTGAGTTCATGTCCATGTAGATCACTTTGGTAACCTGACTTGACTATAAGCTGTGTTTAAGAAATAGGATCATAGGATTTGACTACCTGTTTATAAAGTACATTTATTGAATTAATAGTAGTAATAACATGCCTGTTATAGTAATAACATGTCCATGTTCATACAAGGACAACCAAATGTAGCATATTGACTGAAGGGCTCAGCAAAGTGTGCTACATCTCTCTGGTATTTTCAGTATTGCTAAATTCAATTTTTCCTTTTGCACTGAAAGACAGTAATGCATACAGGGCAGCGATGAAAAGAGAGGGGTATATGGTTATGTAGCTTTCAATTTAGTTTATGGTATAATGCACATGCCAATTTTAGGAGCTGTCTTTCTGCAGTTCAGTCAACTACAGCCCACTACAGAAAAGAAAATATTGTGCTCTTTCATAGAGGCTTTATTTCTGCTCTCTTGCTTTATATTTAATCTGAAGTTACAATCATTATGCTGATAGTGCAAGGTGTCTTTCTTTTTTCTTTTTTTTTGTTCTTTTCCCTCCAGTGGGGAAAAATATGACTGAAATCCTGAGAGCCTTATCGTGTGTTAGTGGAAGATCATTTCATCAGCTTCAAGAGAAGTCAACTGATAAAGGAGAATAAATTACAGGTGTGGCTCCTCTGCTTGCTTCTTTAGATATTGCACCAGGGCCAATAAACCCCGCTTTCTGTTATCCTTTAATTGTGAAATGTCATATTAATGCCTATCATTTCATTAATGTCTTAACTAGAGAAATTATGGGGAAAGCAGAAAAGCAACCCAAGCGCCTTCTCTCTCATTTAATCCCACTTTGCCCTTCTTTGCCACTTATGTGTCAGCATCTTATGTCGGCTAAGAGGAATGAATGAATTGTCATAAAAATCTGCTCAAATTCCATCCTGGGATGACCCGAACAGGGGATCTGGCAGACCCGGGCATGTGATGATGACCCTTAAAATCTTTCGGGAAATCTTCTTTCATTCCTCTTTTTTGCGTTCTCTGATGAGAATTGCATGAGTCACAAACTCTTAGCTGTAAAACAAGAAGGAATATTCAGCAATGTGGAGCAGATTTTCTTTCTAGCTGAGTAGTCCTGGATAAAATAATCCATCTGGGTTGGCACATCCTCTATGCCCTCCCCCTCTTTTTTCCTTCTTTTTAGTCTTTGTTTCTTTTCAAAGACTGCACGTGAAAAATAACATAATCTGGTATTCCCATCATATAATGCTGAATTGCAGAATAGTAGAAGTAGGAATGGAATATTTGGATCATCTTTGCTTTTGCTTTCTGACTGCTGCTATTTATTTCTTCATCATTAATAAGAGATAAAGCACATGACAAAGAGACTGCGGTGAAAAATGGTGAGACTCTTTGCATCAATTTTCCAGAATAATTCTATTCTGTATTGATGTCAACATATCACATAGGAAGGCTTTATTTTGGTTAAGTACCCACCAACAAACATTGATCAGGAGATGGGTGAAAAAGTAATCAATACCTGAGGAGTTCTTTGGGAACAGGTACTTTTTTCTTTCTTTCTTTTTTTTTTTCTTTTTTTTTCTTGGGTAGGTATCTGCAGTTTAAACATGAAGGACTCTGTTTATCTGCACTGCTGAAAATTAACGTTGTAGATCTGCAGTGAAATGCCACGTAAGTGTTAAATGCCACTAAGAGCGTAGGACACCCACATGTTCTCATCTCTACTAGTGGCTGCTGAAATAATCACTTTCTCGTCAACTTTCGTATAGTTTATCTTTGGAAAATTATCAACAGATATTTTTCAGCATTACCTAAAGCTTTTAGTTTTGTTTGTAATCAAAGGCATAAGGGTGAGTTTAATAAACCATTTTATCAAATGAAGACTACTAAAAATAGAAATGGCTACAAACTTTTCTCATTATTGCTATTACAGATTTTTTAAGAACATATTTCCTGAGTAGGGAGTTTTCTGCATATTGACAATTAATGACAATGTATCTGTGTCACCCAAGTTGAACAGTGGAGTAAGTAATTTGGAATGTGACGTTTCAGCTGCATAAACCAGGAGTAATATTGTTAGAGAAACCATGTCACCTGTGGCTTCCCTGTAGATCACTGTCCACATGAATGCAGAGGACAAGCCAGAGAAGTAATAATAATTAGGACTCCTAGCCGAGGTGAAAAGCTATTGCCTCATGGAACTATTTTCCAATCATCCTCTTTCCAGCTGAGCTGGACTAGCGACACTATAAACTGGCAATTAAAAGACTCAAGTTTAAAAATACCTTCAGCTTCCCAGGTCTCGTAATGGCAAAGGTTAAGTGGATTAGGGGGAGATAATTCACTTGGTGCCAGGGGGAGGGTGCTGAGTGCTGTGGCTCTTGGCTCCCCCCTCTTTCCTCCTCCGTTACCCAAGGGAGGGTTGTCTCACCCTTGCCAAAGTGAGACAGGCAGGGGGGAAAGGCCCAGAAAACATTCCAGTGGGTCACTGCAGTTATTCATGAGCACTGCACGGTACCTACAGTTTTAACTTTCATGCAGTCTTGAAAACTAAACTGGAAAGTAATGGCCACACCTTGGTTAAAATTTTTAATGCTACTACATATTGATCCGGAGCTTTCACTAAATTTCCTCAGTTTGTTCTCTAGGAGAAGAAATACAAATAAGATTTCAAACAGCAACCAAACAGCAACTGTCCTCTGTGCTCCGACTGAATTAAAACCACCAGTTACACCTCGAGTTGTGTGGCAACACCTACACAGTGTTTCTAATTAACTTTGTAAGTTTTTAATCAGTGACAAATGCATTTTTGTAAATTCAATTTGCCTTTTATTGCAGCACCTATAAAATGTCTTGCAGCATTCCGGAACTTTATGAACGTTTTACTTGCTACTGACAAACTGCAGCTGTCGGACCTACAACAAAGGCGAAGGTTTATGAGCAACTGGGATTAGGATGTAGGTTCAGCAATTAAAGTTTGAGGAGGGGGAGGGAGAGATAACTTACAAAATTTGCACTTGCCAATGTGAAAAACGCACCAAAAGCTTTTCATATCCCAGGACAGTGTCAGTTAAAGTGGTTAAGAGGAGCATACTCTGTTTTAAACTCACTATTTGGAGAGAGCTCCATATGTGAAAAGGTCACACAGATTTCATTAATAAATCTACGCTGCTATTTGTTTTCTTTTTTAATCAAACTCAAATGCATTCTGTTAAAGGGCTGAGTGATTAGATCGTAAATCTGAATGTCCTTGAAGATGATGAAGAAAATGCTTATCTGTAAAGCAATCATCATACTGCCAGTTCTATCATTTACACATTTTTACAGGTGCTGGGAAAATGGTTTAATTTTAAATCACTTGCTTGAATTGCTACGTAAGAAAAAAAAATACTCCCAGAATTTACAGTTAAAAGAGCAACTGGGTTAGTTGTGACATATGGAAACAAACCATTACATCTCCTCTTCTGTCTCTACATTCACGGTTCAATCAACTTTCAGAATAAAAATGAAATAATATTTCATCTTACTGAAACACAGCACTCAGTACATTAACTTTTGCTTTTAGTTATAGAGTGCACTGCTCCGAAATTCAGCAACTTTGAAATTAATGGGTTTTAGTGAGGATTTACTTCCCTTAGTTTTAAATATAGAGATAGTCCAGATGAGATTTCTAATTCTATTTTGGCACATTAGTTAATGGAAGTCCTTGCTCCGTGTAGTGCAGAGCACTAAACCTTCAGCCACGTTTCTCACTTCTGCTTTTTAATTTTCTGGTTTCCATATATCCTTATTTTCCTAAATTTGTATTCAATAATTTTGCTAGTGTGTTCTCATATTGTAAGCACTTGTCATGTCTTGCTGCAATTTCTACTTCATCCATGCTAGGTCTTGCAGATGATTTGTCAATCATGTCCGAAACCAAATTGTCCTATGGCAAATTGTGCTGCTAGAAGGAAGTTAGGAAGTTAATGTCTCTTTGGAATGCTAGCTTTATTAAGATAATTAAAGCAGATAATAAACTTTTGAATTTGTAGACATTCTAACAAATAGAATGAGATATGAGACAATATTTTGAGGTGAGTAAAAAACGTTTGCAATTTCTCAGACAACTACATGACCATTTCCCACTTTACCTCAAATCTCATTCCGTTTAATTAAAAGTTTTCCTTTTGAGAACTTCTGTTTTGTAGCTTCAAAAAGCTATAAGATACACCTATATGGCACTGATCTTATTGCCAAAATCAGGCTCAGTGGAAAATGTTTCACTGACTTAGCACAGGGCACACTAACTGATGCCCGTGGTTCTGAGGGAATGTAGGCTCTGCAAAGGCTTATATTCTTTTTAACTTTTTTCCTCTCTGGTTAATCTGACTGAAGTCAAGAGAGATACTCATATGCACATAGTGAAACATTTGTCTGTTTAATTTTAACATATGTTAAAAATTACTTGCTTTGGCTACTTGCAGTAGTTGAAAAGAGATTATGATAAAAGTCCGTTGTATTTTAGAAAGACCTAAACTTTCCAAATCAAATTTTCTGACACAATATGGTAAACAGAAAGAGTAATAGTGTCAGATGCATCTCACTTTACGTGACACAATTATCTTTAATTGAAATTTTGAAATTTATAAGCATTATTTTTGCGTTGTTATAGATACTGCGATTTCGTGCTTATAAACACAAATATTAACTTAAAATTGAGTTCAGCGAGCCAGTTTTGTATTGTATGCAGCGAAGATTAAAAGAAACAGTTCCCAATCCTCTCCTGGGAAAGATCAAATGGTTACTAAAATGAATGCAACCTTAAAATATAAAGTTTAGCCCCGGGGGGAGGGCAATTAGACATTTTAGTTATAATTAACACTTCTACTCTCAAGTGTTTCAAACAGATTGTGTCCCATTATAGGTTGTTGCTCAGGAATTGGAAATTGCTTTGATTTAAGAAAACAATCAGAAGAAACATTGTCAACTGAAATCAGTAAATTCAAGTGTTCACTCTTAAAGCAGTAATTCTGGATTCTTCAGACACATATATCATCCATAAATCCATCAAGTGCTATTTGCGTATGCATTCTTTGTGTGAAAAGGTGTGACAGACAAGAAAACTGAACTGTTCCCTATTTCTGAAGAACGTGTGGTAAAGTTTTCCTTAGGCACTGCATTAATTTATCTGGAATGTGAGATTTGCCACTTTTTCCAATATAAATGTCTTTAAGTTTATTGGTGCTATTTCATTATTGCTCCTTTATTTCCTTCAGTTTACAAATATTTCAGAGGAATACCTGGAAGTTTGTGAATGAAGGTATTGTAGCTCTTGCTTTTTTCAATTTGTCTTGATAGACAAAGTACGATATAGAAAAAGCTGAAAAGTTCTTCTTATTGTCTTTCAGAGAGCTACTCAAGTGTTTTTGGATGTACTGCTTGCTGGAATGTGCAATACAGGTTATTTTCTGTCCTTCTCCTCAATTATGTGTATATGTTTGTCAGGACATTGACTACAGATTATTCAATTCCGTAGTTTGTTGCCATAAAAATTATTGGGTTTTGTCCTAAACTGTGAATACTTTGCTACTTTGGATCAGTTCATCTAAAGATATTTCCTGGCTGTTAAGGAACTTTGACTTATGCGTACCTACTACTACACTCCTTTTGGCATCTATATATTCATATCCTGTGTAGGATCATGTCCTGACTTCTAAATACTTTGCAGGTTGTTAACATACTTAGACTTGCAGAGACAAATGCAGATAGTACACCACTAAAAATAAATTCTGGATCATATATTTATTAAATGAATTGTAACTGTGTATTAACAGATAAAAAGTCAGTGGAATTTTCTGTGAAACTCTTCTCCAGCTGTAGAAGCATTGCAAAACCATTGGCCTTCATTTTGTCCTCTCACAATCTGAGGTAGAAGGATGCTGAAATGCCTGACCAGGGTGTAAAGAGTATCTTTCTACATTGACTGTTCACAACTAGCCTGCCCCTGCACAACCTACCTGCTGATATTGAGAAATGCCAACATAAACTTTATGCACATAATGGCATAAAATTTTAAATGTTTTCTCTGACATAGATCAATAAGTCCCAAATACCAGGCAGGAGCTTTTCTGGAGGATACAGAGTACTAGTTAGGACAGTGAGTAGTTTATTTCTTGACCTCAATGGTGGTCTTCACCAAGGATTTCAGTGTGTAAGACAGGATACCATATGTAAAAGAGAGAAAAACTAAACTGCCAGATTGACTTTTCTACTGTGTTACTTACAAGATACGTACCTTTGTTTCCAACTCCTTCTGTGTTGTTCTCCAAGAAGGCTGTCTTGACTACAAACTCATATGGAGCAAGTCCTCCTTCTGCAGATAATGCCTTCTCTCTCGCTCGCTCCTGAATGCCTAAGGGGTGTAACACATATGGTAAGTAACAATAAAATACTGATCTAACTGTACAACTTTATGTAGGGCATGTGTGACTAAAACCTGAGCAATAAAATTTCTTTTCCTGCTCAGACAGAATTGAATATATGCCTGTCATATTTTAATTGGTTGTTAAATGGCACATATGCCCACAGATCACAGGAAAAAAAAAAAGAAAAAAAAAAAAAAAAAAAGATACAGTATCATTGTGTATTTGCAATTTTCAATGAAACGTTTATAGCAGGTTCTGTTATACCTGGACAAATTAAGCTGAAAGACACTAAATAGTTACGTTGTTTAGGAATAGATGTGCATTTAAAAATGAAGAAACATTAACCATAATAACATAATTTAGTATTAGCAGCAAAAGTAGTTTTGAGCAGAGGACAAAGGCATACCCAGTGATACAAAAGCAATACTATAGAGCAGTAAATGTTCTCAGCAAAATGATCACCATTGCCTTCCTAAACGCAGACAATCAGGGCTTTATGCACCCAACAATAATATGGACTACTGTAAAGGGAATCCCACTTCAGCTACAGTAGTAAATATTATGCAATTCATTAACATCCTTCTAAGCAATATCAAAGAGCTATTTGAAAGAGAAATAATATTTATTTTTAAGATTATGTAGCTGAAATATTGAACAACTTATTTTATTAGCCTTGTGAATTCTGAAATTGTTGGATCTTTGCTTGTCTGGTACGTAATTTTGGTAAATGATAAAAATGGTAAATGTATTTCAAAAGCAGAGAGAAAAAGGGAAAAACTGGATGTGCTACATAAACAGTGAATCTAAATTCCCTTCAAAGAGTGGAGTATCCAGTGACAAAGATTAATGACAGAGTACTTAGCAAGCATGAATTAATGATAATATAGTGCAAACAAAAATTGCACTGCTGTTTTCAAGAATACAATTTTTGGAAAAGCTGTGTAGATTTAATTAATTAGCCAGAGAATTGAGAGGTATTGTAATGATGCTAAGCAGAAGACATGATCAGTTAGATTGGTGATCTATCCTCTGCCCTTTCTTCAAAGCTGACTAAAATGATACTTGTCTAGCAAAATAAAGCCTCATGATTTCTGCTTAGCCTATATGGGACTGTAGCATACTGAATGAGCCATGCAGACACGATAATGTTGGCCTTTCTCACAGAAGAAAAATTGAACTGAGAAAATGTGAAAGTTCGAGTCCTTTCTTTGAGTATATTAAGAAGTTTGGATTAAAGCATAGCCCTTGACCAGATAAGCACCTAGGAAGACTATGCTGCGCCCCACACTGAAGAGTGATTTGCTGTTATTCTAACACTACCCAAGGTAAGATTTAATTTTGTTATTGCATTAAGTAAAGACTAGAGGAATGACCATGACAGGGAAACACAGGAAGAGTGGATAAATGCCAGGGATTTCAGTGGCTAAGTATGATGTACTTAGCCATCATGTACTGATGTACTCAGTATGTACTGAGTATGATGTACTCAGCCCTTGCATATATTTAGCAACCAGGTACTCATTTTGCCCCGTTGAAAGAGGCTGAAAGTAACTTGGGCTGATGGTTCCTTAGCTGCTCTTGCACCTTCCTCCAGCAGCTGGGTGTGTGATACCCCAGCGATGGGGAATGCTGCTCCAGAAACCTTCCAACATCCCCGACCCTTTTTTGCAAAGCCACCAGTGTATTTTCATGTTTTCAAAGCTCTCTTCATATTTACTGTCTGTAATATGAAGCCTCCATCAGCATTGTTTCTCATTCATTATAAACATTTATTAGAAATCATGAAAAACTGATTATAATAGTTAGGTTTTCAACTTTGACTGCTGTCTTAGAGATGAACTGAGATTGTATATTTGATGCGACATTGGGTTTGTTTTAGCTGTGGCTGTAAGCACATACAAGGCTTAAAAAGACAGGTAGTATCTTCCATTAGAGCTGATTATAATAAGGTGGAGGGGGAAAAAGTTTTAATGTGCCCAGCCTTTCCATCAAGCCTATCTAGGTCCATCAAATCTATGGACAATCATCTGAGCTATAAAGTAATGATTTATTTGACTGAAGTGATACTTCAATGTGACTTCTTTCCTATTCAGTGCTCCTGTTATTGTGAGAAAACATGCAGCAATAAGTTTAAGTCTAACCTGCTAGCTCTTGTGTAGCTTTATGTTACTTTACATGAGATGACAAAAACACAGTTCTTTGTATTTGGTAAAAAGAATACTAAGATGGGTAAAATGTTTCACTGCCACCCAACAGACACCTTTGCATAGGACTCAAATGAGAGTTTTTTCTATCAGAGCTTTTCTATACTGCTCTCACCCAGCAAAATATTGAGCTTTGGAGATGAGCCAAGCTGTTTAATATCCCATCCTCTGTTACATATCATTGCAGCAGCCCTGAAGGTCTTGTTAGATCTGGTCCGAAAGGTCAGGTGGGTTGGATGGTTGAATAGAAATGCTAAAATATTTATGTAAGTGCCAATTTAATAATTCAGACACTTAACCCTTGTCGGAAAGTCACTATGAAACACGAGACAACTGCAACAAATTGTAAATTTGAAATGTATTTCATGCTCTTTAGAATCTTAGAGCAACTACAGTTTTCCTATTTGGCCTGTGTTTCCCCACAAAACTCTGCTTTAAGTTGCAAAATCAGAAATGTTTTGCTAAACGTCTTTGGAGCACATCTTCAGCTTACTGGACATGATGGCCTTATTTGTACAGTCGGATCTTCTTCAGGCTTTTGCTCCTCTGTGACATGTACTGGTCACAAAGCTGTAAATATGATGCTGCTTATTTAACTAGGCATGTATAAGATGCTGAGGAACATACGAATATTTGAGTCCTTTCTCAGATAAATGCTGCCCTCATATATTTTTCCTCAGTTCCTGCTGACAGCACTCGGAGCTGTGTCTCAGTATCTGAAGACAGAATTTGGCTGATGAATGATATGGAGTATATCAGTGCACAAAATCTCCAAGATTTGTGCAGTTTAATCATTTGTGCTCCCTCTGCTGGTAGCCAAAGATGAAAATAAATTGCAAGGAACTTCACATGGATTTATGATTGCTTCATAACATAAATCAAAATATTCTCAATTTATATGGGTAAATTAGCTAACACCCACAATTTCACTCGCGCGTGCGCGCGCGCGCACGCACACACACACACACACACACACACACACACACTCCTCTGACTCATACAGCTACTTCAAGACCATGAGTTTTCAAACTCAATTCTTTTATAAAGCACCATACTGTCTCATGCCAAACACTCATTTTGAAGCAGCCATAAGATCAAATGCAGGATGTAAACAAGCACTGGGGAGGGATTCTGCTCAAAACTTTGGAATGTATGACCACTACTTTTCCCAGCAGAAATTACTCAAGGGTAACATAAGTGAAACAAACTTACTCAGCAGATATATGTGCTAAAGCATATACAGTGTTCATATGTTTTCCCAACCTTTTCCTCCTATTAAATCTGTCTTTAGATGCCATGAGTGAAATATCTTCTTACTTTCCATGAATATGGCGAAGAGCTAAGGAGTTGCATTACAGTTCATTTTCTGTCTATTCTGTGCCCACAGTAAATGGATGCTGTGACTATTATTTTAGCATCTGGTCTGTGTACGTAACTTCCGGTGACTGCTACAGAAGTGACCTGTGTATTTGAAGGAAGAATCTGATCCTGAACCTACTATTTAGCACGTAGTTTTTACCTGTAAGCTAAGTGTTGATCATTTAAACATCAGGCAGATAAAATATGTTCCTCGGTTGTTATCCTCTAAAGAGAAGCAAATATATCCCAACAGCCAAATGCCTTTAAGTGACAGAAAATGTTTCCTCCCTCTTGTGATTTTTTATAGGTAAACATTTTTTTTAGAAAAATATAATGACAAAGCTAAAACTAAAGATCTGAGTCAGTTTAAGACTACCTAACGGTGTATCAGAAATAAAATAATAAAAGCTTGAAGACTGAGAAAGTTAAGGAGTTTATTACTGGAGACAGAACTTTTAAGAGTGCGTAGGGAAATCGCAAGTCTCAATGAGAACTGAATTTCTGTTACTCCTAGCCTTTATTGGCCTAAAATTAACATTTTAAAAAGTTCTTGGGCAGCAAAATAACTCACCAGTAAATTGAGTTTCATCATAAACAGAAATATAAATTACTTACTGAACCTTTTTCTAGGAATGGGAGGTGCACAATATTTTGCACTCCAAGAATGATGTTTTGAAGATGCGTCCCTGGGGTTGAAAATGCACTTATTATAGTCTCCGTGAGTAGTCTCCAAGGTGAAGTCATGGCTTTACTCCAGATAATTCAATCCTGGAACTTGGTCATTCTACTCTTTTAAAGCAGATTCTTTAACACACTTTTATTCCAAGTGCTATTTATTAGTTTTCAAAAATTTTTGATTCAGTGGATTTTAGCATTTAGTAAATGCCTATTAGTAGTACAAAATTTACATTCATACTGTGTCAATTATCATTGGAATATATAGGAAAATCGAGGAAAAATTCAAGGATATGATCTCCTCTATAAAGACAGAAATCATTATATGCAGTCAAAGAGGGAAAACCGATCCTCACTTCTACAAAAAGGACTATCCTGTCTTTTTATTTTTCACAAACCCTTCTGGGAAAGTGAAGTCCACATCTGTACCTGTTCACTTGTGGCATAAGCACAGGCAGCACCTGCCTATACCGAGACATCCTGCACTGCATCCTATATGTATCCATGCCAGGCACATTCTGACTACACGCTCCCTATCCACAGAGAAAACAAATGAGATTATTTTCTCAAAATGGAGGAAAAACTTGGCTTCCCTCTAGGCAAGCACCTGGGCCAAATTTAGTAATTGCTTTTGAAATCTAGTAATTAAATGCAAGATGATTCTGCTATATGACATGCAGTTTAATGACTTCATTTTTTTCATGCTGCATAGATACATTCAATGAAGATTTTTAAACACCAACTGCTTCTGCTAAGCATTAAAAATGCAAAGCGTAGTATAAAGATAACAGGTGCAAACCCAGTTCTTTAATGTTCATACAGATTCTTCATGAGTTAGGTGGATACAATAAAATCAAAGTATGAAACTTCCAGTTTTAATATACCAGTGGAACTTCATTTTAGGAACTCTCATAGAAGCAGTGATGTTTTATAGAGCTAGCTATTTTGCTTTAGCACTGTTTCTTCTGAGAAAGATGGATTTGCTTTGCTACACTCCTATCAGATCAGACTATAATTTGGGTTTTGGCTTCTCAGGAAAAGCTTCTGCATGAAAACAGAATGCAGATAAAATCAGGTCTTATTGTTACCACAAGGTAGAAAGATTCTTTTCAACATGGTAACTTCTTCCATATTAGATCTGTTAGACTACTTTTACTAGTAGCTAAAAGATTTAGTATTAAATCTTGTGGGTTTTCTTTTTGTTTTTCTATCAGTGTCATTTTTTTTCATTTTCTTTGGAGACGGTCTTACTGATGAAACAGATAAATGAACAAGATAAATGAACAATGTGATGTTAGGGACAGCAAAGGAAATCCATCCTATATTTTGACTCACAAGTGTCCTGTGACAGAAATAACACACCTAATGTTACCTAGAAAAAGTGTGTCTTCTCAGAACAACATTTGCAGTAAGAAACAGAGGGAGCAGTTTGTGCCTTGTGTACGTGCACAGGAGAGTGGAGGGCAATGGCTAGGTCTGGTTTTTGGTGACTGAAGCACACAGTTTTCCCACGTCTGGTAAAGTCCATTTAGAATTTACAGTTCCTGTTCAAATTCAGTTAACCATTCCAGCCTTTCATGACAGTCTATCACTGAATCCTTGGAAAAAGAAATGAAATTAAATGTATAGATCAGCAAATGATTTTTACACATTAGTTATCTGTATCTAATCCTGCATGTTCTCTGTGTTCTTCAATTGTTTGTTTGGGGTTTTTTGTTTATTTTTCTGGTATGTCAGTTACACATTCAGTGCTTTACCAAACCTTTTTACCTTATCTTGTAAATTTTTTGAAAAGTTTTTGTGAGGACACATTTCTAAAAGAGGCTTCTGAACTCAGATGTCAATACTAAACCATAATATGAGTAGATTAAAAAATAGATTGGATAGTTAAAGTAGTCTTCAACCATCCTAAGGCCCCTGCCAATACTAAGAGCAATAAGCCAGGATGTGGAAAGTTAGCAGAGTTAGGTGACCACTATATGCAGTTTAATGAGATTGCCAGGTTACTCTTTGAACTATCAGTGTGATTATTTTCTTAAGTATAGATTATCCTTTGAAAATGGTTTCAAGGTTAGAAGTTGAGAAACAGAAAGAAATTTTCAGAAGGAGGTGTCATCTTCTTGAAACTCAGTGTTATGGATGAGATGGAGCTCTCTAGGATGACAAAAGATAAAATTCATTATTCAGAAATAAAATTAAAAACTTCTTGTCTGAGTAGATGAAGAGCTGCTTAAAAAAATAGAAAAAGAAATAGCCAATTGTTACAATTGATGAAGTTGGCAAACTGATTGAAAATACTCTTTAGATTACTATTCCTCGCCTTATTTTTTCTACTATTTTATACCAATATTTTTAAATATATATTTGAATGTATGTATGTGTATCTAATAGCTTAATGTTCTAATAATGTAAATATATAAACATGCATATGGTTTTCTTTTCATTTTATAGCACACAGATAAAAATCACTTTCTAAATTAAAATCAAAACCTCACTTAGGAATTTCACTTTCTTTGAAAACTATTAAGAATACTCATGAGTTGCATCTGTAGCTTTCTTCCAGCATAACACTATAATATAGAGAAAGTTTCCTCCACTCTTTGGGCATTGGCTCTCTCTTGAAGCCTGGAAAAAATCACTGAGATCGCACCTGAAGGATCAGCAGAGGAGAGCGCCTCAATTAGAGGCAAGAACCCAGGCCAAAAAGGACTGCTCATAATTCTCATGGAGCTCCTTCCATTTGGCTTCCTGCCTTACCAGCTGGCACAGGCTGTGCCAGGTGTGAAATGTTCTGTGTTGCTTGCTGTGGATCCTCCACACTCGGGCAGGCTCCCTGCGCCTCCCCCTGCCACCTTTCCCCTTGCAAAATCCTCATAGCCTTTACATTTGTGGAAAATGGAATCCCAAACACCTCTGAGCCACAACTGCCCTGCGTTGCAGCCGCTTTGCAAACATGTGAATGGCTGCACTATGGGCAAGGAAACAGCATCCCTGCCTGGAGTCAGGATTTCTGAGCTGCAGTTGTCTCGTTTTTCACAGTGCAAATGTTTTAACAAAAGTTATGCAGCTGAAACAAACTCCAGGGAGTGCTTTACAATTCGCTCTTCATACGAACATATTTAAATGACCTTTGTGTCAGTTTGATGATGAAAATTATTTCTCTCTACAAGTTACACAAAACTGGAGAAGTTTGGGGTATAAATTCAGAACAACATCCTGGTTTTTCATCTGGCTTATCCTAGTCAGTAGTACATGATGCAGTGGCATAACAGAAGTAACAAGCGTAGGGAGGGATTCTAACCCTTGGTTACCACATCTGTCTCTCTACATTATCATCGTTAGAGATCTCAGGTGAAATTTCTCTCTTTCCATTTGAAAGATTCATGTTCCCTCTTATGAACTGGGCATCAGCCCAGCCATGATGGACACAGTGAGCTCTATTTTGAGCTTTTATGTGTGTACATTATTTTAAACCAAGCAGGGAAGGAAACAGTGCGTGTTTCCCTAATTCAGAACTGTTTCCAGAAGAGGAAATTAAGGGAGAAAAAAAAAAAAAGGTATGTCCATTTTCCCACAGCTGATAGATTTTACACCTCAAATATACATAAATCATTTATTAATTTAAAAAAGCTGGGCTCTTCTGACATTTTAATTGATAGAGTAGAAGGATGCTGTAGTGGTTGAGGCCATTGGCTGAGGCACTAGAGATCGAGTCAGTTGCTGGAAACTGCTACAGACTTTCTGACACTGAGCAAATCAACCTCTCTGCATCCCACATTTACTCAATAGCTGTGTATTTAGACTTAAAGCTCCTTTCAGCAGGGATTGGCTTTTATTACATTTTTCATAGCATCTAGTACCTGAGGCCCTGATCTCAATGAGGTCATCTGGCTATTAGCATAACACAAACACAGCGCGCACACATCCACACACATAAGTCCCCAATCTGCTCTTTTGCCGAGATCATACTCAAAGAAGGTGCATGTAAAAGGAACTAAGGGGAAACATTTAGCTGGACCACAGCAAAAAGTCCTTTCAGGTCAAAAAAAATAAGCAAAATATCATACTTACTTCCAACAACTTAGACTAAATTGCTCATAGCTAATCAAGGCATAACAGAAATAATTATGGATAAAACAACTCTCTCTGTAATCCACCTCCTGTAGGCAGGCCCAGCAAAGTAGATATGCCCTAAGGTGATCAGAAATGCCTTGTAATTGAGTTCCAGCAGTCATTTTAAAACAAAAGCAATGCAGGTTGGGGGTATTGTTGTGTCTGATGACCTGCTTTGATGCTGGTCATTAATACAAGGTTTTGGAAGGAAACTGTGGGCGACTTGTGCTCTGCTAGCCTCCTCTTAGTGGGATGCACGTGTGTGGGCAGGCGCCACGACGTCCTCACAGAAGCTCTGCGCTGGAGCAGAGTCTCCGCGGGCTGCAGTGACATACCCGGTCACTGTACACACAGCTGCTGGAGACAAAACAACACTAACTTGAATCGGAAGATCTGGGTTCTGTTAGTGACTCGGCTGTGTTTCCTGTATTGCTCTAGGCGAGGCGTGCAGGGCCTCCTCTTTACTCAATCATTCCCCTCATAGCATCTTGAGGGGGATTAGTCTCCCAGCCTACACTTCCTAGGCCTTCTGTCCTGATCGGCAGTACCCCCTGACTCCTCAGGTGTGTGATGCAGCTTATGGCATTTGTTATGTGATCTGGTACTTAGGCAAAGGCCGAGTATGCGGCTGAATTCAATTCTTCATTCAGCAGAACTCTTAGAACTATAATAGGCTTAAATTGAGTAAATACCTACTGAAGGACTTTAGGTTCTGTGTCATTAGGTGTCCATATGTACTTTAAAACATGCAAGGAGGTAAATAACTTTAGTGGAACTGCTTAGGGGCTTAATGTTCAGCGTATGCCTAAGTACTTTACTGAAGATAGTGCTGCTGCTACCTATGCCGTATGTTTAGAGTTGAGGATCGGCTTAAGTGCGTTGCTCAACTCATCTGTAGAAGCCTAATATTCATATACTTTTTGGCACAGTGTATACAAATATTTGACGTAGCAAATAAAAATAATTTGGATTTGCTTATACGAAATATCACTAATTGCTACTTTTGTCTTTCTAATATTCCTACAGAAACACAGAATTTGAGGCCAGGTAGCTCATGAAAATTTCCAGGAATCTGCTTACCTTATAACCCTTTACTTTTACATAATACTGAAATCACAGTACGGATGTGTATTTTGAAGTAATTGTGTTGGTGGTCCCTTCATGCTTTCCAAACATCTAACAGTTAGCTAAGCAAACACACGTGACTGATTAAAAGAAGAAAGGGAACTATTTTTACAGGGACCATTAAACTTTAACTACCATCTGGCAGGGAATGATTAGAGAAGATCAAAATTAAAGCAGTCAACACAAATACTGTGTGGATACCTCAGGGAATTAATGTGGATAGAAGACGGTGGACTTGTGGCTGTGTTAAGAGACAGACAGAGAAGGAAGTGGTGAACACATCCTTTATAGCTGCGGCCCTAATGGCCACATTCATGGCAACAGGAGCAGAAAAAGAAGAAATCAGGAACACCTGGGAATAATCAGACACTCTCTGTCATTAAAAAAAAAAAAAGAAAGTAAAAGCATTATACAAGAGCCACTCCATTTTTGTTCTCCAGCAAGTCAGGAAGGAAATTTTTATGTGGAGGTGTTGTTGAAGTTGGCAGGTAGTTAATATTCAAATTAGCCTACTATCTTTACATGGGTTTTAAATGGGTTCTATAATAAATCTTTTAATTAAATGACCTTACGGAACATGGGCCTGTGGTTGATCGAACTGAACACTGGATGTCACTATTTATACACACTATTAGTCATTTTAGAGGCATTAAAAATGCAATCCAACCACGAATTGGAACAGTGCAGCCATAACTTTTTGCAAATTTACTAGCCTAAATATCTGTAATTATTGGGGTCCTGAGTCAGTGGTTTCAAAGAGCCATGGCTTCTAAGCTGCCTGTCCCAGCACAGGTTGCCCTCACAGTTGTTTCCCTGGCAGCCTCAGCCACACTGCTATTACGTGCTCTCCAGCAAGAGAGAAAGATTAAAGACAGAAAGAGCAGAAAGACTAGGAATGACCAGTTTAGTAACATACTGTGAAATGCAGTGCAGCATTTTGGTGTATGGCTTTTTGATCTCATAGTGTGCTAAATATGTTTAAAAGCCTCTGAAACCTGGCTAACTGTACTGGATTTCCTAAACTTATGCTAAACAAAAATAAAAAATGGTTGAAAATGTATTTCATTCTCGTTGACCCAGAATTTAAACTACTGCTCACTGTATACATGTGTGTATACATACTTTTTTTTTCCTGGGCAAAATATTCTTTTGCCATAACTACAAAATGATGTAATAAAGTTGAGCGTAATGATATGACAAGATGGGGATAATGAACAGATTTTGCTTTGCTAAGTCATTTCCAGCCTTATGCAGTATGAAGAAATTCTGCTAACACAAGTAATCTTTCTAGTGAGGCAAAAATGAGTTAAGAGCACCCATAATATATTGCTATAATATTAACATTATATTTTTACTATGTTGTTGTAATAGTTATAGATCATATATGTATATCAGACAATATGATAAATGGTATAGATGCTGCTTTACATAAATACTAGTTTAAGATTGTGTGGGGCCAAAATAGGCCCTTTTCACAAATCTCTGGATAGGCAAAAGATGGGAAGCAAAAGGCAAGGCTATAGCATTCTTTCCTCACAATATACTACAGACTTAAAGCAGTGGAGAGCCACCTGAAAAAGCAGCCGAGCTCTGGTAAACCTCTTCAGTTTGTTAATTCAGCTTAGATGCAGAACGTGCTAAGACGGCTCCGAGTGCATAACAGCCTCTGGCGCTCTCTTGTTAACAAGGTGCAGAGCATTCATTCTCCACATGCAGAATTCCAAGCTCTGAGCCAAGCTGACAGAGAAATACAAGAGACATTTGTTGATCTTTTTTTTTTTTTTTTTTATAATGCCCACAGGCATCTACAGATGTGATTCCATGTAATGAAGCATGTGGCCTTAAGATGGAATTATTTGCAAGCAGCAGGATCTCCTGGCAAAGGAGATGGCACTTGCTGTGTTATGAAAGCTGTCCCTCTACAGCCGTGTTTGGTTAGCACCTATGCCCTGTCGGAACTGGCACAGATGATCATGTGTGGGACCAGTGCCAGCGCAGCAGATGGGAGCAATTGCAACATACCAGAGCGCCAGGGTGTTCATCAAGCTGGAGCCTTATGGACAGAAGCCCTTCCAAGAATTTAAAAATGGCAGGTAGGCTGGAGTTCCTATACTTTAGGTATACAGAGTATACAAATATGCTATTTCTTTAGCAACTATGAGCACAAGTAGTTATCATAATTTTGAAACAGTCCCTTTGCACCCCTCAAAGTATGGCAGTAGTCAGCTGAATTAGAGCAACTGCTTCTCAGGAATCAGCCTGGTCGAAGGCTGATTCTCTCTGAGGTAGAACCTTAGAGGGCAGAATCTGTGCACCCCGGTCAAATGATTCCACGTTTTTTTCTGCTAAGTGGTTCAGACTGAAGAGCTTTAGGATGATAATATTCCTCATTTGTACGATGCCTTTCAGCCAGTGATCCCAAAGCAATTTGCAAGTATGTGAAAACTTAGAAGCACAGTTGAAAGGTAGGTCATTTACAATTAAGAAAATGAATCTTGCATGTATTAATGGCTACCTCCCATCTACCCTCCCACCAGAGATTAACTGGAATTATATTCACTGTGAAGAGCTGGAGAAAGTACACTGGAATGATTCTGAACACAAAATCCTTCTGCCAGACTCCAGCATACATGTGCATATCCTGCATTTGCTCTTTACATGGCAGAAGACAATCACGGCAAAACAGTTAGTCAAAACACTAATTTACTCTCAAAACAGGAATTAGCAATTGGAGCAGTGGTTACCTAACATTCAGCTTGTCAACAACCTCTGCATATCGCTCTAAAAGACTTACCTAGAACAGCCTACACAATTCTGAGAAATACTAAGAGCAGAATAATCTCACCTAAACACTTTGGCTATTACTGCTTTAAAACAGAGAGTGCTGCTGGCACTGCAGTTTCCCCTGTGCAAAAGCCTGTACTTCTAAAACAGCCCAGTAACAAAACATCTCTCCATTTTGTGATTTTTTTCAACTTCAATAATCAAAAACTCTGGCGACTAAGCAGGAGAACTTGAGCACTGGGCAACAGGCCTAGTTATCGAGAGCGAAAGGAGTGAAAGCAACTCTACCAATGAGCCAGCTTTTCTGGCAAGGCTGCTTGGAGCCTTGGTCTCATTTTACACTAGATCCTAGTAGCTAAGATGAAGATAAGAACATCTCTTTCTCATGCAGAATTTCTGTTGAATGCTTTCTGATTTTCTTCTTGACAAAATCCCAGTTTTATACTTCTATATATAACAGCATAGTAGTAAACCCCATGCACATGATCTTTGTGCTATTTAAAGCAGCTCTTAGAGCCCCTAAAAAGACATAATATGAGTTATCATAGATTTGGAAGTGGGTTTTTTTTGTTTTGTTTTGTTTTTTTCATGTTACACCAGTGGTCTCAATAGTATTAGCACAGTTTTAGAGTCTTGCTAAGTGTGAACACGCTGTGCTCTCTGTTTCTATGTTTAATGTCATCATTTTCTAGGACTCGAGTTAAAATAATCAGTACATTGTTGAGCAGAATTAGTTTGTTACTTGCCTTCAGCTCTTTACTAAAAGGAGCTATTGAGACTAAACTTTAGGGAAAAAAGGTCTTGTGTAAGTATTCTCAGAGACAAAGTTTGCTTGACAAACAGATTGTCCCATTTCCTGGTAAAAAAAAAAAGTCTACAGTGATAAGGGGAAAAAAAAAAAAAAAACCCTTTCATCATCATATGCCTTCCTTTACAGCATCCCTTCCAATGCACCCAGCTCAGCAATTAGCACTTCCAGCAGTCCTTATGCCAAGTTTGCCAACCACTTGCCAACAAGGTAAGCAAGTATTAATAGCATGTTGCAGTTTGTATTCCTATTTAAGCAGAGCCATCTAATGATGGCTTCATTTCATTCCAGAGATGATTTAAAAATTCTACAGCATAAAATACATTTATCTGAGGACAACTATGCAGTCATGAGAAGATCCAACCATGCGGTTATGAAGGTGTGTCAAAATATGTTTTGAAACACAGCCCAGGCTGGGAAAAATCCTGAAAAATGCTGACTTTGAAAGTCAATATTAATCAATGCCCTGCAAAGTACATCATAAATCTGGTAGTGCTGGAGAGCTAACCCTGGGGTAATAATGCCACTTTACAGTATAAAACATTTCAAAAATATTAGAACAGTCCCAGAAAGCCTTTGCTCCTGTTTGGTCTTTTGGGAATCTCTCAGCAACTAAGGGTATTTGGTTTCATAGACACACAAAAGATTGCTTTTTATTTAGGCTTTGAACAATGGCATTTTTCCTCACTAGCCATGATTTCTCCTTCAGCAAATGTAGAAAATCAGCTGCTTAGCAGTGAAGATTAAAGTCTTTTGCTCTTTACATTTCAGTGAAAGTCTGCAGGAAGCTCAGGGCATCGGGGGAGATTCTGTGTTGTCCTGTTCTTATTCTCCCCTCCCCAAGTCCAGCAGGCAAGCCCACTAGCTAGTGGGACTTACTGTTCTTGCTGTCCTTACATAAACCTAGCTCAGCAGCAGGAAGCTATAGGGGAGACGTGCACTGGCTCTTTGTGTACCACACGCTGCTCAAACAACTGCCCCCATGTCCCTTGTCAGAGGCAATGAGGGGAGCACATTATCTTCCAGCAGTCCAGGCTACTGCCCACATGTAATACTTGCTCTGTCTGTGAAAGCTAGTTGGAAAACTGGATGTTCCTTTCAACAGATTTGGGAAAGATGAGAAAAGCACAGAGAACGTAAGAGTTTCAGAAGTTTGCTAACACTTAGAAATTACATTGTTCTTCAGTGTACCTATATACTTCTTTGAGGGACTCAGAGTAGGTCCACCTGGTAGGAAATAGTCAGACTGACAACACTCTTTTTTTTATGAAGGTCTATTGTAATGAAACTTAACACATTATAGATCAATGCAGCATACATCAATAACTGCTATTGTGACTCCTCCTAAAAGTAACAGCTGAGTTGCATGTAAAATATCATATTACCTGTTGTGCCTTAACAGGGACTAAAAAGCAAAAATAAACGAGTGTTTAATGGTGATTTTGATGTTGTTGAGATATGAATGTATTTTGGCAAAACATTCCAGAGTGAGAATCATGACAGAAAGTGAACAATACTTGTGAGACTTGACGATAGTTTTAATAATGGATTAAAATAGGATGCTACTTGAGAGGAAAAGGGGGAGGCGGGTGTCATTGCTTGAGCAAAGATGCAGAAGTTATGACAAATACAAAATTCAGATTGATAATAAAGTTATTTTAATACATATAGAGCTTAAATGCTTCTTTATTCCTAGTGTTACATGTAAAGTCCACAGTAATCGAACTCTTCTTTAGGAATCTCTAAGCAAATAAATAACCTTTTTACAGAAGACAAATTATTATGCTGAGAATATGAAAAATCGATTCAAAAGGCAGCCCTGCTTTTTAAAATTATGTATCCAAGGAAGGCAATAGTTAAATTAATATTGGTTAGCATAAAAGTTCTATATTCAATTACTGTTCTTAACTTCTATTTCAAATTAAGTTACAGTTAAATAAGAGCAATAGAAGATGGTTCAATTTAACCCTTTGTGATTGTGCTGTGTGTATACATGACCATAACATGCACTTTCTTTTCTGTTCGAGAGAGCTGTGGGAAGGTCAGTTTCACCTGGAGGTCTGTCTAGACCACTAGGTTCCTAAGAAGAAAGTATGTCTCTAATCCCAGTGCATCCAGTTTGCCTTTTTCCATGAATAAGTGAATTTCTTTGTTGCAAAGGGCCTATTCACTGCTACACTTCCTAAGGAAAGTGCTCCATAAATTGTATCCTTTGTGCTTCACTGCAAGGTACTGCAATTTACATGTAAGTAATTCCACCAATACAACATCCACATTTGCTTTATTGTGACTGGTGGTACTGGAAATGATAGTTAGCACAATTCTATGTAGATTTAAATTAAAAGAAAATTGAAAAGTTCTAACTAGTCAGAAAGGATTTTGTCACTGATACTTACCTCTTTTTTGGTGTTTATTTGTGGAAGCATCACATGAGAGGCACTGCAGATCTCATCATTTACTTCAGTTCCCAAACATGGGTATAAGATTGTGAAAATATAACCAAAAAAAAAAAAAAAAAAAAAAAATCATTTCTTCATAAACTCCCTTCTTGCTGCTCCATCTTAATAATATTTGTGAGTTAAACCATGCTTGCTGTTGGGTTTAAGGCAAAGCAGGATGTTGGAATTTTGAAATGGCACTTTTGCATCTCACCTAGGACCTGCATTTGGGTATAACTGTTGCACGTAACAATCAGAAGTGAAGCAGTCCAGCGCAGCGCAGGTAAGCGAATTACCCTTAACACTAGTATGTAGTTGTTGAACATGCACATTGATTGGTTGGTTGGTTTTCAAGCTGATGATGTGGAATATGTCTCCGCTGCATAGCACTGTGGTTTAATCCGTTACAGCAACATCAATAGTCCATGAAAGTTTGCAGGAAAGCAGTAACTAACTTTTAGGACCCAAAACAGTCCATATGTTACGTGCCCGTGCCTAAATGTAGTGCACGTATTCTCCTACTCTTGCACACAGGCTATTTTTTTAATTTTAGTCCATTTTTATAACACAGATTGTATCATATAGAAAGAAATACCTCAGATTAAAAATATGCTTCCCAGGGTTCTACCCAAAATGCAAATTCTTCTGGTTTTTTCCTATGTGGCACCAACATTACCACAGTGGACCATTAATATAATTATATTCCCAACTGAGTAGAAAGCATCAAAGAGATCCTAAAAATGTAAGTCTCTGGAACTCAGCTCAATAATGACAATCTTGGACTGATAAAAGTTTACACAAACAGGAATTTTTGTGTGTGAACCTGCTCATCGTGTACCACTGCCAAATCAAGCAGCAGAGATCCACTGTTCCGTGTTCAAAGTCTCCACAGTGCTGCTGTGCCCTTGGGTATCCTTGCATGCGCCCTCTTATTCTGCCTGGAAAGCCCATCCAAATGGTATCTGAGGATCCTGAATGTTTTCCTGCAGTCTCTCAATGTCCTCTGTACTGATGGAAGCAGGAATCCAAACAGGCATTAGGCTTCCCGGATGCTCTTTTTTGTTTTTCCTTCCTTTCCCGTGGTACAGAGAGATTCCCTAGCGCCTAATGAGTGGTGCTAATTACATACTGCCCTCTCGCCGCCTCTACTTTGTTTTGTTTTGTTTGTTTTGCTAAACAGACGTGAGCTCCGAGCAGCTCAGAGAGCGCAGCAGCCCCTCGGGCCTTGCCCAGCCTCACGCCGCCCACAGCAGCCCGCCCGCCGGGCCGCTCTGCTCAACGGCCCTAACGGTCGCACCAACGGCCGCAACGAGGCGGGCCGGCGCGACTGCGGCTGCGCGCCCGCCCGCCGCGCTGACGTCACGCGCGGCTGTCCGCCTCCCCCGCTGCCAATAAAGTTGCTACAAAGTGACCTTGGCTCCGCTTCCCGCGCGCCGCCCCGCGCCGCATCCGCCGCGCGTGCGCAGAGAGGCGCCGGCCGCTGGGCTCCGAGGTGAGCGGCGCGCGGCGGCCCCCGCGGCGCCATCCGGCCCCATCGCGCCCGCCGCCCGCCCTCACCCTCTCGCTCTCTCCGCAGACTCGCCGGATCCTGCCCCGGGGACGCCGCCGCCGCCGCCATGTTCGCCTGCGCCAAGCTGGCCGCCTCGCCCGCCCTGGTGAGTGGCGGCCCCGGCCC
>NW_020456121.1:2943671-2951412 GCF_003342845.1 Nothoprocta perdicaria
CGCGTTGCCCTCCACGGCCCTGCCGGTTTCCCCAGCGCGGACCCCGCTCTCCCCGCGGGCCTCCCCGGCGGCTCCCGGCCCGGCCCCGCAGCGGGAGCGCGGCGCGGAGCCGCCGTGACCTTAGCGGGCCGCGGGCCCAAGGACGCGCCAGGCCGCTGGCGGAAGGTTCATTCATTGCCACCCCGCTGGGCCTGCGTGCGGCTTCCCTTGAGCGGCCTCAAAATGCCCTCTGGCTGCCTTTACTGCATTTCAGTGCAAAATGTACATTGCTGTCTCCTGGCCTTTCCTTCCCATCGCGTTTTTCTTTTTCCTTTTTTTTTTTTTTTTTTTTTTCCCTCTCCTGTGCTGTTCTGCTAGCTTTTTTTTTTCCTTTTCTTCCATCCATATAATGCTTGTATGGATTCACTGAGTGATCCGGCTAGTCCCAGTAATGTCTCCTGAAAGACATCAAACGGCATGGAAGCACCAGCTTCTCTGTCTTCTGCTGCATATCCAGATATGCAGTGCTTGCTGTCTTTTAGGTAGGACAAGAGGCTTAGTAGATAATAAGCTCTTAATCTAACAAAAAGACATTGTATGGGATCCATTGTAACCACATGCCTCTTTCTTTTTATAACACTTTTCTTCCTTTTGCAGATCCGTGCTGGATCAAGAGTCTTGTACAGACCAATTTCGGTGTCTGTGTTCTCCAGGCCAGAGGTCGGGACTGGAGAGGTACCTTATAAACAAAATTCTGTATCTTCCTAAATTACCTGGTGAGCCTAAATGTCCTCAATCTAGACTTCACACCTACTAGTGCAAATAGCTACAGAGTGACACTTGCTTGAAATGGAATCTCTTATAATACTTATTGCTGTCTTGCCGCTTCCCCTGAGATGAGTGTTTTACATGTAGTGTTAACTGTGTTCAGGTGTAAATGTAACATTCTGAACTGTTAATTCTTAGATATAGATTCAACACTTATAAGAGCAATCAGTTATTGGATCTAATACAGCTCTTAAAACTGAAGAGTAACAGTATATCAAAGTGGTCAAAGAAAATTGTCTGTGTTCAAATATAATGGTTTTTTTCCCCGTTGTTTTGTTTTCCTAGGGCAACTCAACACTTTATGGGGCCCAAAACACTGTCTCCCGACTAGCACTTAGAGAATTCCAGACTAGTGCTATCAGCAGAGACATTGACACTGCTGCAAAATTTATTGGTGCTGGGGCTGCCACAGTAGGTGTGGCTGGTTCTGGTGCTGGTATTGGAACGGTCTTCGGTAGTCTAATCATTGGTTATGCCAGGTAATGTCTCTCTTTCAAAAGCCTTGAACTGCATGCAAACAAATGTATCTTGACACAGCACTTCCAGATAAGATACTTGAGCTGCAGGAGGGATTGGAGAGCTGTTGTAAATTCTGTCAATGAATAGTGATATCAAATAGGGCTGAATAGGGTAATATGAAGCTGCAGTATATTCAGCAGCATGAGACTCGCTGAGTTCAAAACTCTGTACAGTTTACTCTAGAAAAGAGAGTTGAAGAAGGTGAGGTGATTAGACAGTTAATGTTTCCCATGTTCAGTTTCAGAACATAAGTCAAAATCTAGCCTGAATCCTTAATCCTGTAAGGAGGAGCTGTATGTGAACTGTTAGCATGTAGTTGGATTTTTTCTGCTTTTTTCAATGAATGCTTTTTCAATGCATTCAGTTTTGCATCTCTAAGTATAAAACTACTCTGAATGGTTAATTATTCCCTTTTGGAATCTGAAGGAGTAAGAGAGGCAGAAATCAATAGTAGGAGGTTGAACTGAAACTGATAACACAGCTCTGCTGTGTAGAGCTTACACAGTTCATGCAGTGCCTAGAGTTCACACAGTATCACTGAAGAGCAGGACTGATACAGGTACAAAACACTGGTGGTATCATGTTCATCATTACTCTGAGTGATTTAAGATTTAATTGAGTCTAAAAGATTTTTTAGCCCTACTGAAGACAGGGATGTCTGCTTTGCAGTGCAGAAACAGAAGTTTTTCATTGCAGAACTACTGCTTTTTTGATTTTGACAGTGCTCTTTTTTTTAACGTGTGAACATGTGCAAGGAATCATTTCATAATGTAATATTGATTTTTACTTTTTATTTCTCCCACACTTATTGGAGGGATAATAGTGTATTTGTAGCAAACTGCTGCATACTTGTTTCTTTACTCTAGATGTTTCAGTTCTTGCATTTAGCTGCAACTACTTGCAATAATGTAGAGTTAGGAATTTCTTTGGAATACAATTCTGATGCCACAGGTGTGTAATACATGACAATGTATGAGTTTGAAGAAACTGCATTCCAAAGGACATGCAAGTGTAGTCACAAAACAACACCAACTTGGAAAAGCTTTGTATGACTTCTTAAAAACAGTCAACATTATCTGAGCCCAGTCTTAATGAAATCTTTTGCCTTTGAAATCTCTGCTAAAGATTACTTCTGCTTGGGTTTGTTGTATTCTATTGTTATGACACCTGTGGCATGAGATTCTGAATCTGTCAGATGCATCAGCCTGTGTATGAATATCATATTTGGTGACGATAAAAAGGTCTTATGCCTTCGCTTTCTTCTAGAAACCCTTCTCTGAAGCAGCAGCTGTTCTCATACGCTATCCTGGGATTCGCCCTGTCTGAAGCTATGGGTCTCTTCTGTCTGATGGTTGCTTTCTTGATCCTATTTGCCATGTAAAAGGACATCTGTCTGTACTATTGGCATCGGAATGTAATACTGCATATTTTATGGGACTCCCAAGATGTTGGTGTCATGGAAATTGATACTATTTCCAAAGTCATTTCATTAAAGACAACAACTTTAACTGTCAACCTGTTGCCTGCGTTTGTTATCTTTCTCCTTAGGATATCTGGAAGTAGGTTATCAGTCAGTCACCATGGATTTCTCCTGATTTATCTGTAACATCGGACCTTTAAAGCAATGGCTTAAGGATTAGAACTGTTTCAATTCACAAATTGTTTTTTTGTTATGCTAGCTCACACAAGGTATTTTAGTATCCCTTGCTAGAAGGAGCTAAACAATCTACAAACATGGAGAGGGGAGGGGGTTTTTTTGCATCAGTTTGCAGTGTAATTTTTGGTGACCCTAGTTGAGGTTTTTCAGTCAGTTCTGATTCCTGTCCAGATTAAACTGTTTGGTTTGGTTCTTTAAATTATGCATTGTTTTGACCAATGCATTTAGTTGTGGCACTTGAAAATTATGCTTTTACTTAGTGCATTCTTGGCATCATCTAATTAGAGAATTTCCAGCTTTCTGATTTTAAGTCACTGAGATCAAAGTGTTTCTAATAACAAAATGCTTGAGAGCTTTGCTTCTCAAAGTGTCAAGCTTTGCTTCTCACAGTACCTGTATTTCAATGGGACAGTGCATTGTCTATGCTTCTAGCAACAAGCGTTGTAGTACTGTGCTAACCAGTGGAGATTTTCTGATCTACTACATCAAGCTTTCTGCTTGGGATATTAATTAATAGATCTACTTATTCAACAAATGCAGAAAAATTGGCCTTTGGATTCTTCCAAAGGAAACAACAGTGTTATAGTCTTGTTGTTAGATGAGTACTGAAATAAATGCAGGAAGGAGTCTACACTGAGCTGTAGGTAGCCTGTTCCTGGGGAAGCATAAAGAAGTGAGTAGTGACTGCCAGGTCAGTGTGAAGTATAAATGTGGTTTTTGTTTTAATCTGAACTCAAATACCAAATTGATATTCATATAGCCTGACTTGGGCACATAGCTTATGAGGCTGCTTCTGTCACGTTGGCTCTGGAGAAAATAGTGATTTTCACAAAAAGATTAAAAGATTAGCCTCTAGTCTAAGACCAGACTATATTCCTATATTATTGAGATTTCACCAGGCCACAGTCTTCATACTCTTCTCAGTTGGGCCTAGCTTTCACTCTGTAAATTGTATTTAGCAGTAAGTGTGCTTGGTGCAGAGATGGGTTCTGGCTAAGCTATTGCTCCTTAGCCTAAGAAAAGAAAGCATTTAGTTACTTTACTGGCTACTTTAAATAGCTTTGAATTGGAATTTCTGGATTTACACTCCTTTCCCTTGTGGTTCACCTTGTCAACACAGACGCTCTTTTTTTATGATCAGATTTGTCTTAAAAGCAAACATCTTGGGTGGTCCAAGGTATGGATGTGAAATTTTACTATTAGCATCTTCCCAAGCTTGTTACCTTTTAAATCCCTCTTAGGCTACTGAGTATGATCCAAACTCAAGCAAAACTGTTGCTGAAAGGCCGATGAAATGATACTGCAGACCTCACTTTCTTGAAACCTTTGTCACGTTTTCCTTCTGGCATGGACTTTGTTGGCCTTACAGAAGGTCACTCAAGCAGAGACTGTTACAGTTTCTCAACCGAGGATTGTGTTTGTGGTTTGCTGTTAGAGTCCCTTGGAGCAGATCCACCTTGTAAGTGATGTGTACAACAATGTTTCCTTAATGTATAAGGAAGGAAGTGCTTTTGTTACTATGTTCTTATGTCATTGTTGCAGGTAGAAATGATTCATCCTTCTGTCTTGCTTCCTTCTTCGACTTTCCTTCTTTCTGATTATGTTTTTCTTATTTTTTATTTTTATTTTTTTTTGGTTGGTTGGTTAGTGTTTGGTAAGGTGGCTGTCAATTTCATACGGAGGAAAGGCAGATAACTTGAGTACATGAGCACAGAATAAAACTAAAACTGCATCCCAGTTTCAGATGCTGAACTGTGTCCCCAGAGGTGATGAGAATAATTTTAATCCAAAATGTGCCTTCTTTCTTATCTGTTAAAAAAAAAAAAAATCAGATAAATGCTTTTACAGTTCTATAACATTTTTGATACATGTTAAATAATTTGAATGTTTGGCAGAGCAGAGCCACGGCTTCAGACACGCTATGTGAAGTGCAGCTATGTGGTTAGGAGGAGGGGGAAACTAAAGCCAAGAAATGCAGCTGCTAGAAGATTTTGGGGGTGGCTCCCCTAAATTATTCGTGGTGCTTGAGCACAAACCCTTGTTGAGCAGCAGCTTCACCCAATGTGCCAGAGTGCAGCTCTGACACAGCTTGGCACTTCGATCCACCTGAAGTCGGGTCAGCCCACTGCACAGGGGCGGGGTGGGCTGCCCGGTCACCCATCCACGAGCCAACCAGGACGGACCCTGCTTAGGTAGCGCGGCGGCCCAGCCGCGCCCAGCCCCTCTCCACTTCCGGCCACACAGACAGCGGGGCAGCGCCCGCCGCGGCTCCCGCCTCAACCAATCAGCGGCGCGCCGCTTCCCGCGCCCCGCCCCGCGCCGTCACGTGACTCGCGCGCCGTCGCCGCCCGCGGAGATGTCAGTTGCGCTCTCGCGAGATGTGACGGAAGCCCGTGGGGGACCCGGCCGTTAACGCGCGGTGCGGCCGCGGGGCTGGCGGTGAGTTTGTCAGCAGCGCGCGGCGGCGGCGCCTCCCGCCGCCCCGCGCGCCGCGGCGGGGGCTCCTCGCGGCCCGCGGCGGGGGCGGCCGCCCCGCTCCGGCGCGGCGGCGGGCGGCGCTGCCCGGGCGGCGGTAACATGGCGGCGCCGCGCCGCCCCCTCCCCCACCGCGGCCCCCGCCGCCCCTAGAGCCGCCGCCAGGTAGGGCCTGCGGGGCGGCCGGGCGCGGGGGGCGGCCCCGGCCCCGGGCCTGCTCCGCGCGGCCCTGCGCCCGTCCCGCTGCGGAGCGCGCCGGGGCCAGCGCGGCCCCCGCGGCCTGGGCGCCTCTGCGGCGGCCCCGCGCGGAGCGGGGGCTGCGGTGTCCGCGCGCCGGCCCATGCGGGCGCTCCCGGGCGGCCGCCTGCGCTGCTGCCCGCGCTGCTGCCCGCGCTTACCCGCTCCCTGCAGCTGCGCTTGTGAGGGGGTCCGCGAGGCAGTGCCGCGGGCCCGCGGTTGCGCTTTTACTTTGCGTTGCATGGCTCGCGCTCAGCAGCGGGGTTACTCTCCACATAACGGTCCTGCCAGCCGTTCTGCCGCCCTCGAGTAAGAAACTATGAGAAAGCCCAAAATTCCGTGTTGCCCACCGCTTTCCAACTAGTTGAGGCAAGGCCTTTGTACTTTCCTTTACACCTGTTAAAATTAATAGCTCTGTTTTCTTTTTCGTGTTGTATTCAGTGCTTGAGATGATGAGTGTGTTGCCCCAACCTGTTGCCAACTGTAGAGCTTCACAGAGTTAAAAAAGACAAGAGCAAATAAAGATTAAAGTCATAATCCTGCTAAAGTTGACAACTAAGAAAGAAGCAGTCTCAGCCGATAGCAGGAGGAAAACTCTTTCCTGGGGCTCCGGTTTTCCCTGTGTCCTCTGGTCATGATGCCTTCCACCTTCCCGTGGCACCTCAGCTGGTCTGTATGGATGGGAGCAGCTCTGCACAGGTGCTCACAGGGTGGCAAAACAGTGAAGCGAGGTGCTCCTCTGAGTTCCTTCAGGGTCTGTTGCTCTGCTTTCTAGAACCCCAGTCTAGAGACTGTCTTATTAGACATAAAGAACAGAAACACACAGGGCAATAACTTTGCCAGGGGCTGTTGGCTATATAACGCATTGAGAAAAATAAGAAGCTTAAAAAATCATTTGATCTACATGTGGAGCGTTGTTATTTTATCTGCAGTGAGTTTATATGCTAATAGGGGTGTTGCAGGCTAATGTTTCATCAGCTAGTTGAAAGTTTGGTTGTCTTTGCTGGTCTAGCTCTCATCTCTATCCTTTCTTAAATTCTAGAGAAATGAAGTTGGTGTGCCTCTTTCCAGAAACTTCTTCCCTATGCAGTATCTAACAGAAGATGCTCAGCTGCTAAACTGTGTCTTGTGTAATTTCATAAATCATTATTACATTTTGTATGCTGCTTTTGTGGTACTTTAAATATTGTGTGGCCTCAACCCAAATAACATGATGTTGTTTTGATTCCTGTTTAATTAAGCTTTGCATGCTCACCTGCATAAAGTTAATTTTCTCTCATCAGCTGTTTTTCTATCTTTTTCCAGTGTGAATTAGCTTAAGCCTACAATTGTATATTTTCATGTCTAAAAGTTTTTAAGTTTTTGTGTTAGTTTGTTGTTTTTCTGTGGTTTTATTCCCAATTTCAGTATGTGTATGAGCTGTTAAAATGATGCTGCATTTCTATATAAAAATAGTTACATGAATAAGTATGATTCAAAGCTATAACTTTTATTTTTCTAACACTGAGTGGAGTTAAGGTTATCGTTATTCCCAAGCATAACAAAACTGCCTGTTTCCTTTAAGCTGCCCAGGTGCATTCAGAGGAGACATGGAAGGCAGGCGGGAGGCGGAAGCCCAAGGCGGCGCTGGTCCGTGATGCAGCGGCCCGTCCCCTTCCCGCTTGTGCCCTGCTGGCTCCGGCACTAGGGCAGCCTGCGCTCTGTCAGGTTGGAAATTCCAGCTGAGCTGCTGGCTCTGCCAGGGACCTTCCCCTCGGCCTGTTGGCAAGGAGGGCCCTGCAGTGCCCTTGTTCCCAACCTATTTCACAGGAGCACAAAACAGTTGGGGTTGGAAGGGACCTCTGGGGATTATCTGGTCCAACCAGAGTGCCTGCAACAGGTTGCCCAGGACTGTGGCCAGTTGGATTTCAAACAGCTCCAAATACAGAGATGCCACAACCTGCAGGAGCAATCTGTTCTGATGTTCAACCATTCTTCTGGTGTAGAAGTGATTTCTGGTGTAGATACAGGTTTTTAGATTCTTAATGACTCAATTTTGCACTTCAT
>NW_020456121.1:2951467-2985871 GCF_003342845.1 Nothoprocta perdicaria
GGAAGCATTAGTCTTCTGTTAGTCCTTTTTTCATTTTGAGTTTACTGGAAATTGTGCCATAAAATGAGACTGGATTTCTAATGTTTCTTAGAGTGATCAAAGTTATAAAACTTTTCAGCATAGTAGGATTTACCTTCCACAACTTATTTTTCTGTCATCTTAAGCAAGCTGTTAACATATCAGGGAAGTATTGCCCCTGGATGTTTCTTCTCAAAGGTTCATATGCCTTTCACTTAACTCTAGAAGCTGTGTTTACATAGCATGAATTTTCACTAAGACAAAGACCAAGGTGCCTCTGAAAAATATTTAAGCCAAGCATCTGAAGCAGAAGCTGCCCTCCCCAGGCAGCAGGGAATGTCAGGCCTGGGTGTTTTCTGCCTGTGTTCCCTGTTTACCAGCCCTGCACCCTCCTATGCCTAAAAGCCCGTTCCTTCAGCAGGGCTGGAATAACTTAATTGCTTTGTTTCTGCACACGAGACTCTCTGGGCAACTGCAGTTCTTGTTCTCATTTGAATCTGTTAGATTAATTCCTTTTTCCTTTCCTTCTTGCTCCTGTCTTCTCACTTAGAGAATGCCACTTATGCGTTTGTCTTTGTTTGTCATAGACATCTGTTACAAACAGTTAACTAGTAACAGCCAAAAGTGTTACAAATTGGACTCTTATTGAGGAGGAAATGGAGCAAAGTGCTGCAGGCAGCTCTGGCTTCCTGAGCCTTCCCCAGAACTCTCTGGAACACATTGTGTCCTCTAGGAAGCAGAGCAGCCGCTTTAGTGAGCACTGAAGTGGCAGCCGGGAAGTAAAATCTCCCTGTTTCCTCCTTGACGGCTTTGAAACCTGCATCCTTTAAATACTGCTCATAGTTTTTGTTTTTGTTCTTTTTTTAAGGAACTCTCAAGCTGCATGTATACACTTTTAGCAAGTGTTCAAATGCTTAGTAAAAAGCTTTGGGGATTCAGTGTCCACTGTGTTTTTGTGGCTCTTGACATGTAGGGAAATAAGCAAAAGTGGAAGATGCTTCCCCAGAAGCAGCCTGCAGAGCGTTCATTAAGTCAGAGCGTGATTCCCCATTACCAGCCTTCAGGAGGGTATTCTCGAGGCAAGCTTTGAAGCCTGCAGTAATAGTTTTCAGAATATGTACTTAATGTTCCAAATATATAAGAAAGTAAAGTGATTGTTGAAAGCTGTTTGTGTACAACATTTGAAACAATTCTATTAAATGAAATAGCTAAATCTTAGTAAATTATTTGCAGCCCTGTTTTGTTTTAATGGTCTTTATATTTTGAACATACATACTTATATATTGTGCTGCACTATGTTCTTCTCAAAATAGGGGGATAAGATGTAGGACAGGCTTATGACGTTTTAAATAAGAATGTACGTGAAAGTATCTTAGCGTGGTGTAGAAGTATAGAGTGAATGAGGGAAACGGCAAACAAAACTGCCAAGATAAATTGATGTTTTCTTCAGATCTGATCAGGGTAATTCAGAAGACCACACGACTATAATCCATGGGCTTATTTTACTACTGAAAGCTACTTAGATGAGGAAGATTTGTAGAAAAATGTAGCACTGTGGATTGCATTAGGGAACATTTATTTGAAATCTGGAGATTATCTAAAGAGATAATGTCAAGGGAGAAGTTTCATATTCAGATTGAATTAGGTCAGGTTGTGGGGTATTTTTTTCTTTTGCTGTTGAACTGATATTTGCTTGTACCTGGGTTACAATTCAAACTGGCTATAATGCTAAGTAATGGTAGCTATTGGCTCCTTGCATACTTAATTTCTCATTTGATGGGATAGGTAACATTTTGGTCAAGAAGGCGTCTAAGTGTTTTGTTTTGTTTTAGGGGAAAAGAATATTTTTATGTTTCTCTTTAATTGCGATATTCTGTCTTGTGGAGCAGATGGTTACTAGTAACCTTTTGAAGCTAGGATAACGTAATCACAAACTTCTCTCCTGAAAATGTGTCCTCTGTATGGTAGTCTTGTTTCTTATTTGTCTTGGGCAATAAACAATCCAGAAAGAAAAGAGCAGACAAAAGCAAAAGATGGATTTTTCTGCCTGACAGCTACACTTTTATGTGGTCAACTGTAAAGTTAACCACCTAAGTCATTTAAATCTGTCAGAACTTGACCCAAGTCCGAGTTCTTTTTGTTGTTGCTCACCTCTGTTTCTAGCTGTGGTGATGTCTTTATGGTATAGTATAGTTTAGGAGTCTGGAGATCATGTTATGCAAAGCCCTGCTCTAAACAAGGCAGATGTGAGAATTGGGCTGTGTTGTTCAGTGTCTTGTCCACTTCAGTTCTGTGGCAGCAAGGTTGGAGATTGCACAGCCTCTGGATAACCCAGTGGTTATCCCCACTGTTATTTTTTTCCCTTACATTTGCTTGTAAATACCTTGCTGTGGTTGTCAACATCTCTTCTTCTCTGTTGTGCGCCCCTCAGAGCCTGGATCTGTGTTCTCTGGAGTGATGCATTAGGCAGTGCAGGACAGCCAATATTCCTCCTTCGCATTCCTTCTCTAGGCTGAGCAAACAGAGCTCCCAAACATTCCTCTCATTTGCCACGTAGTCCAGCCCCCAAACTGTGCTGAGTGACCCTTGCAGGGCGCTCCAGTTTGTCAGTGCCTGTGCTATCCTCGGGGCTCCCGCTGTAGCTGTGGAGGTGCCGGTGTAGGAGGGCAGTCCCCCCTTGCCCTGCCTGGGGCGCAGGGGTTGCTCAGTGAGCCCCATCCACGCGGGTAGCCCTGCTCGCTGCTGCCTTGCCGACGCCTTCCTGGCCGCCAGCACCTCGAGGTTCCCCAGGGCTGTTTTACAGCCGGTTGGCCCTCGGCCTGCGCTCTTGTGTGAGCTTAATTCAGTCCTAGGAACAAGCTTTGTGTTTGCCTTTGTGATAGGTGAATGCAACACCTGCGGGTTTGACAGGACCTAAGCCCTAGGTTTTCCCATCCTCGTGGATCCAGTTTCTGTGTAGGCTTATTATGCTCTGGATATAAATGGAATATGTAAGTGAATTTTCTCTTTTAAGTGCAAAAATTACAGTGCTTGAAGATGATGATTTTTTTTTTCCTCAGATGTTGGTTGGAGTTTCTTTCCAAGGCATTATTTTACAAAACTACTTCAGACTGTGGCCTGCAGTCAAGTAATATTGCAAAGTCCAGGAAATGAATTTGTCTCTGATCCTTTTCTAGTAAATTATCCCAGAGGACAACACTTTTTTTTTTTTTTTTTTTTTTTTTCCCCCAAAAAGGATTGATATCCACAAATAAGATGATGTTAAAATCCCCGAGCTTCACAAACCTTCACAACTAACACACTAAAAGCAGACATCTACTTCATATGCATGTACGTGTTTTGGCAAGGCTATTTTAAAGGAGAAAATGGGCGGGCAGGAAAAATTAGTCTTTACAGAGTGGCCTAAAAAGAAAAAAATACTACCAAGGGAATGGTTTGGGTGCGGTAGTTGCTTTGCCTGTTACTATGTGCTTGTCGGAGATTGACAACAAGCACTAGCAGTACAGTGAAAAGTGTTCCGTGTGTCTCATATGTCCCATATGTTAAACAGAATCTTCCTGCTCTTGGAAATAAGAGGCTTTTGATACGGTCAGCCATTTTTGATACCCTTACAGTTCTTGTATCCATATTATATCTATATACATGTATATTATGTCTGTGCATTAGATTGGTGCCCCAATTTGTCTGTGCCTTTTATATTGGTAACCCAATACTGAGATTTAACAAAGTTAATTTAATTTGTTATTTTAAAAAATATTCCATTACTTGCTATTTTAAAAACATCATTAAGAAAAGATTCTGGATGGTGCATAGTTTAGCAAAGACAATATGCTCATGGGGTGGCTTCTAAGCATTTGCTAGAGTTTTAGGCAAGCTTGAGGTAATCCTAAAGTTTCAATGCTAATACATTAAAGCCTTAATTGGGGAGTATTCAGACTTGCCCGTGACCTCATTAATAATCTTTTAGTCAAAGTTCGCCACTTTAATAGCTCAAGAAATACTGAATTCCTTTGGAAACTTGAGGCAGGTTATGAACTCCTTGCAAAGAACAGCGGAACAATCTCCGTTCCCAATTTGCTTTGGCATCCAATGAATGTTTCTCTGTGTTGTTGCTGCCAAAAACTCTCAAGTTTCTAGCAGCCATTCATCACTTCTTGGCTGGTGATCTCAGGCTTAATATCCATATTCTGTTGAATGTATGTATTTAGAAGTGACACCTTGGGATCGCCTGCACTGCATGTTTTTGCTTCTTTGCCATTTGGTGCCCATGACCAAGGACACTGGACTCTTCTTTTTCCTTTAAGTTGTCTTTAATAATACGGTAGTAGTTGCAGTAGGCAAACTCCTTTGCCCCAGGTTAAAGGAGCACAGAGTATGTCCCCTACACCTAAAGCTCCAATACCATCTTTTAAAGCATCTGCTTAAGCTGGCTTGAGCTGTTCCCTGTCTCAACAGTGTGCCAGCAGTGCACGTTCCTAGGATGCTTGGGCAGCTTCAGAAGCCGTGCTGCTCTTCACGGCCAATCTGCTGGGACAGAGATGGCCTTGTTCTGTTTACTGTTGTCTTTAATGATAAATTTGCTTATTTACTTGCCAGTCAAGCAGAAGTCAAACCTAGTGCTGTTAGATCAATATACAAATGCCCATGCACAGTGCTAGGTTGTGTTTCCTACTGGATAAAGCCACAGATGGGTTAAGGCTGTTGATCATTACCTGGCTAGTTAGCCAATTTGGTACTTACCCCCCCACACACACACTTTATCATTTGACCTTAAGACAAGAGAACTTCAGTGATGAGCGGAATTGGCACATCACTGTGTCGTGTTTACTGATACGACAACAGCATCAAGATGAATATGTGCACTGCAGCACAGCTTTATTTTCCGTCAGTGATGGCAGAGCATCTGCACGCTGGTCGTTCACACTGCCCCGCGCGTCTCCTGTGCCCCTTCCTCCTTCCAAAGGGCAGCGATATGGAATGATAGAGCGCCCCAGACAGCGGGGACTCTCCTTTGGCTTCCCCTGCCCAGGAGCCTTCCCGCTCCTTGAGAGCTGCCAGGGCAGCTGCACTGCACTAGCAGATGCAGTTTGGTTTTCTAGAAGCTGATGGGAAGATTTAGGACAGTAAGGTCCAGTAACTAGCTAAGTAGAAGAAGAGAAGTTGAACCCAATGTAAACCAGAAATGGAACCCAGTATAAACAGAATTTTTAGCCCTCCAACAGATTGAAATAGACGTGGAGAGTTCCTAATGGCTAGGGGGAAAGTTCCCACTCCCATGCATGGTTTCCTGTAATCACGTGGGCTGCTTTCCGCACTGTGCGGGAAAGAAAAAATCCATCTGGTGGATGGGTTGAAGTGAAGGGGATATTCCAGAAAGCATTGTTTCATGGATGAATCATGGCTATTCCGTGTAATATTGTTAAATTATATATTGTTGTATGGTATCCGGGGAGATTGCAATTAACGTCTCTCTCAATTGCAGTTCATTGCCATGAAAAGGAGGATATGATCGTTTGTCCTATGAAATCAGCTTACATGTGAAATTTGGCAGGTATGTATGTCTCTGAGTCTACAGCACAGAGCAAAATAACATTAATATTTATTACTTCTTTCTTAAATATGGCTTAATCTATAAATAAATACTAGCTGTATAGCCAAAGCATTAATAAAATACATGTTTTTGTGGATTTGCTTGCAAAAAGATTGTACAAAGGGCGATTCATTAACTTTGTTTTAAAGATAATCTTTCAGGAGAAAAGAAATGAATGACTTTCTCGTGTCTGTCTGGAGTATATTCCTGGCTATTCAGTTCTGTCTCCTGCTTTGTGCTTTTTCTGTGAGAATTAGGTAATTACTTCTCTATATATTTATTTCAATAGTAAGCTGCCTTGCTACTTTTTCAGATAGATTTTGCAGTTAGTTGTGTTATATGCAGATACTTGTCTTTCCAACTGAGATCCCTGTTCAGGACTCTGAAACTGTGTGTCGTTGAATCTCGGGTATTTAGGTAGCTCTCAGGGCAGCCAAAAGGCAGAAGTTCTTGTCTAAGGAATATTTACACCTTCTTTGGATGTTAATGTATGGGTGATTTGTTGCAACTGCTGTAAATACTTTCTGCTCTCATTTTAATGCAGGTAACACACGACCTGTGGAATATGAGTGATGACAAACCCTTTTTATGCACTGCCCCTGGATGTGGCCAGGTAATGAGCTGACTTGAAGTTATTAACAAATATCAAATAGAATTGAAGCAATGAAACACATTTTCAGAGACTGAAGGAAAGGAAAAACTAATTAAATTATCCTGTTTGACTTGAAAACATTATTCTGAAAACAATTTTTCTAGGCTTACCTTTTTTTTTTTTTCCCTCCTCTTTCTCCCCTGCAAGCACACTGTTTTGTATTAGGTCGCCTAATGCCTTTCAGAATATTCCAATGTTAGCCATTGTGAAACTTGCAGTCATTCTGTCCTTAAACATTTTAGGAAAGTATCTTTTTATCACTTTACTTTTATTTTTTTACACCCACTGTGATTGCAAACATCTAATGGCATAGAACTTCATAGCTGTGTGCATGTGTGTATATATGTATATTTATATATATGAAGATGCTAACAGTATGCATACCATGAAATGGCTCAATCCCTATCATAGATTTACTGTTTAAAGTAGGTAGAAGGCTGAATGTGAGCTGAAAAGAATAGTTACTAATGAGTTTCTTAACAGATGGTTGCTTAAAAGGAAGCTGTCTTAACACTTTAATTTAGTAACCAGAAATGGAATGAAGCTACTTTATCTGCTGCATGAGATTAAGACATCCTGCTGCCTTTATATATAAATAATTTATTCAGCAAGATACCTTTTTTTCATTATGTTAATATACTAGATTTATTTGAATTTTGAGTTCATATTTTTATTCTGAAGACCTTAGGTTTTACTATGGATGACAAATTAATGTTTCATTAATGGATCCTTTTGTATTTGAAATGGGAAAGGCCTAAGATTTCTTACAATGTCTGATATGTTCAGAGATGTCAAAGTAACAGAAGAGACCTACCTGCTTTCTTCTAAGTAATATGTTTGTCCACATGTTTTTGAATCTGGCTTGACATAATCCCTATCAGAAGGATTTTGGCAACTAAACCTCCTAAAAGATGTATCATGGGGCTGCAACAATCCTCGATATCGTTGAAGGAGAAGAAAGAAATGTTACTGTCCCTGAAAATGAACAAGGCTCCTGCAGGTGTCAGTTCATGTTTTAGAACAGAGAGGGAGTCGGGCTCTGGAACCCCAGTCCCTTCCAGAGGAGCCCGTCCCTCACCAAGTGAGGCCAAGAGGATGTACTGGAAGTGTCTTAGCCTGAGAGAGTTTCTGCCTTATGTGGTATAAAGAGATATAGCAGAGGTCCTGTAGCAATCCATGGCAAGCACATTTCTAACAAAAATTATGTACTCTCAATAAGCTTGAATTTTTAAATCCCTCAGCTCCACATGTTTGTCTCCTTTTTAAAAATTATTTTATTTTTTACTTCACTGAAATATTTCATAGAACTGTAGGCACAAAAATGCTTTTCGTAGTGATTTCTATGACACTCAGTGGGTATCTGTTACAAGATGTATATGGAGCAAATTAAATTATTGGGGAACAGTCAGAAAAGTAATTTGGGTTCCAAAAAGTCCCAGGGAAAAGTAAGAATATATGTAAAAATATTTGAATATTTGTAAGAATATTTGTAAAAAGTGGCTTGGTTTGCTTGCTGGTTTTCTTAGGTTGTCTCAATTAACTAACTTTGCCCCTATTCCAAATGCATAGCAAGCTTCAAATTATTCAGAGTAAGGTTATCTATTTTACAGCACGTAGTTTGTATGTTTAATGCTTTTTCCATAAGTTGTTTCCAAATTTTTGGAGAAAGTATGCACAAAACTGGAGACTTCTGAAATCTTGACAGCTTTTGAAGTTAAGCTCCGTAAGCTTTAGTTAAGCTTAAAGACTTATGTATACATGGTTGCAGTGGTGTTTCCCGTTCTGTCTTTTCTGTTAGCTAGTGAACAGTCAAAGGAAGGAACTATATTTTCATTGGCTTTTACACTATTAAATACAGCAAAGTCAATGTTTGTGATTATGGATCAATTTTCATTATTATGATGATGCAAACAATACAGAAATCAAGCAATTATAGTCAATCACTAAACATTGTCAAGCTCCATTACTACAGCAAATAGTTCTTTGCTAATGGTTAGCAAAGTCAACAGCACTCAAATTTTATTTTGGTCTTTTGATGAATGCAGGTACTTATATTGCCATTTCCCTAATGTTGTTACTATGAACATTATTTATTTGAGTTTTATGGTTTTTTGGTTGGTATTGTTGACCAAGGAACAAGAGAGTTGTTTGTTAGCAAGCTTATAGTAATTCTACATGTTGTAAAAAATTACTTTCTGTAGAATTGTACTCACTTTGTTCACATTCAAAGTTACAACTTTTCTTTAAACTTTCTGCCACAGCGTTTTACCAACGAGGATCACTTGGCTGTCCATAAACATAAACATGAGATGACACTGAAATTTGGTCCAGCTCGTAATGACAGTGTCATTGTGGCTGGTTAGTATATATTTTTCTAATAGTTTGTTCACTCTTCTGCTGCAGTGTGCATACATTTTGTGTACTTTTCTGTACATTGTGCATAGTTTTCTGTGAAGAGAGTAGAAAAGATTTTCTTTACTGTGTTTGACCACAACATGTGCTTAGTCCGTGACTTTTGTTGGGAGCTGAAGCCAATGTTTTGTATATAAGTAACTTTTATTGTGACTTGATATACATTTTTAATCATCAATATTTGATTAAATTATGTAATAAGCTTCCATATGAGAACACCTGCTATTAAAGACCCTGTCTAACATGATCTGTAACCAGACTTAAACAGGTTTATGGCTTAGTTATTCTTCGTCTTTTAATTTGTAATAGATTTAATAACATCAGAAGACTCAATCAGTAATTCTTACTCTTTACCTGGGATAGGAGAAGGAAGACTTTTTAAAAATGCATTTCCACTTCTGAACTCACAGTGTTTTCGTGTTCAGTTATAGTATTAACTTAGTTTGTATGGGATGAAAAGTAAGCACCAATGCAGACTTGTGTTCGGAAGTTCAAAGTTCTTGAATGAAGATGGCACTTGCTAACTCTCTGAAGTTACAGTCGGACTGTTTTTCAGTGGTAGAACAATTTAAATAGAATTCACAAAGACTTAGGAGCTTTTCAAAACTTTGCTTTTCCCAAGGAGCAGACAGATAAAACTATGCTACTCTTGAGCTGACTGTTACCTGTTTTTAAAATACTAAATGTGATCCTGAAGAATTAAATAAAAAGGTCACCTGTCAAAACAGAGGTGAGAATGAAGCCACGGCAGCATTCTGTTTGCAACCGTATTTCAGCGTATGCCTTATCAATTAAAAACTCTCAGTTAAATTAGTAAGGAATTAATGCAGTTTTGTGTGCTCAATCACCATTTACTTGCTGTTATTGCTTCAGTGTGCTTGAGAATAACTGCTCCTGCTTTCCCTCTGTGGGAAGGGGAAAAAGGACACTAGCAGGGAGCTGTCAAAGCAGCTTTCTGTTCAATGTTTCCTGTTTGAATTCCTTCATAAAGGCCGCATCTTTGTTTGAAAGTAGGGCTTGCTTCTTCACTGCAGCAGCGTGGTATCCCAGAGCAGGCACCCGAAAACAGGCTCCTCCAGTGTCCCGATACTGGCAGAAGGGAAACCTCTTCTGCCCGGTGCTGTAAGGGGCTCTGCTGCTTCTCACCCTTCTGTTACTTGTTTCCAGCAGGTGCAGTAGCCCTCCGGCTTGGCCTTTGTGCAGGACAGAAGGAACCCGCTTTTGAGAAATATGAGACTTTTTAACCATAAATATTACTTCTGTCTCCATGTCTTATCTCTGTCATTTGAAATGAGGAAGTTTGCTCCGTAACCAAACCCAGAAATGAATGTCAGCTTACAAAAACTAAATATGTGCATGTAAATGCTGTATATCACCAGTGCTGTTTGTTTTTGATTCAGGGAATCCTTCTCATCTCCATTTTTGGCTTGCTTCCTATCAATAGCTATATTGTATTGGCTGGCTAAGAGTGGGGAAGTAATTCTGTCAAAGAAAAAAGCAATGTAATGAGAGGATGATAGTAAAATTGTAGTGCAGTGCTATCGCAATCATAGGTTATAGGTTTTATGACTCATTCCAGGACATACTGAGCTTCACTGCATCAAAGCAGAAACCAGCATTCTTTTCATTGTTCTTATTTTTGAGTGTGTTGTTCTATAGTATTCTATATAGTATTCTATATGTCATAAGAAAATCAACAAGAAACTCATAAATATTTATTTTAAGGATTTCTTCCCTTAACTGCAACCTTAAAAATATGTATTTAAAAAACTCTTCCTAAGAAAACTGCAAGTCCATTCATCCCAAACCCGCACAAATACTTATGCTTTTCCATGCACTTTTGTTTTTGGAAGTCAGTTAAGTAATTGCAGTCAATTGCCAGACAGCTTAAAGTGTTAATATTCCCACTCATTTATTATAAATTCATTTTAGATAGTAATGACCTCAAGTTCGTTTTACAACTTTATGTAAACTAAGTACAGACTTCTTAAATATTTAAGATATATAGATATTTTAATCTTGCTTATCAGTAAAGTTAAAGAACAAACCTCACTTTAATCAGATTTTTGGACTGTTCCTTAAAGTAAGCCCAGCTTTCAGTGTCTCACATATTTAATTAAAAGATTAATTAGCTTGATAGGTTGATGCTGTTTTCTTTCTGGAAAAAAAATACCCTGAGTGTGTTCATATTTTTTTTAACAATTGTGTTTTTTCTTTTTTTCCCCACCCTTCAGATCAGACCCCAACACCAACTAGATTCTTGAAGAACTGTGAAGAAGTTGGCTTATTCAATGAACTAGCAAGTCCTTTTGAAAATGAATTTAAAAAGGCATCTGAAGATGACATTAAAAAAGTATGTTGACAAAATGGAGTATTTTCTTCTAACACTTTTTCTCAATGATTCCAGCTTTTTGGTATCAAAAAATACTTAAAAATCAATGTTTGATTTCTATATGGTCTTCTAAGTTGTATCAATAAATACTGTCCAAGTGCTTATGTATGTTGTGCAGAGGTTATACAAATGTAAGATCTATTCTTCTGAAGATTAGTTTGACTTATGAATTGTACAGTGACTTAGTCCTTTGTGTGCTATGCATCTGTTGAGGTTACTCAGTAGTTTTGACAGAAACTTCATTAGGTCCTGAATAAGCAAATGATTTGAAAAGTAACAAGATTTTATAGAAAAAAGTGCATCTGTAAGAAAGCCATATGAAAAGAAAAGTATAAAGCACTATTTATTTTTTAATATCTATAGTTTTAAATATAGAAGTGTTTCTTAGAGTAAGCTGTAATGATAGATTTAAATCCTGTTTTAGATTTATATTTTTCTACTATATGAATGAAATTTTGGAATGAATGTGTTTAGCAAGTTCATGTTCTCATGGGAAACTCCTGGTTTGTCTAGGTTTAGAACCCAAACATGCAAACACTTCTTTAAAAATTCATACATACTTCTTTCTTAAAAAATTTACTCAATATGCCCTTCGAGTAACTTTTGTCTTTGATCAAGTATCTGATTAGCTGCCATATGAAATAACCAAAATTTTATGTAAGTTTCAATTTTATGTAGATTTCAAGAGATTTATAAATATGGCGGATTAGGATCAATTTCTGACAAAATTACCTACTTTGTTCTCACAAGTACTTCAAATAATACTTTTTGTTTGGTTTATTTATTTTAGTCTTTTCTGTGTCTTTGAACAGAGATTCCGCTTGAATAATCTTCACTCTCCTTTAATAACGTTTTCAATAGAAAAATTAGGAATTGAATTATTTAAAAGCACATTGAAAAGCATAGTGGAAGAGGAGCTTTAAGGGAATGTCCTTCTAATGCTTTTTGGCATAACAGTGTATGCAGCAGTACCTGAGGCTTTCAGATCCAGTAGTATTGGTTTAAATATTTTTTAACTTTATTTCTTTACAGTGTTTTAGATATCCACACTCCTTGCTTATCTTCCTGTTACTGTTAGGAAAAGAAAGCTTTAATAGTGTTTTTAATTCTTGGAATGATAATGCTTAGTCTGGCATGTTGAAGTTGCATGACAAGGTAGTATTGAAGATTAGCATTTATATGGGTGCTGGAAAAATAGACTTGATTAATATTTGCTTCAAGATCATCTGAACATCAGCTCCTCAGAGGCTACTGTTTTTCAGTTGTTCACAGTATTGAGTATTTTTTTGTGTGTGTGTGTGTGTGACTAGTTTTGTTTTACACTGTTGCTCTTAGATGCCTCTAGATCTGTCTCCTCTTGCAACACCAATTATAAGAAATAAAATTGAAGAGCCTTCTGTTGTTGAGACAACTCATCAAGATAGTCCTTTACCTCATCCAGAGTCTACTACCAATGATGAAAAGGTCAGAATTCTCTTTGTTCTTCTTGGAATTCATTTTTCAAATCATCTGATGATCTTTAAATTTGTTGCACATGCTGAGATAGCTACACTGCTCTCATGTTTGAAAGAAAATATTTTTGTTTGTCAGATTTCTATGGATATGTAGTTAATTTCTTCAATTCTTTATGTAGCTTTGTTCACCACATGTATTTCTTTGCATCCCCCRRGTMATCCASCAAACACMGAAAGGAAATCRKYGTTAWTATTGSTYTTCTACTTAAAAAAAAAAAAAAAAAAAAAARMMAAGTGACTCTGTGTTCTACATGAAATAGCACACATGAAAAAGTGCAAAGTGCAATTTCTTTTTAAGAAATACGAAAGAAAAAGAAAATCTTTTGAAATCTCAGTTTACGACTTTTCATATCTACATTTCTGTGTTTATTTTACACTAAATTATTTTGTAAAACAGATGATCTTGTGAAAAATAGAGGGATGAATGGGCTACTTTTAAGTTAAGTTCCAAATAATTTTGTTTCAAAAACAATACTCTTATGTACATTTGCTGCTTTTGTGTTTACCTGAGTATTGTAGAAGACCAGGTTCCTGAAGTGTCATCTAGACTAGACAATGTTACTGTCAGGTCAGTTTTAGAACTCCTGCTCTGAAGAAGAAATAAACAGTCTAATATTAACGATAGCTTAGATATGTGAACAGAGTTCATCACTTGGAATTCTCTTGGAGAACACCAAATCTAGCCAAATCAGTGAAATGAATTATTGCTGTTCCTAATTTAGGAATTAAAATATGAGCAGAGCATAATAAGCACCATGTCTATCCTAGTTGATCTTTTCTATGTGCAGCTTTAATGGGCAGCCTGTGTTGGAGGGACTTGGCTACCTTATTGCCCTAAATCAGTAGAGCTTTTCTAGGTCCTTAACCCTACCTCCTGCTCAAAGCAGTGTCAGCTATGAGGTCAGAGAGAGTAGCTTGGGACTTTATCCAGTCTCGTCTTGAAACCTCTGTGGATGGAGCCTGCCCAGTGTCTCTGGGCAGGGTGTCTGGCTGTCCTCATGGTGAAAAAGTCTTTTTTATGGCCGCTCTGCATCTCTCTTGTTTCAATATATGCCTGTTTTTCCTCACTCCAAGATGTATCAGTGTGAGAAGAATCATAAGTATGTGATAGAAAACTGCTGGCATTTTAATAAAATTTTGCATTTCATATGTCTTTTGAAATCTTCACTGAGTCTTATAAGCCAGCAAAGATGAGTAATAGTAAGTAATCAAGGCAATCCTGAAATCAAATATATATGTAAATACATAATTAATTTAAAATAATATAAGAGCTGCTTTGATGAAGCAAGTTGTAGATTTTCAATTATGAAAATTCATAGTCAATTTTTAGTCATCTTTATTTCATAGTTTACCAACCAAGGTTACTTTGTTTTTCCTCTGTGAATACTTATTGTTAACAATGTCTCATTTTGGCAGGAGTTAATCCTAGTCTCTTATTTTACAGTAGGGGTTCGATAACTCATTAGCATCATTACAAGTGAAAATTGTATCTAAATACTTGGCAGTGGTTATAAACTTATGTCATTCATGATGTGATTTCAGTGTTGTCACTGTATTAGTGCCGAAGTGAGAAGCTGCTTCTGCTTAATGCTGTTCTGATGTCTGATTGTAGAGACAAGCTGAGCAAGGATGAGGGTGCTGCTTGGAGTGTGCTGCTGCTGCTGAATGTGGCCTGCAGAAGTTGAGAAATGTGAGCAGAGTGCTGTTTTCTCAGCTAGATTTCTACCTTCTCCTTCTATACATGTCCTGAAGGAGGGAAATTATTTTTGCAGGGCATAGCTGGATTTTGAATCTATGCCACTCATAACCCTTTAATTGGCTGAATGTTTTAGTAGCTTTAAATGATTACAGCCTGTTAATGTACGTGCAAGAAGATTCTGATTTTATTTCTAGTTGTTAAAAGAATTTCTTACGGAGTCTTTAAAATTATACTCAATTCCTTTTCTTTGTTTTCTAAGAGAGTTCTCTTAGTTCCATTAGACTTCAGTAAGTATTGAAATTCTGCTTGGAATGGACCAAGGCATCATTAGAAATAGAGGCTTTCAGCCTTAAAATAATCAGCAAATGAAACCTAATTTGTTCTTCGAGAACTTTCAGATTTTTGGCAGATTTTAATAATATTTTGAAGAGGGACTGTCAGCTAGGTTTCACAAATAAGTTGCTTAGTCATTGCCAGACAGCTAATTCTGTGATTAACTGAGTTACCTTAGAATCAATTGTTTTCTAACAGTATTCATCAGTTTGTGTTGGTTGTGACACTGAATTCCATGATTTTATTAATAGCAGGAGGAAACTGTTGCATATTTGCTTTTAGATGCAAAACACTTGCAAATACACATCTCCTGAAGTGGCTTCTTTTAGAGCAAGCTCCCCTCGTGTGCTGTGCTGCAAGGCCACGTTGCCTGCTCGAGCCCTTACTGCACCTGCCAAGCTGCTGTTCCAGGTCTAAAGTTAGTGCAGGTTCAGCAGGGCTGTCGCTCTGGATTTTATCAGTTCTTGGGACAGACTTTGCCACCTCTCAGCACATGTTTCTTTCTTCAGCCTTCTGTTTTCTGGTAGCTATTTCTCCACCCACGCACACACAGGTGCCCTTCCTGCAGACTCCTGCAGGAGGGGCTTTTACAACATCACAGTGCTTGGGAACATACAAATGTCAGGTTAATTTATGTTCTTGTTTTAAAGCTATGTAGATGTATGGCTGTTGTTCCTCTTTTTAGGAAAATTAGGTAGAGTTTGTGGTGGCTACTTGTACTGTGGGTGACTGGGCAATTTCTGGGCTTGCTGAGAGCCAGGTGACTGTTCAGGAATGTGGTTGCCAGGTATGAAGATGCTCCAGGTGAAACAAAGACCAAGAAAGTGAGCTCTGAGACAGACGCTGTCGCTGTTGGGACAGATGTTCCTGTATCAGATTCCTAGCCTGGGAATAGGCAGGAAAAAGTGAAGCTGAAACTGATGAAGAACCATTCAATACTAATTTCTGATTTAACATTTCTAAAGTTAGATTGCTCAAATATCCTCTCCTTACATCTTTTGCTAGTTTCTCACAGTAAAGCACTTGGATCTTCTCATTTTTCTTGTGCAACTGTTCTCAAAGATCAAACCTTTCTATTTTTTTCGCCATTCCCTAATGCTTTTTTTTTTTCCTTTAACTGAATGTTCATCCTAAGAACTGTAGTGTTAAATATTGTAAACATATTAACATATATTAACATTATAACATATGTAAATGCACTAGACTGATGAATAAAGAAAACTTTCTTGACAGCCTCAATGTAGTTCACTGTTATTCTCCCCAAACTCTTGCTTCCTGTAAATAAAATCTTTTAGGTCCTTAGAGGAAAAAACAGAATGAATTGACTCTGGCAAATAGAGCCTCTGGGCTCTTCAGATTTAATCACCTGAAGTCCTTCCTTTATCCAAGCACACAGTTTGCCAGCCTCCCTACAGTTAAATACCTGCACTTCCCGAGCCCTTCGTAGTTCAGTGGGCCTAATAAAGAAAAACAATCTGTTAAGATAGCTAAGACCCTACTACTTAAAGCTTTGCTGGTAAATATTAAAAACTCAAATTTTCAAATTTCAAACCAAACGACTGTCATTGTAGCGCATGTGGCGTGGTTACATGCTTTCTGTGAAGCGCTCCTTGTTCAACAGCAGGGAAGATTGTCTCAGCTAGTCTTTTCACAAAGTGTCACTTTGTGTACCACTGATTTGCCTTAGCCAGTAACTGAGAAAAGTCCTGTCCTAAGGTAAAGCACCAGTTATGCCTGACAAGTTGCAAGGTTCCTTGGAAGGACAGACGCTCGTTTCAGTAACTCATTCTGAGATTCTCATTAACCATGAAGGCTGGTATTATAGTTCATAATGTACTGTACTTGATTGCTAATTAAGAATTGTAGTCAGTTCTCTCTGCTGTTTATGTTCAACCAAGGAAATTTAATTTCCATGCTTAAATCATTTCTTTTGCATCAAGATAGTTGAATATTTGCCAAGCAATGAATATAACATTCTGAGTATTTTTGACTTAATAGTGCTGTAGTTCAGAGAGGTGCATGACTAAGGGATAAATTTGTCAAAGAAAAAAATGACTTTTTTTCTCTCTATTCTTCAGTACGCTTCTTTTGGTTTTGTTGTTTGAATCTGGTACAAAGGAAACTGAAATGAGTACAAGGACACGGTGGTGTCCATTTATTCCGAGTAAGGGCAGCCAGGAGCACAGTGGTGCTGAAAGCGCCATGAGTTTCTTTCTTGGCACTCTGTAACTAATCCAAACTGAATTCTTAGTAATAGCAGCCTTATTGCTTTGAACCAGAATTTGCTATAAAACTGATGAATGTCAGTTGAATAACTTGATATTTCAAGTAAATCATTCAAAGATTTGAAAAAAATTTTTTACTTATGTAGCTGATTCTACTTGCATTAATGTTATAGATCTTCCGACTTATCTCATTAAACTCTGTGCATTGCACAGTCTAAGTTAATCATCTATAACTGCATTTTGCCAACTGCGTGATGGTTGTTTTCCCTCAGGAGGTGTCGCTGCAACAGACTGCACAGCCGACGTCGACGATAGTTCGTCCTGCGTCGCTGCAGGTTCCCAACGTGCTGCTCACAAGTTCCGACTCAAGTGTTATCATTCAGCAGGCGATACCATCTCCGACGTCTAGTACTGTTATTACCCAGGCTCCATCTTCTAACAGGCCAATAGTGTAAGTTACATGAATATTAGGAAAAAGATTCACTAGGGATTATAGAAACAAGCTTGCTTATTGTGACTTTACCTTTGCTACAATTACTGTACAAATTTGAGATGCATAGTGTAATGTGACAGTACAACAGATGCAAAATATATTACTTTCATGACATTGAAATATAAGTCCCATATTCTTATAAGTCCCCTATATTCTTATTCATATAAGTCCACATCACTGACTCAATATTTTTATTTCTAGGTAAGTATTATATTACAGCTGTAAAGATTATGTCTAAATATTTGAGAGAGAGAATGAGAGAGTTAAAGTTCAGTCAGGATTAAAATAACAAGTTTGGTACATTATTTATTTTATCCTTGCTGTACAAGTTTTCTTTTATACGCTTCATTCTTTCTTTCAGACCAGTTCCAGGTCCTTTTCCTCTGCTGTTACATCTTCCTAATGGACAAACCATGCCTGTTGCTATTCCTGCCTCAATCACAAATTCAAATGTGCATGTCCCTGCAGCAGTTCCAGTAAGTAAGCATGATGCTTTATTAATTTGAAAGTGTTGCAGCTTTGCTGAAGTGCAGAATAGAGCTTAGTTTTATAAGAGCTTGATAGCTGCTTTGGCTGCAGAGGGTAGTGGTTGGCTGCTCTGTCTTATGATAACATACTCAGGTTTTCTTCATTTTTATACTTTATCTGGTCAGCTTGTTAGACCTGTCACCATGGTGCCTAGTATCCCAGGGATCCCAGGGCCTTCCTCCCCACAGCCAGTGCAGTCTGAGGCTAAATTGGTAAGTGGAAAACTCCATTATTCCTCAAGAAGATTTACTTGATAAATTAATAAAATTATTTTGCTTTTCAAGTGCTTTCATTTATTTGCTACTTCTTGTTACAATCTAAATTCTCCAAGTACCAAATTTAATAAATCTAGAAAAACAATAGTTGAATATTTATTTTTCTTATATCCAGTGTATGTTCTGTTGCTAGTGGTCAATCTTATTTTATTTTATATTATTCTTTGAAATGAAGTAGATCTCCTAAGCAAGCTCCTTATTGCTCTTCCTGTTGGGAAATAGGAAATTCCCTTCTCCTTTATATATCACTTCTCTTGACCTTAACCTGTGACCTTCTTTCCCTACCTGTCTTTAATTCCTAAATCACCGCATAATCAACAGCGAGTCTAGGAACACTAATGATTTTGCTGTCTGGATTAATAGGATCCCAGTAGAGTGGGAATATTATACTGTGATCCACAAATACTGAAAGCACCATGAAGAGCTGGTCACCAGTGCACCGGCTTTTCCTGGTGCTCTCAGGTCTTTCTTCATTCTGCTCTCTTGAGCAGGATGACTTTTAAAATACTTTATTTTAGGGGCAGAAGTGGTTTGCTTCTGCACATTCTTTGGGAATGGATAAGGGAAGCTCTTCAGAGCTGGGGAAATTCTTAATTGGACCACCTCATAGGGCATAAATTTATCTTCTGTTTGGGAAAGAAGAATATAAGAAAGGCAGAAATGGCACATTGCTTTGAATCAGGAGACTTAATAGTGATTAAATGTACTCTGTGAAATCCAGAAGAAATTAGCTCCAAATAATTTTGTTTAGTTGGGCAAGAAATTAGCTGCTTAGGCATATTACTGAGTGATCTTTTTCTGAACTTTTTATGTAGGGCAAAAATACATGTATGCAGGGAAGATTGGGTCTTGTGAAGGAAGCAGCAATCATTCGAGACACAAAGGAAAACAAAGATTGTTAGACTTAAAATTTAACAATCTCATTAGTTTTCTCGTTAGAATTTAGCTAATATGTGCACTTTGGAGATTGCTTATCTTTTCTAAATGAGCCTGTAAAAGGTTTTTTGCAATATTTCTTCCTTTCTTGTCTCCTGATATAAAGCCTGAGCAGAATTCGAGAATATCAGAATTATGTACATTTCTGATGCTCATTTAATTTTATATAGGGCCTATTCACAAAAATAAAAAACTTAATTTCTTGTCACCCTTATAGTAAAAGCAATTTAATGAGCACTCTGATGCTTACAGAGAAAAGCTGTTGACAGGAAGACTAACCCACTATGCCGTGTTGTGTGTTGTCCTCAGATATGCTGTGGTTTATTAAATTTGAAATTTCATCTAATTTTCAAAATTTAAGTTTTTGTGATATCAAATTCTTCCATTCTGATGCTGTCTCTTGAAGGACTACATTTCCAAAATCAAATCAGATTGCAATGCCATTATTTTCTAGCAATTACAGAGCTTAAGTATTTAAATATAGGTTTGAGGAACTTAATTTCTTTCTGTTAGTGCAAAAGTAACACTTTATTCTGGGAATAAGAGTTGCATATACAACATCATATGTTTCTTTATATACAATCCTGAGTGAGCTTTAGTAAAGTAGATATTTTACTTTTAAAAACTAAAGCTCAAAATAACTTGCAGAAGATTTGTTTTGTAATGGATTTAGGACATGTTCCTGTGACACAATAAAAACTTTTTTTGCTCCCCAGAAGCTTTAAAATCCGTTAAGAGAACTCATGTGTCTAGCATGCCAAATACAGCTTTATTTGTAAGGCTTCTGGAGAATATACTTGCTGAGTGCTTGTTTCTTTTCAGTATGGACAACTTTGGGAAAATGCCTTCAGTTCCTAAATGTATTCTTGAGTGACACTTTCAAATGTTTATGGCTTAAGAGTTTTCCAGCTTCATTTCCAGTTTCATAGAATCATTTGATCAGCCGGGCAGCATTCTGTTGTGTATAAGTTGGGCAACTCCCTGCAGCTTACACATCTGTAAATGTTTACGTGGCCATAGCCAAAAACATGTTTTTTGGCTGCCTAGTCAGAGACCTTATAAAGTATTCATAAAAAAAAAAAAAAAAAGATTTGATTTCAGTGCCTCAACCGTTTCAGTGGAGTGTAGGTATGTATGGAAATCTGATAAATAAGTAAGCACAATATCTAATAATCAGACATGTGTATTCATTTCTATATCTGATAAAGTTTCTAGTCTGAAGTGTCAGCCTCCTTCAGAGAGGGAGCTTGCTTATCGTGTGAAGGGAGTTCCTGACGGGCTTTCTTTGCTGCAGTGCTCTTTCCCCCAGCCTACAGGAGACTTGCTGAACACCACATGGGCACAAGAATCTGCAGAGGGGCAGTTACAAGTGAGAACAGGTTCACTGAGCGAGAGCAATTAAAAAACCAAAAATACTAGCTGGCAGGAGTAGTGCCTAGAAGGAGAAAACAGAGGTAACCAAAGGAAAAAATGCAAGTGAAGGTAAAGGCACAAGGGCAAAAATCAGCTACAGAGCCAGCCCAGTTTTTATGATAAGTGTCTCTGTTGCAAGGGGTTCTGCAACTGAAACAGCTGGAAACCCATGGAAGGAGTGTGCTAAGCACAGTTGCATCACGGAGCCTTCTGGATTTCAGCATTATGTATATAATATATATGTATTATTTTATATACTATATAGTATATGTATTTCAATGCAGAGGATAATTATGTGAAATTATATGAATTTTGTATTCTAATTTTCCTGTTTGAAATAAAGTTATTGTAGTTGTTGTAGTCCATTCATACCAGTGGAAGAAGCTGTTACTGTGGTTTTGAACATTTTTGCATTCTTCTCCTCTTTGCTGAAGTGAAATATGACAGATTTTATGCAGGCACAAGATCTGTTTTAACGCTATTTCTCAGAAAATATCGTATTGTACGGGAAGAGAGATTTGATAGGAGTGAAAAATCAGTTGCAAGATCATGTGTTGCACTTACATAAATTGTCAGTTATCATGAAGTGCTCTATATTTGTTAATTATGCAAAAGAAACTAAATTCCAGGTACTCAGTAAAATCAAATGCTAAAGTCAATTTATTTAAAATGTTTAAAAAGTGGATGTGGTAGCTGCAGTTTAAAACAACAACAACAACAACAACAAACAACAACAACAAAAAAGTGAATGCAGAAAAGCTTCCTCAATGATATAAGGATTCTAAATTCTTTTCAGAATTGTTTTGCCCCAGTAGTCCCAAATCTGTTTGGGAGAAGATGAGCGATTGTACACCCTTCACATAAAAAGTGAGCAGTGGATGACTCCTAGTTGTAAAGCACATTTGTCTTGAGGGTGCAGATCATGGGGGAGAACTTAATCTTCAGATCCTTTTACAGGGGTGGCAGAAGTTCCTGAAGAAATTTAAATATCACTCAAAATATCACTTTTCCACTGAATTCTTCTGTTCTCTCCTCCTCCTCCCCATGGAAAACCCTTTGTCACAAGCTGAGCAGTATCCTGCACGCAGTAGGTAACTGGTGGGTTTTCTGCAGGGGGTTTCTACTGAGAACTGACAGAGGAGAGCCTGGCAAGGGCTCGGAAACCCACGTGGACTTGCTGGAGCCCGGCATGGGAGCCTGTGTTCAGCAGAATCCGTCTGACCTGGCTCCCTGCGTGCCGAGCTCATCAGCAAACACCTAATGAGCCCGCTCTAAAGAAACAGGTCCTCTCACAACCTCCTTCGTTTTCGTGTGTTCTCTGGGGGTGGAGAGACAAGACTTCATAAGGACTGATGATGCTGCAAAGACCACAATAATGATAATTAACTTGCTGAATTTAGAAGATTATGCTGTTAATTAGTTGCAAAATAAAGATAAGTAATAGAGCAGCAGATGGTAGGATAACACCCAGGAGAAGGAGGGTTATTACTCTGATGAGCTTTTGTGGCATATATGAAATATGGATCTGAATTTTTCATAAATTGTTTCTGGAGAATATTATCTTGTTTCTGTGAGCTGTTTGTTGGAGCAATCTACCAAATTTTGACAGATGTAGTGAGAATTTGTTTTCAAGGATATACATTATATTAAACTTTTGAAGTCTTTATTAGAAATGTTTTGTTTTTCAGCTAGTTGAAAATACCCATTTCAGTTTGCCTCTAATAAGCAACTGAAAGTAAATAAACCCTGGCTGTGATCAAGGTTCCTCACATAATATTTATATTTTTTCTGCTATTTGTTATTATATATTTGATTTTTAAAAACGAAATTCACAATATTTGGGGAGACTGCCACACTACTCACTGGAAGCACAACGTCCACATAACGCTTTACTCCAGCATTACAGCATTGTAATCACAATCACAGCATTGTCTCAGCTGTGAAGCCATTTCTAAACACAGTCGTTGGAAATCTCCTTAGGAAAAGCTGTAGATATTCCTCTGGTTTTCACAGGGAATTTTTTCATTTGAGAATAATTTTAGACATAATAAATATGTTTGAATTTCATAAGCCTTGAATCTCTGCGGTATAAAACAAAGGAATGGTTTTGGTTTTGTTTCTGTGGTAACCTCTCACTTAAAATGCACAGAAATACAATATTTAAATATTAGAATTGCAATATGGCAAGTGAAGTCCTGCTTTGACTCAGCACATCCCTTGTGTCTAATGATATATATTTTATTTTATAGTATTGTACTATTTTCTACACTACTGCTATTAAATGTCAAGTTAAATATTAAGTGTAGAAATATGTGAACTTTATTTTTTTTTAGTTTAACTTTGCAAATATGGTTAAATCATTTCTATAACACAGAAATGAATAGATAGAAAAAAATGTAACTAGCAAAAAATATTTTTCTTATGTTAAAAAAAAGATAACAGTTTTATTTCATTTTGCAAATCTTATGAACTTGGACAGTTTCTCACTAAGGAAACTAATGTACTAGAGCAACCTTTTGAATCACCATGGAGCATTTTCAGGACTCCATAGACTTTTTTTTCTGTCAAGTGGTTACATCAATGTTTGCTCATACAGTCACAAGCAGAACAGGCATGCAGGCCGTAAACATAAATGGATATACGTGTATATATGGTTATGTGTATGAAAAATGTGTCTTCCGTTGCCATGAAAAATAGAACAAGCTAGCTTGTTATCGCTGAATTTTAATATCCAGGCACTTCAGTTGGGAGAAATTTCATCGTTTTCATTTATGGCAATGACAGACAAGTAGGCGTATGGTAAGTTACTACGTGCTGGCCGAGTCCTTTTTGAGTGCTGGTAGCTTTCTAGAGCTTGCTAAAGGGTTGCCTTGAAAAAGAGTGAGCTTGACTTTTAACAGGGCTAAAGTATCAAAGGGATAAATTACTTATGTCTCTGCTGTCTGGATTTTTCCTCTTGGTTCTTTGTGACGCATCCTGCTAAAACAAGTTATAATTTAAGAAATATTATTTAATTATGGTTGCTCATGGGAGGCATTGTAGCAGTGAGTAAAGACTGTCATAACGAATGATTTTAAAATGGTCAGAAAACATTTTTTTTAACTTACTCAAAAACTATGTTCTGTTTTTATGTTTTTTTCTCTCAAGTGTATTGTGCTTTTTCTCTCAAGTGTATTGTGCTTTTTCTCTCAAGTGTATTGTGCTTAGCCTTATGGTCTGTTCCTTAGGTATATCTGCCTCAGTTTGCTCACTGCTCTCTAGTCATTTTCCTGTGGTCACAACTCATCATGGAGGAATTTTCCTGTTTACTTTTCCATACAGTTTAACTTCTCCTTTACCATCCTTTTGTTTAAGATCCTTTGTAAAGCCAGATTTCTATAGGGATACCTTCAAGAAATTTTAAGAAGTTATTAAATATATATCTATGTAACTGTTGAAGGCCTTGAAAAAACAAAAACCTATTCTAGAGTTTGAGATTCGGGAAATAGGAGTAACTGCAATTATAAATGATGAATGATGCCTGAAATTTTTATTCTATGATATTTCCATTATGGAAAAATAAAAGGACTTTTTTTCTCTCCTTTCAGAGGTTGAAAGCGGCCTTGACCCAGCAGCACCCTCAGGTAACAAATGGAGATACTGCCAAGGGACATGCGAGTGGCTTGGTTAGGACTCAGTCCGAGGAACCTCGGCCACAGTCACTGCAACAACCTGCAACGTCAACAACTGAAACACCGGTATGACCACAGTATAAAACTGTGCGTCCTGTTCCCTTCGCTGTTATGCAAAAAACCCCTTCTTTTTTCATCCTCTTGATTTGTAAAATAAATGTTAATATGTGCTACAGACTGTGGTTGGAGTTAAAAGCTTGAGAGAAGTAGGCTGCCCTGCAAAGTACTGGCAGAATCTCAGCGTATACTATGCAGTGGGCTGCCTTTTTGCTGGTGTGTTTTATTTGCTTATGATTATATGTGATTTTTGCCACATTGCTATACGTATACTGTGCTTGTTATGTTGGTATTTCTACAACAAAAACATTTTTCTGATGATGTTCTTTAATGCTTCTGCAGTGCATTATTGAAGATGATGATTTCAAAATAGGTATTTTCTCTCTGTTTTAATATGAAATTAAGTCCTCCAGACTTCTGGACTGCCTTACCAGGGAATTCTATGGTAACTGAAAATTGTACAGCTAGTTAAAACATATTTGAGAAAAATGCTTTTACTCTGTATTTATATTGATTCTGGTTTTATTGTAAATACTCTTTAGATTTTTTTTAAACTGCATTAAGCATCGTGCTTATATTAGTTTGTTTGAAGGACCTTTTCTGGTGTGTCACAGGAAGAGTCTCAGGTGTGTGATGAAGTGCACTGTGTCCTGGTGGCTGATAGGGGTATTGGGAGCTCAGGAAACTATTCTTTTCCTTTAGAATGATGAGAACAGGAGAAAAATGACAGGAACTCTGAGTGAGGCTGAGAGCGAGAGTGGCACTGTAAGCTAAACTTCCGTGTGTTTCCAAGTGTTTCCAAGTAGAAGTTTTCAAAAGCTGTAGGTTGTGTCTGGAGGATTGCTGCTGCTTTGCTTTTAAGAAAATTGCTGGAGTGCTTTCTTCAGAAAGTAACTGTGGGTGACAGTGAACATGAGGCACTCTGAAGGACATTGGTATATTTTATTTCATTTTGTAGGTCAGTCTGCAAAGCAAGTAAAATATATATTACTACACGTCTAAATCATTTTAAACATATACATTTAAGTAAGTTCTGTGCAGTTGCATCACATTGCTTCCTGGAGAAGATACGTGTATGTAACCTGAATATATTTAGAAATACTGTGATTGCTTTTCTCAATGTGATTAAATGTGTCTAAATGTGATGTGTTTGCATGAATACTGTAGTTAGAGTCATAGGTAGCATTATACTGATAACCTCTTCACTGCTTTTCGCTATTTTCAGGCATCACCAGCTCAGCCTACTCCACAAACAGCAAATACAGGTGGTCGGCGAAGAAGAGCTGCCAATGAAGACCCCGATGAGAAAAGGAGGAAGTTTTTGGAGCGAAACCGTGCCGCCGCTTCCCGATGCCGGCAGAAGCGGAAAGTCTGGGTGCAGTCGCTGGAGAAGAAAGCCGAGGACTTGAGCTCACTAAATGGCCAGCTACAGGTATGCTTGATCTCAAGCTGTAGCCAAACTGTTGCTTTCCCAGACAATAATCCTGGATCAGTGGGGAATATATTTTGCATGAAATGTGAACTGTAAGTAGCTTTGTAAAGGGTGGCTCAGTTCAGAATTGAAAATGAAGCATTGCTTTACACATATCACCAGTAAAATAAGAATATAGGAAAACATTGAGCTTTCAAGACATGTGAACCTAAGGATCCTGCCCACTTATCCTTTGCTCCATTTTAAATAACTTTCAAGCTGTGATACTACAAGAATGACAAGATACATTGGAGTAAAGGCTCATTAGCCAAGTAATAGCCTTAACTTGAACATCTTGCTCTTCACAATTTGTATCACAACCTGAGTTATTTAAATATGTTCTATTTTGATTTCCTTTGGTCTTTTGGTTCTTGTTAACTTCACTTTTTTTCCTTTAAAGTGGATGTAGGGCTCGTGAAAGGTGCCAGATTGACATCACTGGAAACTGAAGGCCTCTTTTGTCCACAGAACAGGTACAGCACAGGCAGTGGCAGTGCAAATATCACCACCCTGCCCTCCCAGTGTGCATAAATCCTATAGCAAGGGATGTATACTATAAGAATATAGTTTAGTGTATGCTCCCAGTCATTTTCCAGCTCTGCTGAGGTGGTTAGTCCTTTAAAAATTGTTATGTGGACACATTTTTTGCCTGTAGGACAATGTAGGACCCTTTCATTTAAATGGCTATTAAATGGTAAAACATACTTTCTCAATCATGGTTTTCTGGCCATACTCAAAATTACCACTATTCTGATTTTAAATAAAAACTCTAAAAACTTTATTTTGAAATGATGAATGGAAAAATATTTTCTAAATAAAATTATTTTAAAAACTCAGTAAAAAATATTCTGAGATTTAAAGTTCCTCCTTCATGTTCTTTCTTCAGAACTTGTTTACTTGTTTGACCCAAATTGATAAATAATCACAGATGTTCCTCCTAGTAAAATTCCTCTCTCGTGATATTTGCTAAAGTGTCTCAGTTCTACTATCTGTAAAGTAGGGCGTGTTAATATTACATTTTTTGTAATCAAAATTACAATGTATCAACCACCTTCAGCTTCATGTCTTTAAAAACTCTCAATATCCCAAATTGCAAAATGTAAAATAAATGTCTAGTCATGAAATTGTCTTCTGTTTTTGAAAGTCATGAGACTATACACCAGCCTAAGTTAGATAACATGCAAATATGTTAGTCTTCTCTTGCCCATTCATAATTTTTAGATATTTCTTTAATGTAATCACAGTCCTGACTTAATCCTTTAATGACAAAATGGTATGTAGCATCATTGCTTAAATAATTATGAAATAACTGAAGATAGCTATCAATGGGAAGAAAAAAGAAGGGAAAATAAAATATTGGCTGTATTTCAATTTTCTTTGTTAAAGAAACTTTCAGTATTAAATGTTAACTACCCTTAAGTTTAAAAAAAAATCCTTTTTTTTTTTTAACGTTAAACTGAAAATAATGCAAGTGTCATATTGCCATTGGTATAAATAGAGTTTCTAAAACCAATAATCAACATTCATTTTACAATTTGTATTTGTATAAAAATTTGTATATTTATACAAGTTTTTACGTGCACACACTCCCTATTCACTATAGCCATTATTGGGATTAGAGTCCAAAGGAAAATACTATATTTTGTCTATTTTAGGGTAGATGCTAAAAACATCCGTTTATCCTGTCACTCGATTTATGTCTCCTAATAAATAACTGTGGTTGCCTGCATAAAATATTTATCATAGAATCATAGAATGCCGAAGGTTGGAAGGGACCTCAGAGGTCATCGAGTCCAACCCCCCTGCTCACACAGGGTCACCTAGAGCACGTGGCACAGGGCTGCATCCAAGCGGGTTTTAAAGATCTCCAAAGAAGGAGACTCCACAGCCTCTCTGGGCAGCCTGTTCCAGTGCTTTTTATCCAGGTGCATTGTTTAGACTTGCTTTTGATTTGGTTAAAAATCATGCATAATATGAAGAAAGCTTTGGGTTTCCAGATTTCTAAGAGTTAACTCAGTGAATTCAGGAAAAAGACATTTCTTATGGCCTGCCAAAAGCAAACCCGTTAACTGTGAAGAACAGAGTGACTTGTAAAGAAAATTGAATAACAGAGAAATAATTAAACTGTACTTTATATGAGAACATAAATCAACCCTGTATTTGCTATAGTTCTACACTTGACAGGCCAACACAGCTGAAGAGCAGAGCGGGCAGTAATGACCCGTGATCACTTGTGTTGTATGTAAGAAGTTTTGAACTTTGCCTTAGCGTGCTTTGCAGGCTGCTGCGTAGGGTTTAGCAGTGCCTGCTTGGTTAATATATAAATGCCCTGCTTGGCTGAAGTTACTGAGATGTCATTCTTCAAAGGTAACTTCATACGAGAACAACTTAAAATGAGACTGTAGTTATGTATTATATTGTATTGATAAGAAGTCTTAACTTTTCAGCAGCCATCAGTTTTCTTACATACAAATCATTTTTGGTGTGAAAACACAAGCTGTAAATGTAAAAGTCTTTAAGAAAGAAAACCCTTGATGTTCCTGTATTTCTTTCTTTCTCTTTCTTCTTTTTATTTCTTACAGCTTTTTGTTGTTGGTGGTGGTTTTTTTGAGTTTCCATCAGCTAAATCCTATCAATAACAGTTTAGGCTTTATTATTATTTGCCTTTATAATAAGCTCTACTCTGTTAATTGTTTCATATTTCACCTTTGAAAAGTTTTGGCTTGAGGATTTTTTTTCTGCTTATTCTACTAGCAAGTTGGATTGTTTGTGGATATGTGGTATATCGTTTGGTGTTGCCCCTGAGCTTTGCACAGCTACTGCAGCACGTGCTGTTTTGTGAGATGTTCTTGAGCAGCTGTTGGCAGTCGGTCCCCAGCGGCCACTCGGTCCTATTGCAGTATCCGACCCCAAAGTTCATCTCTGGTCTCTGCTGGTGTCCTGTTGCTTTAACGATGCAGAGGGTGGAGGATTAATGAGTAGTGTTCACTCCCAAGTGCAAGCATGGCTGGTCTGCCTGAGGAGCTCGTTGTAGCTTTTAAGGGATATCCATCAGCAGCAATCAGTGGTGGTTTGTCCTAATATTGCAGGAAGGTGCTTAAAGGAGGCTAAATTATAAGAGAAAAAACAAAACAAGCACAGAAAAATGCCCCAAACATAAGTTCAGATCCTTTTCCGTCCAGCTGTAGCCAAAAAGGAAAGAATGACAAGTATTGGACTCGGACTGTAAGCTCTCTCCATCACAGTCACTAGGGCCTGTCTCGCTGATAGGTCTGGTAAATAAACGTAACGTCAGAAATGTTGCCCCACACCTTCTCGTTGATCTGCTCCCACAGCTACCTGCTCATTCTGGATCCGGTGTAAAAGCAGCAGATGTGGATGAGGAGCTTATACACTGAATGTTATACACTGAATGTTCCACCTTGCTGAGACTGCAGAGAAAAGTACCTGGTGAAAAATGCACTACAAGTAGAAATAGATATGCTTTTCTCCACAAGTGTCCTTTCTTACTGTGCATTTTGGAATATGTGAAAATGAAAAAAAAAAAAAAGTTGCTCTGTTTTCTATTGTATAAGATATTTCATGTTTGCATAAATGAACATTTATCCTGATACTCTACTTGAGTATCTCATTAGGAGCATTTGCCTTCCCAGTGCTTAAAACTTTCTTTATGCCATCTCTGGAGATGTTTATTCCTTGTGTTTCTTCTTGGTTGCCTCTTTTCTGTAAAGAATACTGTGTGTTAACATATTTTGGATGAAATAGAGGGACTTGATAATACCAGATATACAATAAGAAAAATTTAAAGTGTAAAGATGTTGCAGTTTTAAGAATCCCCTTTTATTACCAACCAGAAGTGGATTTAATAGTAATATATAGATGGCAACTATTGATTGACTACACTTGTGGCTCTCAGTGAAAAACACTGTCAGCTGAGAGAACTGCAGGTGTAAGTCGTGTATTTACAAAATACATGGTAAACCAGGGGCAAACCAGGATTTCTGGACATGTAATTCCAGGGAATGCTCCTGTTTTTGTTTGAAATACCAAGTTTCTAAAAGAGATATTTGGCACAGTAATATGACTGAAAGGAGAAGCAGTACTACTTAGTTTTCTAAGAGAACTTGGCGTGTATAAATACTTAAGGTTTTTATCTCCTGAATGGAAGGAGATGGCCTAAAGAGAAATTTCATCTGAAAATAATGAATTTTTTTTGTTTATGCACTATATTATTATTTAGGATAATTAAACCAAATTCTCTTAAAAATTTTCTTTTTCTGAAGTATTCTAAAGTAGGATGTTAGAGTACTTCTAGTTATAATTCTTTTTTTTTTCTCTGAATTACTTCACTTCTAACTTGGAAATAGGTTGAAGTTCTCATACATTTTTTTCCACCTAAGTTTATCTGCAGTTTTCTTACGTTGCATTTTTCTTTTAATTTGCTCCCTAAATGCAAAAACGTGTTTACTGAGCACTTACGATGTGTAGTATGATGTGCTGACATGCAAGGGTTCTTACAGGCTACGTAACATCAAAAATTTGATACTGGTGAGAAAGATTTACATGTGAAAGAAAAACCAACCCGTGAAAAACATGTATAGTAACAGGATGTAGGGATCACAAAGCATTCTGGCTGACTGGATTCTGTACATACATAAACATTTTTCTGCTCTTTTAAGTGAAAATGAATCTATCAAAATGACATACTGTTCTTAATTTGGATTGTCACATATAATGCGTTTATGTAGTGCTGCTTCATCCATAGATACCAAAGTGCTTTACAAGGGAGGTAAGTATCTTTGTCCTCCATTTTACAAATGAGAGAATTGAAGCACAAAGAAATAAAATGACCTAGCTCAAGGTCACCCAATATGGAGCGCTGCAGCTTGGAAATGAATCCAGTTACGAGATCCTGCAAGCGCTGCCTCCTAGATTGCACTCTGCTTTTGTGGCATAAGCTGACATTTCCGGGGTTTATCATTATCAATTATAGACATTCCTTCCTGCAACACTTGCTTTGTGCATGGTTACCAAAAATAAAATGGGTGTAAAAATCAATAGACACTTGCCAATTTGTTTTTTCATCACATGAGATCTCCATTTACAAAATATAAATCTAAATATAGTTGCCAAGTGTCATTTTGCATTGGTTAACTTCTCCTTTTTGTTGGCTGTGGCATCTATTAAATTGCAAGTAGTTAAATGTAGGCTTATTCTGATTAGAATTCAGCGCAAAACCCTGCAGAAGATTCTTACAGTAGCAGGATTGTGTGAATGAGACTATATGCATGCTCTGCAGTCTGAAAAATGAAAAAATATGTTGTTATTTACCCTAAGAGTATTTTCTAGTTTAGGTAAAACGGTCAGGTTTCGGCTAATATTTAAGCATTCTAAAGTTTTAATTTTATTTTTTCAATATATATCAAATGGAAATTGATTGTATTTTATTTACTCCCAAATGAACAACTGCAAATCCTGTAAAACTTAATACTTACCTTTACAATGCGTGTAGTTTGAGCCATATGAAGTACATAACTTTCTTCTCCTTTAGAATGAAGTCACCCTGCTGAGAAATGAAGTGGCACAGCTGAAACAGCTTCTTCTGGCTCATAAAGATTGCCCTGTAACTGCCATGCAGAAGAAATCTGGCTATCATAGTGAGTAATGTTCCATTACCTATAGCCTTAGGCTGCATCAATGAAATACTGCCAAAGTGAACTGAGTGAACACTAAAAATGAGAAGTGCAGTTCTAATATTGCATTAAAGATTAAAAAAATAATCCAAAGGTTATTGCAAGACAGGAACAAATGTGATATTTAGAAATATTTTTTATAAGTCCTTTCAGTTGAAATGTTGCATAACATTAAAGGTTTTATGTTGGGTTAATAAAGATGTATGGTAATTAGTATTTAAGGACTATATGCTACTCTGCCTGCTTTGGAAAATATAATTAAAGTGTTAATAGCACATGATAAACCATTTCTTTATACTTTGTTAGCCTAGTACAGTGAAAGGTCCTTGCCTTTTTTTTTTTTTTTCCATATCATAATAAGATTTCAGTAGATGTAATATAACAGCTGTCCTCATTTACAGTAACATCCAGGATCAGTCAAGCCATTAAAATAATCAGGTGCATTGCTCTTACTGTACACTGTCTTCCAGATTATTTTGAATTTCACAGTAAGAAACTACTTTCAATATTTTAAAAAAGCAATTCTGAGAGCTTCCTTTAATAGTGGATTTTTCCCAATATGTATTTTTTTTTTTTTTCCAGTTACTTGCTTGATTTTCATCCTTCCAGCATTTTAAAGGTTAATTATGCTTTCCTGGCTCATAACTTCAGTTTGGATGTGATGCACAGTGCTAGAACCAGCTGCTGCTGTTGTAGAATAAATGGCCAATTTTGTCCATTGTACACAAATTTGTAACAAATAACTGAGCTGGGAATGCATTAGGCAACATTCATAATATATAACCCACAGCTTTCGTTTTTATGATTTAGTGATATTTCAGGATATTTGTAAATGTGAAGATTGTTTCTGCCATATGTAGCCACTTCATTTTAATTTGCCAGTGTCAGTAATGCAGGAGAATAAAGGAACATTTTGTATTGCATGCAAACAGATCCTCAGGTGCTTGCGATAAAACTTAATGGCCACCATCTTTACTTGTAGTCGTTGTAAGCAGTTTCATCAGAATGGGCAATATTTTTTAATTTAAGAGATTCAGGAGATTTAGCAACTATCCGTTGCCATATATATTTAGAATACTGATTTTGTCAGTTTTGAGCTTATAAATCTTGGTCCTTTGATCTCCAGTCGTTTTGACAGGATGGAAAATAGCATCTTAGAATAAATTGGAACTGTATAGAGATATGTTTGGGATTTATATTAACAATGATTGCTGCAGGGATGAGGCCATTATGGCTCCCATCTGACAGAACAACATAATTTCATACAGAAGCTACTAGGGGATAATATTATGCATGCAAGGGGAGGGGAAAAATAGTCCTCAAATGTTGATGTTTTGAGAATACATATGTGTCCCTGAATTTGCATAAAAAACACAAAAACACAGATCTTCAAAGGAGACCGTCAAACTAAGCGCAGCTAAGAATTCTTTGTTAAAGTGCTAATGATGGCCTGTTTACTAATACCAATAATACCGATTATTTTCTTCAGAAAAAGGACCACAATATTCCTAATTTGCTAAAGAATGAAAAATAAAAACTAATCAGTGCTAATTTGCTAATCAGCAGCAACAACCTTACATCAAAAAAAATATGTATATACATAGTAAGCAAGGGAATTGAAGGCATATCTCACCTAGTTTCTTCAACAATCTTTTGAAAGTAAAAGTTTAGAACAAATGATAATTTTAATGTTGCCTCGTTGAAGGCAGCATGTTGCGTGATCTCCATGTGACTGTTAGGGAAATCTTGAGGCCGAGTGACCCACATTCTAGTCTTTGGAGGGGGTGGAAATGTTTCAGCTAATGTTCTCATGAAAAAAACAATGCGGATAAAAAGTGTTTTAAATAGTTGTTTAACATGTTCATCAAGGAACAGTCATGTAAGCTGAATTGCTTCAAAAAGTATTGTGTGGCGTAGCACTCTGTGGAAGTGAAAGCAGCAGCGTTCCTGCAAGGCTCAATGTTATGCAGTGCTGAGACAATGTGAGTTCATGCCATGAAGACACTGCTCTAACAGCTAAGCCCAGTTTGTTGGGGCATCACTTATGACACGCACAAACAGGCACAAACAATCTGTGGTTTTCCAGGGTTTTTTGGCACCTATCTACACACTTTCCAGGAACATTCCATTTCTCTGGGCATGTTTTTGCCTCATGAGAGTGAAAATTCTCTTTTCTCAGACTATTCGTAGAAGTCACATTTTTATTATTTTAAATCTCTTGTGCTTGCTCTGAAAGAGTATGTTGTCAGAACAGAGAAACTCTGAAAATGGTTGTTATGTTCTGAGGCAACAGTGACGAAATTCTGGTACAGGTATTCAGCATCTTAAACTTTTTCATTCCCAAAGAAGAATGCTCTGGGTTTTGGATGGGTCCCTTTGTTTTTATTTTAAGTGTAGTGTATAGGAGAAACCTAAACCTAAATGTTTTTCACTTAGGTTTCATTCCAGTAGTTCTCTACTAAATTATTCATAAAAGTTTCCTTTTATATATTTTCTTAAGCTTTTCTCGGACTGCTGGTATTTCAAAGCACTACTTAATAGTCCTTGCAAGTATTTAACCTTCCAGTCAAATTTGTTAGCATCAGTTAAGTCTGTATCTTACATGATAATCTGTGCCCGCTGTAAGCTCCTGCCTCCAGCATCCTGCCTAGCATCTGCAAGTAACTGACTTTGTGCTCTTATCTCTCCTGTATATTCAGGTACCCAGTGAGATATGCCAGCTTCTGTTGTACTTCCATGACCATTAGTATTCTCAGCTTCGTTTCTTGTGTTGCACATACAGTGTTTCTGACTCCATGAGAACTGGAAAGACAAGCCCTTCTCCTGCCCTGTACAAGTGTGACATTATGCAAGCCTTGCTTTCAGGTTAGGTTAATGGCCAGCATACTTACTAAGGGCTACAGGGCACTGGAAGTAGCTCCTTTTTCTCTAGCTGAAAAGTCATGATCTGCTTTATTTGCTGTGTCTCTCTGCCTTGCAGCATTTACTATTCTTTTTTTTTTTTCTTTTTTTTTTTTTTTTTTTTTTTTTTT
>NW_020456121.1:2985881-3003856 GCF_003342845.1 Nothoprocta perdicaria
TTTTTTTTTTTTTTTTTTTTTTTTACTATGTGAGCATAAGGAGGATTTGGCCAAAAAGGGCCTCACGATCATCCAAAAAGGCTTGACTAGGAAGATTGAGATTTCTTTGGGAATAAGCAGCTTGAAGAGGAAGAGCAGGCATGAGAACATGGGGGTTGTGTTTGATACACAATGACCCACTCGCTACCACTTCGTTCAGTTTGAAGGGAAGAATGTGCTGCTCTGCGAATCATTAATCCAGTATTTTTCAGGAAACTGCTTTCTGTCTTCAAGTCTGCACGTGTTCCTCTTTATTTACTCTGCTCACATCAGATCATGCTGTTCCTGAGGGAATGGTAGCAAAGATGAACTCTTGTTGAATGGTGTTAACTGGACTGCTGCATCTTCATAGAAACCCTTTTTCTCAAATGCAAAAATCCTAGAGGGCCACAAACAGCTTCCGGAAGTATCTGGTGTCTTTTTATCTGCTATATTTGGTTGCCATAAGATCTTTAGATATGTTTGAATTGCCAGCAGACCTAGCTCAATTTCATGCATCTGGCTCCTTGGATGTTTGAAAGATCTAAAAGATCTATGCTACTAGAATGGTTATTTCAGGATCTGAAGAAGCATCCTTAGTATAAAAGGGGCTGCTCCAAAGATTTTCTTTTGTTGTAGAGTTGTCTTGCTACTCCAGTGCCTTTTCTTACCCAGTATTTCATACAAATCTTGGTTCACCATAAGCTTCATTTCATCACTGTATGTCCGTTCTTTTTATTCATTTTTACTTACAGCTATTTGCCAGGATTGTATAGAAATGTGGTGGCTTAATCACAATATTGTTCATCTCGTAGAATTGGTGTCATCTTATCCCATCTCTTCCATTCTCCGGGATAACTTTTGAACTTGTAGGCCAATCTCAGGCGAATCTGAAAGGGATCCCAAAGACAAATAACTTTGTGTTGCAGAGTCACACACAATAGTTCACTCTTCTTCAGATAGTGTTTGTTTGTTTGTGGTTTTGTTTGTTTTTCTGTGCTATCTTATACAGTGGTCAGTAGCGTTTAGAAAGGGCTTCTTGTCTTCCAGTTGTCCGCCTGTGTAGTGGCTTTAGTCGGTATATAAATCTTTTATGAAAATTATTTGAAAAACACGAGCATGAAATGATGAAAAAGAAGTTACATCCAGATTTTTTTGTTTTGAGTTAAAAGCGGTAGCAGGTTCTTGTTTTTTCTGTTCTTTTGTCCTTAACTCAGTTATTTGCTTGAGCATCCGCATAATACCTTGGCTAACGCTGCATCTGTGAAAAAGGCATGAACTCAATTTTCACAACTGTTAGTAAACAATAGAATTAGTCTCTTGAGTACTGAGCAAATACAATAAGCAGTACACATGAAAAATCAAAATCAGATCAATCTATATAGTATTGGGAGACCTTGTAGTATTTTAATCTTTAAATACTGCTCATTGATATGAGCAGTCGTCATTACAGTTAGGTGTCATACTCATCAGCTGGTGAATATGAATCAGAATTTTAAAGATGTGAAAAGGTACTTGTTTTCTAAATACTCCAGGATACAGTCCATATTTTTTGCTTACAAACTAGTATTTTTGAAGAAAAAAAAAAGCAAGTGTGTTTTTGTTTTGCAATTTACTGATCTGAATTATACTGAATTTTAATATTTAGTATATTTATATAATATATAATATTTAATATACTGAATTTTAATGACTATAGAAGATGATTGCTATTATCTGGAAAGGGGTGGTGCTCATTCCAGGGGGGAAAGAAAAGGAGAAAAAAAATAAAAAAGAAAGAAAGAATAAAAAAAGGGATTTTTCTCCTTCAGCTGCAGATAAGGATGACAGCTCGGAAGACACGTCGGTGCCGAGCAGCCCGCACGCGGAGGCCATTCAGCACAGCTCCGTCAGCACTTCCAACGGCGTCAGCTCCACTTCCAAGGCCGAGGCGGTGGCCACGTCGGTGCTCACGCAGCTGGCAGACCAGAGCTCGGAGCCGGTGCTTTCCCAGATTGTCCTGGCGCCTCCCTCCCAGTCGCAGCCGTCGGGAAGTTGATTAAAAACTCACTTTGCCTCAGTTTCTTAGATACCCATTTGTGACTTTAAAGGGAAATCAGCAAAAGACCAGTCTCCATCTAGGAGAAATCCGTAGCTTAAGATTCATTTTCAAAAATCAGGCTTAAATTGGGCTTTACTGATTGGCAGATGAAGGTGAGACAGAACAACAGTTTCTAGTCTCTTAGCAAAAGACTGATTTTTTTTTTAATATTAGGTTTGTTAGTTATTTTCTGTGCTCTATGTGTAAAGTGTGTGTACAGTATAATGTGGTTTATTTCATTTTTAATTTGGTATTATTTCAACGAGCATTGGGGTGAATCACTAAAGGTCATCCCCAAGACTGTGATAGTAATATTATGTGACATTTTATACCAAAGTTCTGCATAGTCCCTATTGACTTTGTAATGTAGACAAGGTCATAAAGCACTAGGCAAGATAAAGACAGTAACAGTAAATTTGCTTTTAGTCTTTTTGCCTTTTTGTTATTTTGCACATTATGCGAGAAAGAACATTGGGGAAAAAAAAATGTGTGTATAGCCTTTTGTTTTGGCTTTTTAACTGTTTTTTTTTTTTAATTTGTTTAATAGGGCCAGTACAGTATATAAGATACAGTACTTTTATGCACATACCTATCCAAGATGAGGATCATTACTAAATAGATTTCTTGGAAAATTGGTGTCAGCTCCCCCTCCCCACCAATACTTCCATTCTGGGGAGAGGAGAGCTTTACTTTTCCGGTTGGAACAGAAATCTGTAACTACCCTTCATTGCTAGGCTGAAACCAGTAAGCATATTGTAAAATACAGGGTTATCAAATATGGGATACTTAGTATTCCAAAGTGGGTTGATATTTTGTGGATTTTTGAGTCAGAAACTAAGAACTGACTCATGGTTTTGGATGCCAGAAAAGCCTAAAAATCCTTCTGCAGACAATTCAAGACTTATTTTGTCATTGTCTTGTATTTGCAAGCTAACTTGTACTTAATTCTTGTGTAAGCACTGTCATCTTTTAGTAGCAAAAATTTTGATACCTTTCTTGTGGAAAAAAAAAAAGAAAAAAAAAAATCAGTATCTACCGTATCTTGGAAACAATGTAATTACGTGGTGTGTGTGGCGTGTGCGTGAGAATGGTTCCGTAGTTTAGGCCAGCAGTCTTTTGCTTGAATGTTTAAAGATGCCTTCAATGTGATGCTGGCTGATAGGTGATTGCAGTTTTAAAATGTTATTTACTGTGCGAACTTGGATAACTAACATTCCATGATGTAGTTTGTTTCTGATGAGATGATTGTAGGTACACTTTTTCTCATTATCCAATCATCTGTAGGATACTGAGTTTTTTTAAATGTGCCATTATCTATTTTGATTCTGTACTCATGTTCAAAATACAGTACAATATTTTACAATAGATTAAGTTGTTTAAAAAAGTAGATGTGTGCTTTCAGGTCGGAAAACTTTGTATAATAGCAAAAACAGACGCATAGTAGCAACTGGCAGTAAAGCAGGATTCCTCTATGTATATAACAAAGATTTAATGCATTTATAATGGGTTGTGTAGTTCATTTGCTCTTCCTTCTCCACCCTGTACTACCTGTTTTAAGTGTCAGTGCCATCAAATTTCATATTCGATTCAATTTCAAATCTAAAATTGTAATTGATCCACAAGAAAATCGTAATTTTACAATATATATATATACACACAACCATGCTATAATGAAAACTGGACAAAGACATATCTAAGTCGTATATATATTTCATTTCAGGGCTTTAAGCATGAAAATAATAAGGATTCTAAGTATTTTGTATTTTAAAAATAAGGAAGTTGAGTTGATAACCTCATGTGTTTAGAAGTCTCTCCCAATTTCAAGGGAAAAAGCTATAATGGTTATATTTCTGGGGTCGTAAAATACAATAGACATCTTGTGAGAAGGAAATTAATTGCAAAGGCACAAAATGTGAATTCTGCAAGAAAGCTATACAGTTACTTTACAGTTACTTTTCATTGTAGTTTTGGTGGACTAGATAAGGCCTCATTGATTACACTATAATTTGCTCTCCTAAACACAAAGGCTTTTTAAATCATATTTATATAAGTGGAGTTTTTTATAACGAAACTATCGCGCTTGTAAAATAAGTCTACATAAGTGTATAGGAGACGTGTAAACAGTTAATGAATTTAACCATGGGGCTGGAAGAAGAACCATTAAAATCTATCTGTGCTCAGCAAATAGAGAAAAGTTATTAGTCGTGCAGCCATGGATTCAGTTTTGAGGCGTATGTCACACTACTTCTGTACTTAGCATTTTGGGTCTTTACATTTGACATGTTTCACAAACTGTACTGTTTTCTTTTATGTGCAGTTTGCATGAGTAAATCATCAAAGAGAATAAAATCTATAAGTTATGTTCCTATTTTAATGAAATTATAATTGTTCTAAAAGGCTGCGGTGTCATTGGACTCCTTTCTTCCTTATTGCAATTATTAGCATTTTTGTGCAACTCATTACTATAATGTTGAGTAAATGTTATGTAACTAATGGCACATATGTTTCTTTAGAAAATTAGCCCAATTCCACTGCACTGCAGCTGGGTTGCAGCAGCCTCTGAGGGTTTAGCCTGACGCGGATAGTTCCAGGAATCTAAGGTAATCCTTGGGAAAAGGAGATCTTTTAACCAAGCGCAGTGATCACAGATGTTGCATGGCCCTTCTCGTTGCACAGCACAAACGTGTGTGTTATCTGTGTCTCTACACAATAGCCAGCTAACGTGAACCTGGAAAGAAACAGGTACAGACAGATGAACTGCTTACCGTTTTGTCCTGAAACATTCAAAGGAAATCATGTCCCATGGTTTTTGTTTCAAAATGCTAAGAATTATTTGGTTTTATTTATGAATATTGAAAACATTTATGGAGTCAGCTTATCATTTGAAAAACTCTTGACAGACCTCTGAAATGGAGGCTTTAAAGATAAATGTACAGTATAGTTGCCATTAATGCATATGTTGACCAATGGAAATGAAATTCAAACTTTATAGAAGCCTGGAAGATGCCTCTTGCTTCATTATGTTCTCTGATTATAGGGCTTCATTTGTCACTTTAAGAATGAGAAAGTTCCTGTAACAGGGAACAACTGTTTGGCGGTGGAGTTTGTCTCCACCATGTAAAGTCCTGCTTTTATATAGAATTGCTCACCCCACGTAAACTCCTCTATTTAAAATCCTAATAGAGACTCAGCACCTCTGGATATAGGTGATGGAAGTGTTCAGTCAATAGTGATCGCAGCTACAAGAACTACAGACATGACTTGTTCTACAGACAACACAAACATTTTAATAGGTCATCTTAAATAATGATATTGAATAAACACTGCAATGAATTGCGTGATAATAAAGTGAGGTGTGTTAAACTGCTGAAGGAATTTCAGCAATTCTCTGAAGGAAACTTCAGAAAATGGTTTTTGACGTGCCCGATATGCTCATGGCAGTGTGTCCGGTGGAGGTTGCTTACATTTATGTGCTGCTTGTTGTCTCCATGAGCAGAGAAATAATTTGAATCACAGAATTTAATGGTAAGATATACTTACAGTAATATCTTCCTTAAAATATATTTTTCATCACTGTGTCAACAGTAATATAGTATGTGTGATTTATTTAAACAGTGTGTCATATAATCTGTATAAGTAGGTCTAGATAATACAATCATTAAATAATCTGAATTGCCAAAATTTTTATATACTTTAAAACAAAAAGAAGAAGAAATCATTTATTTTAGTCTTTAATGTGACTATTCATTTTCTTTCTGAAGATTAAGATCATGAACTTTTCTGTCCTTAACCTTTTTCTTTTACAAAATAATTTTTATCCGTTGCATAGCCAGTGAAAGTGTTTTTTATATTCAATAGGGAATTTCTTTTTTACATTGCTTGCTTTCTTATTATAACAACTGTTGCAAATTTTTATCTCAAGAAGTTAGTATTGAAAGAAGGAATTTCTGCATCCGATATTTCTGAATCTTCTCCAGCTAAACTAGATATAGGAAGCTTGTGAAAGTATTGGCTTCTTCCCAGAACAAAATATGTTATAAAGTACATATTGGGGTCTGGAAGGACTAGTATGGAATTATCAGAGTTGCAAAAAAACCTGTCACTGCTGTGCTGCAGAAATGGAGAGCGCTGCAGTGAGCGTGGGTCGTACGCTCATGGCTTTGTAATCATGTCAAGTGCAACTCTCATCTTCAAAGACTTTCTGACTTCATTTGGAATTAGTTATAATCTATATGACTCTGCATCTTTAATAGAAAAAGAAGACATAGAAAAACATGATTCACTTTGGGGAACTTTTATTTTAGACTTTCATAGAATCATAGAATGCCGAAGGTTGGAAGGGACCTCAGAGGTTATCGAGTCCAACCCCCCTGCTCACACAGGGTCACCTAGAGCATGTGGCACTTTGCTCGTATTCTTTTTCCCTCTCATATTGCCATTTTTATAACGCTGTTGTGTATTGTTCCAGGCACTTCTTTTCCTACCTATCTTTGGGACACAGAAGAGATGAGACAAGGAAAGGGGTTTTTTTTTTGTTTTTTTTTTCTTTTTTTTTCTTTTTTAATAAAGTAATATAATTGAGTTTAATCTTAAAATGAAAATTGATTCCGAAAAGTATTGTCAAGCGCTTGTGCACTGACTGGAAACAGGTAATGAGCACAACAATTACAAAACAGCCCAAAGCAAAGAAAAGGAATCTTGCTTCTAGGAGCTCTCAGCTCGGTAGCAGGGCATGGGTCGTATTTATAACTGCTTTGAACAGCAAGGCCTGCTTGATGCTCCAGCTTACAATTAATGAGCTTAAGGGATAACGATCCGCAGGTTGGGGCGTGCGGTCAGCGTTGGACGGCGAGGACGAGCGCGAGCAGAGAGCAGCTGTGTGAGCAGAGCCGCGGGGAGGCTGCCTTGCAGGTAGGTTCTGCTCGGGCACCTCGCCGGGGCTCCCGGAGCGGAGCAAAGCACAGTCATGAACCCTAAGGACTGCGTTTAACACAGTCTGTGCCCACGGGGGTTGAGGGTGTTGAATGCATGGCTGCATTCATTCAAATGCATGGCAAGATTTTTTTCCCCCTCCCAATAACTAACAAAGTTCCTTCTTTAGCCATGCAATATGTTAGTATTGGCGTGGTACCTAAATAGTATTTCCCTCTGTTTTTATCTTAATCGCTTGTTCTAGACCATTAGTGAAGGCAAAGAGCTCTTTGATAAATCAAAAAGCCTATTAATTTAATATGTTTAAAAATAAAATGGGAAATTACACCCGAGTCATATATCTAGGATGTTAATCAGGAGAAAAGGGAAACAAGTAAAGAGAGAATGAGGCCTCTGCACCGTCAACAAACAGAATAAATTGCCTGTCTGAATAGATGGAGAAAATTAGATGAAGAAAAAAATGGCAGCACAATTTGCCAGCTATTTCCTCTGAACAAAAAAGCACTACATTTCTCTTCTCAATTACCCCAGCCCTTTGCTCTGATACCGTTTCTGACATTAAGATGCGTTCTGTGATGACTTATTTCTGAGGAATGGTTTACAAATATATTATAAATGCTTTGATTTCGCTTGAGGTAAGTAGTATAAATATCTACCTCCTCGTGACTGTGTGTTGAGAAAGATACTCTTAAAAGTTATGTAATGTATAGTGCAGTCATTCTAGTTGCCTATAAAATTTAAAGAAACTTTATAATGAGCATGATTATGATTTCAGAGCAGCTAAATGGCCAATATTTTAGTTTTTCTTGCTTTCTGCTTCCCCCAGAGCACAGTCTTTGAGCAGTGCCGTTCCAAAGGGCTAATCATTTTTACTAAAAAAAAAAAATAGATAATCCTTGTAAATGAAGAACAGATGCTTTGTATCTCACTGAACGACAGGAATGTTTTTACACCCAATCATTTTGCTGAACACGTAACGAATCTCAGGCTAGGAAGTTTGCAATTTGGCTTTCACATATACGCGAATGCATAAAACGTAATTGCGCTGGCTCCAGCGGTTTGCGCCAAACTCTTACAGCCCTGGTCCTAACAGGACTTAACCCTTCCCCTGCCTCTCCAGGATTATCCCTAGCTCTTGGGGCTGCATCTCCAGCTGCGCCAAGTGGAATCCCGAGCTGTCCGCAGAGCTGTATTGGCCATTTCTGCCTATCACAGGTCACAGCTTCGGTTTTCTTGGAAAGGAAACTTGTTCTATTGACCTGGAGGTTTCCCTGCTATGTTCTCTTTAAATTATAAGTGCAAGTTTGTTGTAAACGCTCTGCTTTTTTACCTTGTTCCAGGCGTCTGGCAAAGGGATTTCAAGAAAGCCAATCTTTTCCTAATACTGTAGTGTGGGGGGTAGACTTTTGTGGAGTTTTCGCCTATTAGATAAGAGTACACACACCTATTTAATATAATCGGCCTTTATAATATTTGGCATTTATTAACATGCTAGGCACCAAGAAATGTTAACGAGAGTGCATAGAATATTATAGATGTTGTCTACCTAAGAAAATGTTGCCAGTTAATTAAATTGGTATGAATTTAAGTTTTAAAGAGATACATACTTTTGTTTTGACATATGTATTGATTTGTTTGTAAAGCTTATGTAATTTGGAAATAGTATTAAGCTCAAGTTTAAATATATACATGTGTAGACACACACATCTCGTATACGTGTATATATATACATATATACACATGTGTATACTAAACAAGTATAAAGTTGCTTAAAATTTTGCCATATACCAACTTCTTTAATATTTAACTTAAACTGAATTGAATTTTCTAGAAAAGCACGTTTGGACACTTATGTGTGATACATAATGAGGTGAAGATTAATTTTATCCTAGTAAAGTTAGGTCCTCCCAAGCAAGCAGGAGAGCAGGAATCTGATTCAGCCAGCTCTTCATCACTATTTATGCTTCTGACTTGTTGGCAAACAAAATAACTTCCTCAAAGACAATTAGAGAGTAAATGACTTTACGTATCTGTTGATTAATGGTGTCTCCTTTCCCCTCCTGCTAACTTAATTCTGCCCTTCTTTAAAGCTGAAAACTCCTACTCAGATGTCGCTGCCCTCCCTAGGAGCTTATTGGTAGCTTAGTCTAAGCAAGGAAGTCTTTTCCAGTCTTCAAGTGCTACAAAAACAGTGGTATTGCTGGACAGAGCGGTCTCGTGTGCTGTCTGCATGCTGCTACCGTGAGAATGTGCTCGGGACCGTGTTGGCAACTTGCTCGCTGTTCCCGCAGCCGTCCAGAGCCTGCTCTGCAGCCAGCAGCAGTTGCCGTTTTTGTTACCAGTGAATTGAGGAGCTGTTTATAGCAGCAAGAGACTGCAATGTTTTAACTGCACCCCATATCTGTTTTAATGGTTGAGTTAAGCATTCCTGGATCATGTTGGTATGTGGTTTTACACTACATAATGTTTTCCGGGGAGCATACGTGGGTCATCTTTTGGGTCTCTTTCTGTCTGTCTTTCTGTCTGTCTGTCTTTCTGTGTTTCTGTATTTCTCTCTGTATTTCTGTATTTCTTTCTGTATTTCAGAGCAAAATGACATTAAGTGCAACAACAGTGTTATGAGCTTTGCTGCCCAGAAATCATTTTTAAGGAGCAAATGCCTTTGCATGTGCACAAACTTGCTGCAACCATTTCGTATGAGCAGAAGGAGCAGCAGATTTCGGCAGCATGGAGGAGCTAGGCTTTTGCTCTTGACTGTATAAAGCATTTTTGTTAGCATGTAGAGAGTTTGGTGTGGATTTTTCTTTTTAACATAAAGTGCATTTGACCTGAAACCACAACCACCCCTGCACGTTTTGTGTTTAGTTAGAAGTGTCATAGGTGCATGCCTATATTCTAAGATGCTAACATGGCTCACCCAGCATTGTGGAATTCCGCTTTTATCCTGCAGTTCTATTCAAAAATGGAAGTGTTATTTTCTTCTCCATGAATGAATGTTACTCGCACTTTCTCATAAAAGTACCTAATAATATATCATCCTATATGTCATAATAATGTGTAATTTCTTCTAATGAGAAGAAATTTCTCTTCATAAAATAATTTTTATATTTCCACATGTGAAATATTATATGAAAATTGTTCTTTGAAGGCTTTAGATTTTTCCAGAAGAAAGGGCTAGTGGTGTTGTAGACTTTCTTCCTGAAAGTTCATAGTTTCTTTTTTACTCTCCCATTTTGCTGCAGAGTAAGTGTTTTAAATCTACCATTGAGAGGTTTATGGTCCCAAAGCAAGCTACCTACATACTGCTCTGGGATGTACATCGCAGAACTAGATTGCACCTCTGAATGAGAAGTTAGTAGAATGTATTGTGTACCACATAAAGATGAGGAATGCAAGTTTCACCTTGTACATCCCAACTTACCCATACAAACTGAATTTCAAATGACCTGGCACAAAAGTAGCTCATATATGTATATAAATAAATATAAATACATATATATATATATATATATATGCATAATCAGGACTTGTAACTGCTCTATTCCTGGACAGGAATTCTTCTGTACTACACTCAGTACTGAGTGCTAATGCAGGAATAACATAGGAATTGCTGTGTGCAATCACTGGAACAAGGCCTTCTGCTAGATGTTTTGGGCATGCTCAAAATCTTTCAACCCGCCTATGTTTGTCTTAGACTTCAAAACAGCATTTCTGGTAAATGCTGACCACAGCTCCGCCCTCTACCTATTGAACAGACAGTTGAAGAGTCACAATCTACTGTTAAATAAAGAGGATTGTAAATTTGCAAGTAAAACCACCTCGTGTTAGTAGTGTCTTGTTTACACAAGACAATAGATAATAAATTATTAACGGCCTGAGGTAGGTAGTTCCATTTCCTGCCATTTCCTTCTGCCTCTAACCAAGTATTTCAAGACCTAGGAGTTTCTGATTTCCCAGGAACAAAATGCCATCTAGTGGTAACTTCTAAATATTTTGAGGAAATATTTTTTTCTGTAAAGTGTCATGAAGCTTTTGCACATTTTCCTGATATTTTACAGCACCTTAAGATTTCCTGCTGTATCAAAAAAAGTGCATATTAAAATGCTCAGATTATTTAAACTTCAGCTGTTTGATTAAAAACAAATGTATGGACTGGAATAAGAGCATAAGTGCAAAATGTTCGGCCTTTACGTACAGGGGCTTGCTTGGCGACCTGCCCAGGGTCTCTCTGAGCCTCCTCAGGTGCTGCTAACTGAGCGGAGACAGGTAGCACGGCCTTGGGATGCTTTCTCACATGATATTATTCTTACCCACGGGGGAAACGTGCACGCTCTCCTCAGAGACCCCCGTGGCAGAGAGAGCAGTGTTAGGAAACAGCAGCCTGGAAGATGAGGCCTTCTGAGGGCTTCTCTGTGAGGAAAAACTGTAAAATCTGCCCTGTCTTTACCTTTGCCAAGGCCAGGGCTGCAGCCATTGCGGTGCTGTGTTATTTTGCATGAGATTTCTTGAAAATTCCCTTCCTTCCCCTTTTTCCAGCAGCGCAGGCAGTGCTTTGAGGGGAATAAATTTCAAACCTAGCTGGCAAATGTAGTTGGACCATTACGTTTCCTGCTCCCAGGTTGCCCTTTAAATCCACCTGATATCCTGAGGAAGAGCAAGGGGGGTCAGTTTAAAGGGATGGGTGCTGGTTATGAGCCCTGCCGTACAGGCGTAATGCATCGTTTGGAGAACTTGGAAAGAAACCCGGCACATTCTTCTGTAACTGGGATAAGGCACAGAGAGAAATGCAGGTTTATCTGGGTCTTTCTACCTTGCTTTTCACAAGTTGCAGAGCCTAAGCCACTGGTAAGGTTTACAGTGCCATAAAGAAGAGCAGTAGATTGCCCAGGATATAAACATTTTTAATTAAAGAAAGGGTAAACAGAAAGAATGGAAAGGGTAAATAACTGAATTGTCCATCTCCCTTTTGCCCCCACAAAAAAAAAAAAATTTTTTAAAAGGTGATATCAGTTCAGTTTCTCTGCAAGGTCACATAAGAATTTGTGCTTTTTCAGGCTATGAAGGGAACCACATTTGTTTGTCTTTTTGGCAGAGAATCTCACTGCTGTGAAGTTACAGTTCAATAAAACTATTTTGAGACTGGCAAATCAGCTAACCAATCGTGAAAACCTCAAATCCTAATTAAATACCACTACTACTTTTAAGGTTGATTTGCCCCCTCTCCAGGAAAACTTAGTTTAAACAGCTTGCTTGTTTAACAGGAAAAGCTATTAATCCCTTCAATAACACTTTAAAACCATCAAGAGAAAAAATTGAATTTATTTCAGTTCTTTGAAGTTTGGTTAACTTCATTTCTCTGCAACGCTCAAGAGCCATTGCTGCACTTGAAAGTTCTTTCCAGTGTTGCTCCATGCTGCTTTTTGTTCTGCGCTGCTGTTACCTGATTGCTTGCAGAGTTAGCTGCTGAATGCAGGAAAGCCAAAGGGTAGCAGTAGTACACATGCTTTCTTGCTCAATTTGGGAAGTTTTGTACTCTCTTCAATGGTCTTCATGGTAAACATCCCTCTTTTAGAGCAGATAACTAGTTTTCTTATTAAAAACATTTTTTAAATAGCTTTAGTAATAAGTACAGTGGATTTCATAAGAATGGTGAAATCATTTTGACAGCACTGATATTAAAAAAAACGGGTAATTGCACTGAGTTTTTTTTAATGTTGTCTTAGAGCTGTTACGTGCAGTAAACAAAACTTATCAGCTTTTACTGGGCACAAAAAATGGCAAATTAAAGAGATCCAATACAAAAAAAAAAAAAAATCGCCCTTCTCCCTGATGTTCTATGTAACATTCAGAACTGCAAGCTTTGGGCTGCTACCCAGAAGGTTTAATTTCTTCAGCAGCTTTCCAAAGCTGTTCAGTGGGTCTAGAAATCTCAGTTTATCACATGAAGAACCACCGTCACCAATTCTACAACACAATCTATGGCTTTACTAGATTCTCCACTCGGAGGAAAGGACATTTTGAAAGTCAGGACTAGGAGTATCATGCAAATTATTTTGGCTGACTAGTTTGGTCTTAACTTCATCCGTAAACACTAAAAACTATTATACTAAACTCATACCATTTTATCCCTAAAATTATTGTGCAAATGGTTTGTGATCAGTCTTTTAACTTGTAATTGACAGCTTTTTAAAAACATATACAAGCGTTATTTCAATTAATGCCTTTATATGTATTTCTAAACGTGATATAAAAGAGGAAAATGCAAGTTAAATAGAAGCTATAAGCTGCATTTTAGAGCCAATATAAACACACTTGGGTGTTTTACAGCCATCCGTATCATCTCCTTTGACACTTGAGGCTTGTCCCTAGGAGACAGAAAGCAGAAACTTCCTGGAATTTCTTTAATTAGCCTGTTCGTTTCACTTAATAAAACAAGTAATCAAGAACATAAACATGTGTGCTTCATATGCAGGACTTAATGTAGGTTCCTCTTACATCTCAGCAGAAGGGTAAGCAATTTTGGAATAGCCCAGTATTTTAATAATTCTATTAATAACTGATTTTGCATTAGAAGCATACTGATAAATGTACACCAAAAAAAAAAAAGGTTGGTATCACTCTGTTAAATGTTTCTTACATAGCCGAAAGAGCCAAAAGCTGGCATGTTAAGTCCTGTTTCTTTTTTTGTTTCATTGACGTGCATCACCTACTGTGCATCCAATAGCTTTAGGTTGTCATGAGATACTGTAGTTTCTATTGATCAGATATAATACCGAGTCTGATTTATTTTATAACATAGTGTTTATCATTCAAAATGGAAGGAATTGGTGGAAACTTAGGCATATCTTGCATTCTGTGGCAATGAGCATGAAATTCAGCAAGCAAGTTCCTTCTAAAAACTGTTTCTTTGCTAGTCTGTACTTTGTAAAAAGAAAAAAATAAACTTGACAGTAAAGCAAGGAGGTTTTATCGGTAGAGAAATCTGCAGACTAGCACAGAACTGGATGAAACTCTCCTAGGTTTGGTTTGCAATGGCTGCTCATAACTGCATCTCCCCTTATGCACCAAGAGTGTGCAATAATATTGTGTTTAAATGTCTTTGCCATTAATAATGAGGAACAGAAGTGTCCAAGGGATGAAACCCAACATCAACTCTCTCATTAGAGCCAGAAGGTTTGTCTAAAACACTGGTAGGATGCAACGATAGTTCTGTATATGCTGGTAGGATGTTGAAATGTGTCCTTTATGTACATACTAATTTTAACTGGAAGGCTATAGAAGGGTTGGTAGCCAGCCCTCACACTTTGTAACGAGGATTTTTAAACCAGGTAGAGCAACTTCCTACGGCAGGAGGAGCGAGGAGGAGGCTGCGGCACCAGCGCCGTGAGCCCTGGCGAGCCGAGCGATGCTCCGGCCAGCGGCGGCTCCCCCGACTGCTCCAGGAGCTCCCAGCAATTGCCTGGAGCAGCTAAATTAAATTCTGCACATGACAAGGCCTCTGCCTGGCCGTTTTCCTGCTGTCAAGGGAGCCTGTTGCATGACAATGGTAACCGTGATAAGATGCTCCCCCTATTCATCAGGTGACATTTCACCATGTCTTCATTTTTATTATTTCCCATAAATAAAAGACAGCTTTAATTTGATTTTTTTCTTCAAACAATGTTATATTTACTAGCTAGAAATATTTATTTACAATTGTGTATAAATCTTCATAAATGTCAGTGATTAATTTTAAAATCTCATTTATCAATATATGCTTAGTGAATTAGTTGAGGTTGGAAGAATAAATGCCTGGTAATTAGAAACAATTTTGTACCAGACCCTTAGACAAGGTGATGGATCAAAGCAAACCCACCGTGGAAACTGGGCCACAGCTGCCTCAGTGCTCAGGGTCAAAGTGAGGGGACAAAAGGAGAAGGGTCACAAAGAAAAAAAACAATGGTGAAAATCAGCTCCATATTCCTGCAGTGAAATTGTTAGTGAAGAGTGAAGTAGCAGATACTGACTGCAGTGCTAAAGAGCCTGGAAACTTGGGGGACAGGGCAAGAAACTAAATGAAGGCCAACGGGCAGGCCAGGGAATAGCATGTTGCTTGTACATTTGTCCTCTGGAGACTTTGTTCTTATACTATCACCTGTAAATATTAAAATCCAGGAGGTTGCTACACGGCATTCCATATGAATTTCCATATGAAAGCGCTGCTAACAAGCCAGTGTTTAGGAGGGCATTTTAAGGGCTAGGCGGGCACAAAGCTCCTCTTTGCTTCTGTTGGAAGCAGGGTGCAGCCAGAGGGGCGGAAATCCCAGGGAGCCAAATCCCAGGGCTCTTGCCACAGCCTCGCTGTTACCCCGTGCTAAGATGGGCCGCCTTGATAAGGTATCATGCAGTGCTAAGATAATGCTGTTTAATAGAAATTGCCAGGACCATTTCAGGTCCTTTCAAAAACCTGGATGTAGTGGGAAGGGATCTCTGCTGAGAAAACTTTGGACAACTTGTTTTTTCTTTTATTCTGATTTTTTCCTTTGGTTTCTTCCTGCTGTCAAGACTCAGTAAAATCCTGAGCGACCCTTGGGCAAGATGGTATTTACTCTTTTGGGCCAATATGTCTCATTCCTCTCCCCAGAGAGCAAGCGGTGGAACTAGGAACCACCACTAGTGCAACTACCCACACACTTCCTCCAGTGATAGCTCTAGTGGCATTAATAGCAAAAATACAATGTGTGACGTATTAATTATTATAAACTAATAACATTAATCAGAATGATCTTAACAACTCTAGTATTAATAATACTTATTGTGAAAACTAGTATTACTTTTTCTGAACACGCAAACATTTCTAAGGAAGACAAGCAGTTAATTAGATGGCAATGGAGCTTCCGGAGTACTAGAAGAGTAAAAGCTGGCCGTTTAATTCAAGGAAACTGGAGTGAAAGGCTGATATTTAATTCCAGGAAATGTAAGAGAGAAAAAAAAAAAAAAAACACTCTTAAGATTCAACTCACTTTGAAAAACTAAAGTAAAACTCTTTGCACAGAATGGTCAAAATAAGTAGGTAGAATGGCAAAGATGTTATTGTATGTGGCTTTTTCTAAACCTTCTTCACCTATTTTAATCTCCCATTAATATATTATCTCTTTATAGTCCAGCTTCTCAATAAACTTTGGCATTTTATGCTTGGAAAATGAAGCCACTTGTGAAATCAATTCAAGGATGCTAGAAAGAAACAAAATGAAGGAAAAAAAACCACTCCGGGATAAAATGCTTTTTTTTTTAATTTTGCATTATACAATAAGAAAAAGTGTAGAAAAGAAATATGCTTTTGCAAATCTGAACATTTGCTTTAAATATTTTAATAGTACTCAGACACCTTTTTATAAATGTTCTTGTATTTAACCAGATACTGAATTCTTTCCCACAAAATCTTCCCCTTTTGCTCTGTACAGAAAGACTACATAAGGTATGAAAAGTCAGGTGGAAACTTCCTATATAAAACATTCACTTTCCAGACAGACTTTTATGTTTTAGCTGCCTTGTTTAAAGAAAATTTATAGCATACAGTGCTGAGCCTGGACTGTATTCATGCAAACGGAGCCACTGACTGAAGTGGCTGTAGCTCCAGCCTCTGTATCTGCTGTTTTCCCTCCAGATTGCCCAAAACTCTGGGAACCTGCCCCAAAGGAAGATGCTGTGAGCTATAGCAAGCTCATAAAAACACCTGTATAACCTAATTGCCCCCAGTGAACGCTGTGGATTTGCACAGCTGTAAGGGACTGGATTTGGGTAAACGATTTTGTTGATCATGCTCAGGGTGATATTTGTGTTTAATTCTCCGTACACAGAGCTCTGGCTGAGGGCGAAGCTGTGCTAATAAGTGAGAAACTGTTTTGTGTCTGAACTAAGCAGATGTAATGCTGAGTTCGCCTGGGGAGGATCTGCTGAGTACTAACTGGCCACTGATAAACACCTGAGTTTGGGTAAAAACTGCAAAATGTGTGGATGAGTTGCACTATGCTGAATCCTCGAGCACGATGCTGTCTAATGAATTAAATGGCTTAAGTTTCAAAACTTTTGGTCCTGGTCAGTGACAAACATTGGCTTGGACTGGCTGAAATTCCTTGTACGTAAAGATTTTGAGGAAAATTCCATGATTTGGCTCTCTTCGCAGGGAACACCTGCTTGCTGGCATTTTAATGGAACTTTTCATTGACCTTTCATCGTGCTTTAAAAAGTAATGCTTTTCACAAGAACCTGCTTTCTTCCTTTGCACCAGGTATGTGCGACTCTGAGGTGGTTACAGAAACACATGTGGATTCCTTACGACTCTCATGAGCACCGGGGAGGCTGCGTGCTCTTTCCGCTGGCTCCAGGTTAGTTTTCATGGAAAATGTCCTCAGCAGGTGCGTTCTGCTGGTGACAAAAGTGATCCTGGTGTCTAACTAACTTAGAAATAATAGGAAAAATGCATACTGGTTCTATTTCCAAAACACTTGTTGAATTCCTGAATGTCACAACTCTGGCAAGCGGGAATTACTGACCGCCTCTAAGTGCCATGAGACTCATGCACAGGGATTTTATTGACAACCCCAACAGCGCTCAAAAGTACTCTAAATATTTGCATTTAAGTATTTGAATAACTGCAAGGGGACTACGCTAACCAGTAAAGCAGCTCATTGCTTGGTGAAGGGTTTGTAACATCACGACATTTTATTGTATCACTCCAAGTGTATTGGGAAAGAAGGAAGCTAGAGCAGAAGAGCTCCCACACAGCTGCGGTTCATTTGGAATATCCGCTGCTTCGAGGCAGAGAAACGCCCCGTACTGGGCCAGGCGCGGTGGAAACGCGGGTGCCGGGGGCAGAGGCCTCGCGCAGGCACCGCGGCCGGCAGGGGCCTTGCCCGCGGCCATGGGCGCCCCGGCCGCCGCGGCCTCCGCGCCCGCCCGCCCG
>NW_020456121.1:3004433-3021477 GCF_003342845.1 Nothoprocta perdicaria
CGCAGCGGGCAGGGCCGCGCCGGGCGCGGGCGCAGCCGCGGGCTCGTCCCGCACCGCCGGCCGCGGGGAGCCCCGGGACACCCCGCGCGGTCCCTGCGCGGACGCGGCCGGTGTCGTCCAGCGCGTGTGTTGTTCGCACAACGCGCTCGCCTCCTTCCTGCTCAAACAAATAACTTGCTTTCGTTCGTCTCGCGCTGCGTGGGCTGGTGCCGCCCCGTAAAATGACAACAGTTTCCAGAGTTTTTGTTGACACCTGTTATATTATTGCAGCCTGTTACGCACCATCGTAAGACAGGGATGTGTTGTAAACGGTTTTCCGTGCGGATAAAATCCATCTGGAATGGGATTGAGCTACAGTGCCGTCACTTACAGTTACGTTTCCTGCCTGAGGTTGCGGGGTGCAGGGGGTGATAAATGGGGGTTCGCCCTGGGGCAAGCGGCCGGGGTCGGCGCGGGCCCCACTCGTGTCCCCGGGCGCCCCTCGTGCCAGTGGGCGTCAAACCTCCGCGGCGGCTGGTAATAAACGGGCTCCTGGAAATGGCAACGCCTTGGGCGTCTCTTCGGCTATGGATGCGAGGGAGAGGGCTGATAAACACAGGTAATAGGTGCGGTGTTTTGGGAGAGCAAGTTGTGATTAAGTTGCAATTGAGTTACCACAACCTGCTGCGTTTGCTGCTGTCCCCTGAGCTGCGGTGGCTTTAACAAAGCCAGAGCAAGACCTGCTTGCTTTAGGCTTCAAGGAGAGCCTTAACCTTTACCTCGAAGCTCGGCTGCCTGCTGGTATTTGTGTTTTCAGGTAGCGCAGCTGACCTGTGCCAGCTCATTGATAGAGTATTTAATTGGCTTCAGTGTAAGCCCCTGCCAGAGCAGCATCAGCAGAGTCAATGCACCTGGATGGATGCACCTGCTTGGGAGCGAGCAGTGATAACTCCGCTGTGTGAATGTGTATTTTGCTTATTCCAGTAACGCTGTCCTGAGCCTGCAGGTGCCGGGGAGTTCCTGCTCTGGCTTCGCACGTTCACACAAATTCCGGGCTCGGTCCTGCTGTCTCTTTTCTGACACATGCTGATGTACACACTGAATAACACTTGACGTGTTTCAGGGCTGCTTCTGATAGTACGTGGTACGAAGGACATGATGTTTAAGATCAGTTGCCAATTTGGGGAAAATGACCCACCAGTGTGGCGCGTCCCTTCCATCGGATGCGTGCCCATGTGTGAGCACAAGGGACAAAAAGGGCTGGGAAGGCAGTCGGTAGGGGTAACGTCTCTAACGTGCTCTCTCGGTGTTGTACAATGCTCCTGTGCCTGTAGCTGTACCTCTCCGGTCCCCACCTTCCTGCAGGCTGTGTGTTCAGGGCTGTCTTCGTGGAGGACTGTAGGGCTGCGCGTGTCCCCGGGCTGTGGCGCTCCGCTGGCGAGCGCAGCGTGCCGGCCGCCGGTCCCTGCGAGCCCGTGGGGCACAGCGGGGCTGTGGGGAGCTGCTGCTGGGCAGCGCCCGCCGCTGCGTGCTGCAGCCTCGGCGCAGAGCGGGTCGCGGTCACACAGAGTCGGGGTGCAGAGGCCCTGTTGGGACCCCAGCGGGGCCCTCTGCAGTGCCTCTGCAGAGTGGGGTGTCTCCAGCACGTTGAATTCGTGTCGCTGCGCTGGGAGGTATGTGCATTTTGACTAGGATTGTGTCGGCAGAGGGCTGGGAGGCAGTCAGTGTGTTTGAGTTGGGAGAACTGCTAGCTGAGCCTGCTGTTCCTGGAAAGAGTAGACGCCGTGGGTTCGATAATCCTTATTTGTGGATTACCTACCCAGAGCCGGCAGGGATTTTAGGAACTAATTTGCCCATAAACCAGGGAAGACTTGGACACGCTGCGCGTGTAAAGGTGTGGGAGCGGAGCAGGAAGGCGCGGGGCAGCGGCACGCGCCGCTGGGCAGGGCCCGCGTGGCGCCGCTGGCCGCCTTCGCGCACAGCTCGAGGCTGCTGGACGGGCCTGAGGGAGCCCAAGGAGCCGCGGCTTCCGCCCTCGGCTTCTCCGTGGCGCAGGAGGCTGCCCTCAAGAGGGACAACCAGCCGTTGTGTCTGTAACGAGGCTTCCTGGGAGCATGGAATTGTTAAGGCTGGAAGCCTCCTGTCCCTTATCGGATATCCCGGTAAGCATTTAGAGGAAGTCAACATTGTTCTTTGAATTATGTATCTGTACTGTATTTCTGTATTATGAATTGTCCTTACATTTCATGAACTTGCTTTTTGTGCACTTGTTTGCTAATCAACTCTGTTGTGCAGACATAGGAAGATAATTCCAAGTGGTCAGGTGTGCTCTTCATGAACTTACTTGTTTCAGGTTATTGATGCTTTGTTGCCTGCATGCTTTCTCGCTCCTCCAAAGGGTGAAATATCACCTTCCTTGAATACTGGTGGTTAAGGAAAAAGGCATTAAACAGTTTTCATTTCTGAAGTGTTTGTAGTGTGAGTGGATCCACATGAATGGTGTTGGAGACAGAATTGTGGTTAATTTGCTGCCCTAGCTGAATTCATTTCTGCAGCTCTAGTGTCATCCTGGTTGGAAATAATTTTCCCTTAATCTATTAGCTATTATGGGAATGAGGCAAGCCCTTTAAAGTAGGCTTTTCCGTATTTGAAATGCTGATTAACAAATGGCCATTTGCAGTTCCATTCATCTGTGGTTACTGTTCCCCATGCAAAACAGATACTGCTGTTTTGAAAGGCAGGATAGGTGTATATATTGGTACAAGCAGGTACTTCCTAACGTGACAGTCTGAAAGGAAAGATACTGTATAGAAATAACATCAATTGATTGTGGTGTGAGTACATGTTTTGCCTGCTTGGGGAAGTCTTTAACTTATCGCCTGCTTTGGTAGCCAAGTCAAAGCGAGTATCCTTTAAAAAGGGGCTCATCAACAGGTGATACCTGGGGATTCACTGCAGGAAATGCTCGGAAATGAATCTGTTTCATTCCTTATATGTGGAACCTTCTAAGAAGAGGATGTAAGCAGATCATTTACAACTAAGACTGGTCTTTTTCTTTTTCTTTTATCTTTCAATGTGGCTCTGATCTCCTCTTAAAATTCATGGCAAAAAAAGTATTGACAGGGCCTGTTAGTTCGTATTAAAATGTTCTTTGAACTTTGTTTCTTATTTGGATTAGGTCATGGCAGTGGTTATAGAGAGTGTAAATGTGGCTTGTTAGAGGAATAGTGCCCATCGCTGCTGCTTTTTGCTCGCAGAAGAAAGAAAGCATAGAGAAATTTGCCACCTCTCATCTGATCTTGAAGGGCTTTTGAAAAGCGAATGTGTGTTCCGTGTTGCACTGCTGGGATTAGAGTGGTTTCACAAGCACAACAGTGAATTCAAAGTAATCTACTTAGACTGGATAAGACAGATATCCTGACGTGTTTATCTCTTGCTTAAATGAGTTTGACTTCATTCACTGCCAGCTGATGCAGACTGATTTCGAGAAAGGTTCCAGCAAGTCAATATCTAGTCACATTGGGCACTTAATACTGTTTAATGAGAAAATTAAAACACTAAAAAAATTAAGGAGAGAAAATTAGGGACGCTAGTAGTATCTTTCTCACGTAAGGAAGGACAGTGTTTTGCTTTGTATTTTTTCAGCAGGATTTACAAAGGAAGCTGGTTTGTTAGGCATGAATAGAAACCACTTTAGAGGTAAGCTCCTCATCTCCTGACTCCCGTTCAGAGACCTGGGAAGGAAAGTGCTCAAGTGCAGGGAATCAAAAGATCATTTTCTCCCAGGTGCTGTGCTTACCTACTGCACGTATAGAACCTAATGAAACAAATAAGCACGGCAGCCTTGAAAAGGTTTTGCTTCAAAATGCCAGGGAGAAGCTGAAAGGGAAAATACTTAGAAACTGGGGAAAGAAGATTGATCTGTTAACTGGAAATTGCTATCAATTGATCAAAATGTTAGGAAAGTGACACTAACACTTATAAATGAGGCTGAGACATTTCAGTCATGACTTTTCAAATGGCAAATACTCTTGCAGTGTGGTAAGTTCAGGCAACAAATGAGTGTGGAATGAACGACCTGCTCGTGAGCTAGTAAGGGGAGCTAGTAAGGGGAGCATCTCAGCAGGCAGGGCCCGAGTGAAATGGGTCCAAAGACTGAAGAAAAGCTTTGCTGCTTTGCTGCTGTGCGGAGCCGATCCCCGGGGGAGCCCAGGGCTGCTCTGTCCCTGCGAGCCTGGGGTTTCCTCTCTCTCCGGTTTGTTTTGGACTCAGCCGGTCCTTTCCACCTTACTGGATTTGGGGAACTTCGTTTTCTTACTTTATCTCGCCCAAGAGATGCACTGAAAGATTGCAGAGCCCAAGTAATAGGTACATATCAGTGTCAAGAAAAGCGTGTGTCAACATATAGAACACACAGTTCTTTGGTTATGAATCAAATACTATTTCATTCAGCAAAGTTAAAACGTAAGCAAACCTTTTAGGTTTGTACTGCAGCGTGCTTTTTATCCCAAAGAAAAGCACGTTAACCACGATCCGACAGGAGCAGGCGCGGTGCACGCTCCCCAGGAGCACCTCATTGCCTCCTTTGTGCTGCCTCCGGCCGTGGGGCTCTCGCCGTGGGGCTCTCGCCGTGGGGCTCTCGCCGTGGGGCTCTCGCCGTGGGGCTGCCCCACCGTGTGGGCGCAGGCCGCAGTGACGGCTCTGCAGCAGCTGGGCCCAGCTGAGACAGAACCGGCCCGGGGCCTGGCCCAGGGCTGCCCGTGCTTGCTGCGGGAACGCGAGGTGCTCCCCGAGCCCTCCCAAGACCAGGAGCTCGCCTGGGAATTTGTCAGGAATCAAAGGTCTCCTGGCAGACCTTTGTCCCTGCTGCAGCAGCAGGATCAGACTAGATGATCTCTAGAGGTTCCTTCCAACCTCAACCCTTCTGTGATCCTCAGAGAGTAGGAGAATCTGTCCTGTCCATAGGCTGGATTGCGTCTGCCTTGTACAGCTTTATAAATGACAGTAGGAAATTAAAAACCTAGATTATGCATTTTCAAGTGTGTCTTTGAAACATGGAAATGACATTTTTTAAAAAAAGCCACTGAAATATTTTGTCTTCTGAAACACTTAATACCACTCTTGGTGTTACGATTGGAAGGTACCTGGCCGGGTGGTAGAAGACACTGGGAAGAGTTAGCGTGTGCCGTGTGCGGGGTTTAGATGTTAGGGCTGTGGTGGCCCGACTCCGGTCCGTGCAGGGAGGCTCCATCAGCTCCACCTGGGGAGCGTGAGGGGCTCGGCTCGTGTGTGACAGCCTCTGCGAATGTCAGAGAGCCCATCGACAGGGCATGTTTGCAGCGATCCAAATCCCTTCCTTCTGTAGCTGAATAGGAAGCATTTTCATAATTTCTGGAAAATGCACTTATAAAATCCTATTTATTCCCATGAGTGTGTGACTTCTCTGCTCTATTGTGATATATTTCTCCTCAATGCTCCCTCTCTGTCTCTTGGAGCAAGTCCCTGACAAGCTTTTTGGGAAGACCTGAGGCTGCTGTGGCAGTCAGGGCGAAGCAGCTTTTGGCTAAGACTTTATTTGCAGTTGATAGGCTGCGAGAAAGCGCCCGGCTTTTCATAGGGATAAGCCGTAGTTCCCCAGGGGAATGCACAGGAAAGCTGCACCCCCTGATTGCCCTGCTCCTGAGCCACGGGTGGAAGTTACGGGTAGGTTTCCCTGCTCGTGGCCTCAGCTCCCTGCGGGAAGGGCTTTGGGATATGTGCCCGGGGCTCCGTGATCCTGGAGCTGCCTCCCGACTGCTCTTCTGTTTCCTGCTCCTTCCCACTTCCTTCTCTGCGAGAGCAACTGCTTGTAGGCAGCCTTGTTCTTCAGGAAGCTGAAATTAAAACGTAATTGCTGACCTTGATCAGAAACTGGATGTCCTGGGGCAGATTGCTAGGGGGAGATTCCCACTCCAGAAGCAAAGGTAACACTGTTTGCTGAAGAGTGGAATTGCTTCCCTGAGCGTTGAGTAGGTACCTGCATCTGTGGCTAGACGTGATGGAGTGCACCCGCAGTCGCAATCATTTAAATTTTATAGCATCATATAACAAAGTCTTTGAGCACTGATGCAGCAGGGGAATAAGTGCTAGGAGGTTATTCCTACTGCAGGTAAATGTGGGGCTTGCAAAACAAAGTAATAGTCCAGTTCTGAAAAATTAACCTGTCGTTTTAGTGCAGTATCGTCAATCGCTGGCTGTCACGTTGGCAGGGTACAAGTTGGTCTCCTCAGTGCTGAATTAATACCCTGTAAGTACGCAATCCAGAGCAGACTATAAAAGCTGATGATAATTATTTGGTAGCGCCAAATCTAAACTTCCATATTTTCCCATGTGCATGTTATGGCTTCCATATGAATCTGGGCACAATGCTTCACTGCAGTGTTCAATCATTTTTCATTTAAAAACAAAAAACCAAACCAAAACAACCCAAGATGCAGCTCTTGCTCACCTCTGCTGTAACACCTGAGTGTGCACACAGGGAAGCAAATGCTCTGGGCATAGCAATTAATTTTACTGATTTCCTTTTCAGGTTTTACAAAACCTGTATTTGTAAATGTGGCTTGAAGGTATTGGGAAAAATCTGTTTTAAAAGAAGCAGAGAGACATTTTAAGTTAGTGGTTCTCCTTCCTGGTGAGAAAACATTTGAAAACTTTGTGTTGAATTTTATTCCCACGCCAGAATTTACATGGTAAAGAAATTAGGTGCTTGTTTATTGTTGCACTCATTGGCAGTATAATGTGGTAAATAAGAGTAAGTAACCGTGCAAAGGAAAATTACCAACCCAAAGAGGCAAACAGAGGAAGGAGGGAAAAAATGTCTTGATTATTTTAATCATGAGATTTCATGAGTTCACCTATGCAAAATATAAATATTTAATATAAATATAAATAGAATAGAATAACGGTTTGGGGGCCCTACGGAGGCCGGGGGAGCCTGGGGGAGCAGCAGAGGCGGCCCCTGTGCCCGTAGCCTACGTGGAATATTCTCAATGTTCTGGAAGGGTTCACGAGAAGCCAGAACATTTTCTCTCTACGGTTTTTGCCATTTCCTGGGGCTATCTTAGCAATTTCCTTTGACAAGTTTTTTGCAGCACTCTGCCTCCCAGCAGTCCCCATCCAGCCACACTGGTAAACCAGAACACTTTTTAAATTTCAAAATGGATTTATGATCCATCACAGTCTACAGCTCTCCATGTGTTTATTTTTTGTGTCTTTTTTCATGCTACCAAATGCAGTGATAGAGGTTCTTTTTGAATAAAGTCAGTGTAGATCTGAATACACGGAAAAGCTGCTCTCCAGAGAAGCGATGCTGCCTGGAGGATTGTTGGCTTGGCAGGTTTAGGGTGGAGACACCAGTCTCTGACCTGCAGGGTGATTTCCCCTTCTTGCGCTCTGCTTCTCCTGCCGGCCACTATCCGTATTTTCTATTTAGACATCAAGTTTAGTCGGACAAAATCTGATTTTCCCTTGTGTTCGTTCCCATGGGGTCTCATTTCCAGTAAGGATGTGTTGATATTCCAGCAATACACATAGATGTTGAAAACCTCTTTCTTAACACGGTACCATGATAACATCTTCTGTTTCTGGTTCATTTTATTTATAAAGCATGAGAGGTGTTAAACCCCGGCTTCTATTATTTACACATCAATTTGTCTGCTTTGAGATTAGGGGGAAAAGGAGCAACAGCTTCAGAAGAGAGACAAGAAAATCATGTGAATATTTGTCAAAAAGGAAGAGAAAAAGGGGAGTTGACCCGAAAGGGTGCATAGGTCGCCTGCGAGTATCGATGCCGGGGGCTTCCCAGGCCGCTGCGCTATTCCCGGCGGGAAGGCGCTGCCTCCCTCGCGGAGCCAGGGCCCTTTGTGTGCGGCGCCGCGTCCTCCCCTCCCGCCCTGCCGCTTCCGCCCGCTGCGGCGCGCGGCCCTGCGAAGGGAAATCGCTAAAGGAGAAAGGGCAGCTAATGGCAATCATTTTGTTGAGACGTTTTTTGCTGTAGTTCTTTGAGCACGGTGAATTTCTCGGTTTTCCTAGCTGGAGCGTCAGGCTTCGTGCCATCGGATGCCTCTCAAAGGCTGTATGTGAAAACACAAAGAGGGAAGGAATGACGCTGCTGGCTTTCAAAGTGAGGGAAAACTCGCAGCAAATGGAGAATGGGGCTTGGGGTAAAACCATAATTCCTGTTCAAAAGAAAAAAGGCATCCAACCACATTGTGTCCTTCTCCCTTTCTCCAAACCTGCCAAAACACTTTTTAGGAGCTTCCTTCATGACAGGATAAAATGATCCTGTTTCCAGGCAAGGGTACGTGGCTTGATCATCTGCCCTCCTCCTTCCCACCGTGAGTGTTGATGCATCGCAGCTGTTCTGGAAATACAAGTGCATGAGCAATAGCAGGGCTGATTGACAATTAGCTTAGAAAATGAAAAATCTGTTTCTAATAACGACAGCAATAGCTTTTCTGCAGCCTTGTTGGCCTAAGTGTATAAACGGGTTAAGCGTGGGGGAAGAGAGGTGATAGCATCTATTAGAGCGTCAGGCATAGCTGGAAAAGAGACACGCTTGGGAGCACACGGGTCTGTTGGGATCTGTTCTTAATTTTCTCCAAGTAACTTCTTTTCTTGCCTCCGGGTGGGTGAAAGGAGGGGGTTGGTTGGTTTTGTTTTTCCCATGGTAAGATACGGAATGCACAGCAGTTATCGTGGGCTGAAGCAGAAGGAGGGACAGGGTTCCAGTGGATTCTGCCAATGGATAGAGAGGCAGCATCAACGCTGGGCTCTTTGTTGTCGTTCACCTTCTATTAAACCAAGTGTTGTATTTGAAAGTGGATTTTAGAGCAGACAACTGAACGTATGTTCGTTGTTTCGGTGCTGTGCGTCAAAGAAATTCAAAGCAACCAGGCTACAATGATAAAACATGCCTCCCCGTTCAGTGAGTTAGGGTATTGTGTAGTGGACAGAGGGGTTATATTATGAGATGCCTCAAAGCTCTTCCTTTATTTAAGGTTTCTTCCACTGGAGCTTTACCGGTCAGACTCCTTATTCAGGTGAAAGGATTAATTTATAGATACGAGACACTTTTATAATGTAGCTTTATAATTATTAGTGGGACTATTAGAATATTTGAGCAGTCAAGCTCCTCTCAAACTTCCCTGTTGGATATTTTAAGAGAAATCAAATCAGAAAGAAACATTGATTTTTGCAGATGCTGTCGGATTCTGGCTGTCGGAGTTGTTGCTGGCTAACAGTTGTGGTAAAACTGAGAATCTTTTTGTTTTATAAGTATTTGGAAGGACTAAAACAAAAATGATGGAAAATGAGCGAGGTCTCTGGGCAGAAAGAGGAAAAAAATTACGAGAAAAAGAATTTTTTTCAAACAAGCAAGCAAAAAGCAGGACAGGAAATGCAGGAGGGGAAATACTGCTTTCTCCTGGCCTTCGTTCTGGAATCATTGCTGGAAGCAAAGCAGTTTAAGGAAAAAATAGCTTTGATAGATGATTCTGTATTTGCGTTTTCTTTTCCCCAAGGGAGCTTTTGACTGTCTGTGATCAAATTGAGTGTGTCCACGTCTCCAGTGAAAACTGGCCTGGATTTTGACCTGGGGGGTTTGATTGTGGTGTTCAAGTTTATTTTACCCTTTATTGATCAGAATTGCTCTAAGACTTTACCATCCTTATTTACAGAATCTCTGGACAAATTGCTGGAGAACGTGATTCAGCCAGTAAGGGAATATTTCTGTTGTTCTTGAATTTGAAAGTTTTGTTTGCAAAAGAGCTGTTAAACCCTGCACCCAACCCGTGTTCCTTCAGCAGTCTGTCTGGGGCAGCAGCTACGTTCAGTTTTACCATAATTGTTCTTTTTTAAATCTGTTTTGCTCTGAGATAGATAAATTTAAAAGACATTAAATTTTTTTCCAACACTTTCGGTGCTGAAGCAGACTTTTCCGCATTCCTGTGGGTCTTGGAGCTGACACGTAGGGATGATCTGGAGCAGGGGGCTGTAGCGAGCCGCAGCCCGGCTGTTTTCACTGTCCACAACTGACTCCACTGAGCCGGCCCGGGCAGCGATTCCGCGGTAGGTCCCTTGTTTGAGAGGGGAAGTGGTATTCCCAGAAAGGCTGGGAATTGGCTGGTGTTATCCCGAGGGTTTGAGGAAGACTGTTGTGAGCTGAAAGTAAATTTAAATTTTATTTGTCAAATGTCCACAAGGTGGCACTTTTTACCTCTCTGTTTGAGGTATGTTTTTATACTCAAAGCAACCATAAGGAGAAATTTTAGAGATTTTGGAACTCTTTTTAAGCAGTCGGCTAACTCTGCTTGTATGGGAAAGGGATTTTCCTCCCTTTCAAACCAGAGTCAAAAGAGAGAAACCCACAGGGTCTGTGTCCTTTGCTTACCATTGAACACATGGAAACTCCAACTGTTGGGAGCCCCAAAGTAAAATTCAGTTGGTTTTGATTTATTTTTTACCATAGTGGATTTTTAACTCCTCTTTTTCCATTTATAAAACAGCCTCTTAGTCAGATGTCACTGTGTTCATCAGATAAAGAGGAAGAAAAACAAGTACTTTCCTTGTTTGGATTCAGTGAAAATCTGCAAACAGATCTTCTGTGACCTGCTCTGCTAACCTGTTTTATTTAGATGCAGATACCAGATTTACTAGATAGTTCTTTACCAGCAGCAGTGACATTGCTCAGCAGAAGATTCCTCATTAAAGTTCCCTGTTATTCACGGAGAAGCAGTAAGATTAAACCTGCCAATACAAGGCGTTGAACTCGAGCCCTTGTCAGCGGGTGCCTTTTTTCCGACCCCATTAGAAGCACTTCCATTGATTTTCTTTTCCTTTTTTTTCCCTGCAGATCAGACCTCAGCCCTTCATAGAGGCCGGGGGGGGCAGCGAGGTTTTTTTCCAGCTCCCTCCAAGAGGGCGGCTGAAGGACAGAGCGCGCGGCCGACTCGGGGGGCTGAGCCGGGAAGCAGCCGGAGCGCTCCCAGGATATTGCACACAGGGATAAGGGGATATTCCCCTTAACCATTTCTGTTCCAGTGTCGCGCCTGAGAAGCAAAGATGTATTTGTTTGGAATAGGGTCAACAAATCTGTGAAGAACAAAGAAAAATAACCGGGATATGGGATATATTTGTCTGATTATAACTTTCCTTCGAATCGTACTGTATTCTTCTGCTCTTCTCAGGTGTTTTTTTTATGTGAAGAAATAATATTCAGCTATGGGTTGGCTGTGTTGTTTGTGTGTTTTTTTGCTTTCTTGCTCAAATAATTCAGACATATTTTAGGCCTAAAAGCCCAACCCTGCCCTGCCCATGGATGCCAAGGACAGTGGCCACCTCGGTCAGAGCTCAAGGCCAAGGAGAGGAGCGTTGGCGTGAGGACAGTCGCCTGTCACGGGTGCCGTGCGCTACCTGTGGACGTGGGACGGGGTCATTTCCTTGGCATTTCCTGTGTTCCTGCCAGTTTCTTGGAGGGTGCCCTAGATGTGTGTTTTTATCCTGGATATTGGTTGACACAATGACTGTTTCCCATGTGGTGACTTGTACAGTCGGATAGGGTGCCCCGAGCCGGAGACGTGGCACGGGGAAGGCGGCTGGGCTGTCCCTGCCCGTGCACATCTGGGACAGGGCAGCACGTGGGGTTGTTCACGTCTGCCTCCCTGCTAGCCCGACTGCTTCGTGTGCGCGGAGCCCGGCCCAGAGCTTGGGATTTACCCACAGCCTCTCGCACTCGGGTACCTCTCCGTAGGCCGTGGGCTTTGGAGTTTGCTTGCTAGAAGTTTTCGAGGTTTTTTTCCCTTTAATTCAAAGGAATTAATGTGTCAAGAACAATATTAAAGCAGCATCAAAGACTCCTGAAAAATCTGGAGATATCAGTCCTCATTGCTGCGTGCAAGAGATTATGTTGTACATGCTGGAAGTGTGAAAAAAACAGGATGTTTTGAGCGTTGCTGCCCAAAACATCCTCCGCACTGCAGGTATCTGCCCATGCGGCCCGGGATTCTGTGCTCGTGTGGCTGCCGCAGCAAAGGAACCCGTGGTGTTCTCCAGATGGGTCCGCGTCACGTGCACCGTGGGCGTCTTGTGATTGATTTCTTTGTTTTCAGGGACTATTAGGTCATGCTTTTATTCAGTCAATTTTATTTCAGCTAATTCTCCCTCCTCCTCCCCTCCGTTTCCCTCTGGAAATGCTCCCTGCGCGGCTGGATCAGCACCGGGGGCTGACAGCCAAGTGTCACCCTGAACCCTGACATTGGAGCCCATTTGTCTTAATCCTGCTGGCTGGGGAGGCACTGCATCCAGCCTTTAGTCACCTCGCAGCTATTTGAGCTTGGTTTTAGTTGGAGGGCACAACAGCCCTAACTGCTGGGACCCCTTTGCCTGCTGCTGAAACGTGTTGTGATGGCTGGAGCTGCATCTCCGCGGAGAGGTGGCAACGTTTTCCTGGTTGTTTTGGGGACTGGAGGATCTGCTCGGCAAATAAATTCTGGCTTTGATGGGCAGGTCAGCTGCTGGCATGCGCATCCCCAGGGCATCAGGAAGGTGTGAATAAGCAAGGCTTTGAGGCTGGGGAGGGATTTTCTAGCGGGTGTTTTTGGGTCCTGTTGTATGGGTCAGCACGTGGGCTTGTCTGCTCATGAGGCGTCTCTGCAGGAGTTGTATTTTGACGCAGGTTGCCACCACACAAAGCAAGATACAGCATCTTGTGGGTTAGAGGAAGTACTACATTGCAGTGGCAATGCAGTTAGTCACGTCTGTGCTTATGGAAAAGTCCGAGATGCTCCCGCAGCGTTGGTGTGCGACCTGCTCCGGGCTGCCTCTGTGGCTTCCCGTCACCTGAGGCCCTTTCCCGGTGCGGGCCGGTGTTAGCGGCCGTCGCGCCGGGCTGCTCCTTGTCCCTGGCCGCGGCGGCTCCCGCGGAGCTCTGCGCTCCCTGCGGCTCCCGGTGACCTGTGCACGCGAAGGAGGCCCTGCCGGGCCGGTCCCCTCGCCCGCCGAGGCGCTGCTGCCCCAGCTCTGCCCCAGCTCTGCCCCACGCCGGCCCCGGGCACGTCCCGGCTGCCCTGAGCACAGGCAGGGCCGCGGGGCGGCAGTGCCCGGGCTGAGAGCTGCGGGGCCGCGCGGGAGCCTCCGTGGGAAAGCTGCAGCCTGCCAGGGAGAAGGTCAAGAGATACCCATCTCTTCTGTCCGAGAGGTTTTCCCCCATTTTCCCCCACATCCTTTACCTTGTAAAGTGTCCTGGGAGGATTTAAGGTGATGTATCAGTTTAAGCTACTCTTAGGCTTTTCTTTATGGATACATATATGTGGCAAATCTGCATACACAATATGACAAGTCTATTTAAGAGCTTGAATGTCAGTGTGGGTTTTGGGCAGACAGTTAATTCTTTCCCATCTGTGCCAGCTGGAAAATTTTTAGGTGTCAGTGTGGTTGCAGGGTAGAGACTTTGAAGAAATCCCATTATATTATATAAAATAAAATCTTACATGTATTCCCCTCTAATCAGAGCAAAGGTCTGGAGAATTCAGAAGCTGTCATTGTCTGGAATAGTGGGAAATAATCAAACGTTTTCATTTTTAAAGGTTAGGAAGATTATTCAGCACTTATCAGCTTATCCAGACTTGGTTTGAAATAGCAATTTATGGACACGTACAGTGTGCTTGATCTAAAAATGTGCTTGCCAGTGAGCAGGGCCTTCCTGCAGGCAGGAATCTCACTGCTTTCGGTAGGCTCATGACTGGATAGAGTTTGTGGCGTCATTTTATGCATTTATTTTTTGGTCCTCCAAACCTTTGGGGAAAATCGGCTTTAAAACTGAGTCTCACATCAGGTAGAAAGCACAGCTAGGGTAAAACGTGAGGTACAGCTTGTAGAAAATGCTTTTATCATGGAGACGTTTAACCAAGCTTAGATATCAGGGAGCTCCAGGAAAACCCGAGAACTAATGGAGAGTTTATTGTGCTAATTAAGAGCCAGCTCATGGGAAACGTATTTCCAGTTTGCCATCTTATTTAGTCTCTTACTGTGCCTTACGGTGGTTTCGGGTATTTTTGGATGCCAGTTGGAGATGCCGTACATGGAAACCTGCATTATATGAGATTTAAGCCCTATTCCTAGCTCTGCATTCTATCCTATTGATGACTTGCTAAACTTTGGCCCACAATAATTAACTTTCAAAAACCAATAACTGCCATGAGAGCAATCTGAGGTTAGCGGCCATTCCCTCTTGTTTCCGTACAGCAGAGTGATTCTCCTTTTGTTCCTACAGGAACAAAATCTGCAGAGCCCTTTCCCTGCACTCTCTTACTGCCCTGTACCTGCTGTTAGGGTATTTTATCAGGTAACTTTCTTTTTTGTTTCAATTTACAATAAAAATGACCTTTAGTTTTTCATTGCCTTGTGTGGGGATGGCCCAAGGGTATTTGAGCAGTGTTAAGGCAGTAAAGCTTACAGGCACAATTTCTAGCAAAATACTTATGCACAGCTGCGTATCATAAATCATTCCTTCCAATCTCTGAATGTTAAATGTTTCTTATATAAAAGTTACCGCTGTTGTTATCTGGCTTTAACAAGGTCTGGGGTTTCTTGTTTGGCACAAATATTGTTGCCTTTTGGTTTTATAATCAAGCTGCCCTAGCTGTAACGCTTATACAGCTTGAGTGCAAGCAAAGGTAGCTTAGGCTGCCAAAATATTTGTGTTTTCTTAACAGTTAGCTCATATTTTAAAAATACAATGCATGTTCTCCTTTACTTGCATAATTTGTTTGTAAATCAAACTGATGCATATGTTGCCTGTAAATAAATCATAGAAAGGAGAAAAGAATGCAGTTAATGGGTAGAAATAGCCTCTGGGGACTAAACCTGTGTTTTTTTGCCGTTTTTCCGTGTGACGCTGGTGCCAAGGGATCCTGTTGCAGCGCCTCTGGAATGGATCTGCTTGCACCGCTTTAATTCCCCGGGCTCCGAGCAGGAACGGGTGTGGATGGACGGCAAGGCGGCCGTAGGGGTAGCAGCCTGCTCGTGTGGAGCAGCAAAAGGCGAGGTTAGGAGGAGACTCGAGCGAGCTGGAGGCTGAGCCGGCGCAGGAGGGAGCTGGGGAGCTGCAGTGTGAGTCTTTGCCAGGTAAACCAGAGAGCAGCAATTCACCAGCTCCGGCACAGAGACGTTTTGCCGTGGCCCAAGGTGGGAGAGGGAGACCTGGGAGGAAGGTGGCTTATGTGGCAAAGCAGAACAGCAGGATTTGGCCACCTTAAAGCCTGGCTTGGGAGCACTTGAGAAGGAGAGCAAAGATGCTGGACAGTCCTCAGCTCCCGAGACAGATTCCCACGTGCAGCTCCTCGTGGCAGCTCCCAGTGAGGGGGTGCTGGGCAGGGCCGAGCAGCACCCGGGTGAGCAGAGCTGGGCAGGGGCGGGAGACGTCCTGCGAGAGGAGGCCGCCTCTTCCCGGCGGGCACCGCCGGCGCTGAACGGCTCCCAGCGCTTGGAGGCCCTGCAGGCCCTGGCGGCCGCGCCGGGTGCTCGGAGACATGGATCCCGACCATCTTTTCCCTGTGGTTTGAAAGCAGACTGGCAGATATGTACAAAATAAAACAACGCCCTTCTTCCCTTCCATGTCTTCGGTATTTTGTCTTCTGACCTGTGTGTTTGCCATCTTGCAAATGGTTTTACACGGCTCTTATTCTATCAGACTTCAAAAATACTTCATTTTCATTCTAAGGAGGAAGGAAACTTTTGACAAGTTGGTCTGTGTTCCACTAGTAAAAGTTACTTCAGACGAGGTGCAGTGTTTATCGTAACGAGTCTGCAAGTGCTTCTGCAGGCTTATTCCTGTTTTAACATGTTTCTGATACAACAGTGAGATTTGTTATTTTTCTTGCAGATACTGATGAATACCGACCACCTGTTTGGAAATCTTACTGTAAGTATCTCGACAGATTTTTTTTTTCAAGTTTGAGTGTAAAATGTGTCATTTTGCAGCTTCAAAGTAATCGTAGTTTTTAGTTTCATTAGAATATCAGTTAAGAAGTATCAAAAGTAAAAGGGTTCATTATTATCTAGAGACAATTATCCCCAAAGCATTAAATTTAGCAAAACAGTAAAGACTTAGTATGTCTGTCCTTCAGTATTTTGCTTAGACTGTGAACTATTTTCACAGCCACTAATGTGTGCAATTGGTGCAAGGGTTGGGACATTGATCTGTAGATTTGTGGTGAAGCCTCTCTGTGCCTCTGGAGGCATCGTTTATTGTATCAGTAGCTTATTGTATTTATTGTATCAGTAGCATATGCCACATCAGTCGCTTAGTATCAAAGCACTTGTACAAAGCATGATGCAAACAAGCTTTTGTCTTGCAGAGAGTGGCTGAAAGATGACGTGGATTTCAGTCCAATCATTAATCATGACTGAAACATGTGAATGCACTTGTTACTGACTGCTGTACATTTTGCCTTCATTTGCAAGAGTCAATAAAGAACCATAGTGCTGCACCCCGTGAACTCAGGGAGCACTGCCCCTGCTTCAGGTTATTCTGGGCCATCACCTGTAGTCCTTACATTGGCAAGCGGGCAGCCTGAACGTGTGGGTATGTGCAGATGTGCTGGGCATCACGGCTCTCTGTGCTGAGCCCTTGTCGTAACTTAGAATTAAGGGCACAATCATGGAGCTTCATCATGTGCCTGTCTCGTGATGGATGAAGAGGAATGTCTTGTTTGACGGCCCTGGCAGCAGCTGCTGCAAGAAGCTGGTGTGGATTGGTTTGAACTGCACACATCGATTATGGGAGGAGGATAGGGTAGGGAGCCTGTTCTGTCATTTAGCTGGTTCGTCTGCCACGCTTTGGGGAGGAAGAGGAGGAAAGGTAGCGTTTTTCCAGGAGTTTCTTCCAGAAATTGATTTCAACCTTGCTTAAAGAAAGGTGGGAAATGATTTACATGTTTTAACCAATTTCTACAGATCGTGCTGATGGTGTTTCTCCATGGAAACACCCCTACTCACGTTGTGGGTTTTTTTTTTTGTTTTTTTTTTT
>NW_020456121.1:3021497-3109987 GCF_003342845.1 Nothoprocta perdicaria
TTTTTTTTTTTTTTTTTTTGAACTTTGAACTTGATTCTGCAGTTGGATATGGTGTTTCTGTGTGGAGCAAAAGGGAGTGAATTTTTCCAAACGTCTTCAGTATCATCAGGCATTTGGGCACTTTCTCTATTCTCATGTAATCTGGAACGTTAATACAGTATTTGTCTGTGGAAATATTTGTGATCAAATGACAAGCATAAAGAAGTCAAGTCTTACTGGGTGCGTTGATGGATAGTCCTGTTCTCCGAAGGAGATGACAGCATTCGCTAACACACCTCGGTGTTAGCGCTAATGACAGAAGGATAATTTCCAGAGTAGTATTCAACTATTAAATTGGTGTTGACAAGCTCATTTTGAAGGTGAATTATCAAATGAAACACCTTTTGTGGAAGAAGCCAAGAGTCACTCCTCTGGTAGGCTGTTGTTATGTCAGCACGTTGGTAGCATTAACTTGGCAACTGGCCTGGTGAGGGTTGTTTCAAAGAAACAAGAGGGCTGGAGAGGACGGGCAGCAGGAGATAGGAGTAAAGCCCCATAACTTGGGCCTTGCACATTTGACTCTGCTGCTCAATTCCTCAAGTCTTCAGATCTGCAAAGGCCTCTTTTTTACTGTGTACAGAAGGAGTAGTGGGGAAAGCAAGGGGGTTTAATTCCCCAAATTTCTGAGTAATTCCTGTAAAGTTTCAGCAGATTTCTGGTGATTGAAAGCATGCCCAACATAGTAGGAGGAGACTCCTGCTTCCTGAAGAAAGTGTGGCACCTGAGTGATTTCACATATGTTTAAGTTTAGGTTTCTCTTTACCCAGTTTCTTTTCTCATCTGCATGAGCAGAGCCTGCCTGAGCTTACCCAGTGGCTCCCTAGTGCTCTGTCAATTGGCTTGGGTATCAACAGACTCTTTTTTAATGAATTGTAAATAACTTTACAGACATTGGTGTATGTGTCCCTGTGCAAAAACTTGCAAGAAATCTTTTTTCTTTTTTTTAACAGCAGAGTTAAAATGCCTAATGATTCTGTATTAATCACATTTAACTTCTGTATTCTCCCAGTGTATCAGTTGCAACAGGAAGCTCCTCATCCTAGAAGGATAACGTGCACTCGTGAGGTGGGTATCATATACATACATACATTGAGTGTTTAGTACAGTCCACTAATTGCGAGTCTGTGCCTAATGTTGTGCAACAGGAACAGCTGTTAGATGGGAGACTTGGCACTGTGATTAGAGTAAGTGGCCTTTAGGGCACTGGTACCATTTCATTTAAAAATAGAATTTGAAAACATTTTGAGTATCATTTACTGCTTCTGATTTTTAAGTAATTGGAAATGTTTTTATTCTGGTCCTTCTGGGGTTCACTGAAGCAAGAGCAGAACAGTGCAGAGAAAGCGTATTTGTTCCTACACACACTGGTGCTAATTGCATGCAACATTTCAGCACGCAGAAAACTGAAATTTCCTCTCCTTGCTCTTTGAGTCAGAATACTTGGGCTTATTAACCCTCGTAGCTAAGGCTTTGCAGAGCCACAGCATTGTGATTTTAAGCAGTAGCAGTGGGATCCTGCCGATAGGCAGTGGCCCAGGAGCTCAGATCTCCCATAGGGTCCCTTGTCGGGGTAGGACCCGAGTTGCCCTTGTGCCTCTCCACACCTGAGGTGCCTCTCCACACCTGGCACCTTTACCTGGTGCCGAGTGGCCCACGGCAGCCTGTGCTCCTGCATCTGCCTTAGGGCCTCGGCTGGGACCGGGGGCAGCACCCGCTGCGCTCTCAAGGATGCCGAGATGTTTGGTTTGGCTTGTTAGGCAATATGGCAAAACTCATGCTGAATAACCCCTGGAAGTTAGGAAATAGTTGTCGTAAAATGTGAGCGTTTTTATCATGTACTAAGAGAAAGGAAATTGATCTTTGAAATATGTTAGTCATTTCGACATGGTTTTAAAAACAGGAGGCCGTAGTACTGTCAGGAGCATTAACAGCTTACAGTTTTGATCATGAAGAGGAGTCCTGTACAGAATCAAACAGGCATTTCACTGTCGTCTCTTCAAATGCCCAAATGTGATTCTACCAAGTAGTCTGTCAACTTCTAAGATAGAAAGTAGTGATTTAATGGGAGTGAATATTTGATATAGTGGAAACGCTCATGTCGTCTTTTGTTAGATAGATCTGCATTTTTATAAAATATACAACTATAGTTGCTTGCAGTAGAGCAGGATATAGCTGTATGGAAGAATGATACACGGGTTCTGGAAGTCTTGCAGTGGATAAATGATTATATAATGTTATAATGATTAGAGCAGTAGTGCGTGTAGATATGCACAGCACATAAGTCTAACCAGCTCAGGGTGAAAATGAAAAATGCTTGAAGAGGTCCAGCACATTCAGTATGTGGGATGTAAGGCTGGCATTATTTTCCATACTAGTTTGACTGCAGAGAGATCTTTTGTAGTCTTTATACCTTAGGCGATGAGAAATCAAAAGCAGAATTTATACCAGATTCTCCTTTATAATGTCTAGAGATAGAAATACATGTGCAGTATCTGGATGTTAAAGAGGTCTCTCATATCTGGAATGATGGAAATCCTTCAGGTATGACAAGACCCAGGTTTGTTTTCAGAATCAAACAAGATGCCTTCTCATGTCAGGCAGGTGTAAAAGCATTGGTGCTGCTTTTTCAAATGCAGCTTATTCTGACCATTCTGACTGAGTTTTTATTTATAAAATTTTGTTAGCTATGAATATAATTGAAATAGCTGCCAGATTGAAAAGTTAGACTGCTACAGGGAGAAAAGTTTGATGGCTGAGCTGTGCGTTGCATGAACAAGTGATCCAGGCTCCTCAGAGGGCGTCTGAGCTTGTGGCGTTCATGCCCCGGAGAGGTCCTGCTGGTCCGATCCTGTGATCCTGAAGTCTGTTGGAACCAGGGAGGGCGGCTGGAGGAGCTGCACAAGTGGTCACAGCTCCCGAGTCCCGTCAGCACTGAGAACACATCCCTGGCTGCAGTGTAAAATCTCCATGAATTTATTCAAAATTAAATTATGACAAACTTCTAAGTATAAAACTGTCCCTGTGCAAGGGGGAGCAAAGAAGGAAGAAGACATTTTGATTTTAATATACAGTTTTATCCCAGCCTTTAAGTTGCAGAGTAAACCCGTCTGTACAACAAACACTATTGTAGAGACTGAGAAAAAAAAGGTAGTAAGAGTTGAGCTAAATAAAACAGACCTATGTGAGAATCAGTAGGCTGCAGGTACTTAACTGCAGAACAGAATATTAAAAGTACATTTTCTTGAAGAATCCATTTATGAAAACATACAAGTCTTTGAAGCTTATATTTAACTGAGAGGTAAAATTGAAATAATACATTATTGTTGTGCCTTTCTCTGCTTCTACATTAGTTTTATTATAATGAGTCTAATGGTGTTTTTCACTGTAAGTATTGAACATCTTGTGCCGCCGAGCCGAATCTGAAGTGCAGAAACCTCCAGAGAGTAGCACCGTGTTCCACCTTTCTCTGTGGTCTCAGCCTTGAGCTTTGTGATCTGCTCTTCCTCGCCTGGGGATCTGTTAGCAGCCACGCACGAGGCAGCGGGGAGCAGGAGCTTTTCCTAAGTGGTTGGATTACTCAGCTGTGTAAACAAATTCATAAATATTAGGAAAGGAATATTGGTCCGGATAATATCAAGGAGGTCAGTGGATGGGAATAACTTGTAATTTGGCAACGGATTAGCACATAAATCACTTCTCTTGCGTTGTTGTGTTCTGCTTGTTGAAATAAGCACGAGTGATGATGAGAGGGAAGAACACTTGCTAAAGAGTAATGGGGAATTCTACCATGAGAAAAGATGTTTCACTGAAGGTGTAAGGACGCGTGTTGTACAAGTGCTGACTCACGGAGATGCAGCTAACGGAATGACCTACTTGGTGTGAAACTGCTTTCAAATGCAGATAACTCAGGTTTCCACTCTGCTACTCCAGTTTCGTATCAGAGTAACTCAGATCAGTGAAGCTGCCTTTGGATAACAGCAGCATTGAATCCATTGGGGATTTCTGCTGCTGTGAAGGTGCAGCAGAACCGAAGCTTTTAACACTGGGTGATGGTCACTTGTGGATTTCCATGTTGATGATACCATAACATTTTAAGGATGTTTAATTTCTGCATTAGAGTCACATATTTTCAAGGACTCGTGCATTCATTTATCTTTAGGCTTGTTTAGCCAGTTGAGTGGAAATGATTGTGTGCCTAAAATTCGTGAAGAAATAGAGACTAGATAAACTTTGCTGGTAACCTTGAAAGTTTTTTTCCCCCTTTTTGAAATGATCCAGTCACTTCAGGATATTTGGAATTTGTTCAGCTCTTGTTTGTTCTTGTGTGAAGGAGAAAAAAAAATGTGTGTGTGTGTTTGTGTACATATATATATATACACACACACACACACTATTAGTCTGCAGGTGGGATGATTTTTCTAAAATAAGGAATCATCACAACATTGTTTTATTTCCTAGGATTATGGAAGAATTATTTTGTAAGTGTGTGGCAAGATAGATTTTTCCATATTTTGGACATCTGAAAACTTTACATTCTATTGAGACAACTGGAGAAAAGAGTTGCTTTTAATTTATAAGGCCTTTTTCTGGAAAGATAGGAGAATGAAACTGAGGTGATAATTTACTGTGAATATTTTGCCTTTTTTTATAGCTGAAGTATTTTAGACTCTTGCAGTTCAGGTTGCATAACTGTTGAATTTTTTTCCCCAAAGATTTCCCTCCATTAATTTTAGCAAGGGAGCATAACCTGATGGTTTAGACTACTAAGCTGATTTGTAGGAGATTTGCAGTTCCTTACTCTGCTACCCGTGTCCTGGCGTGCCCATAATACCTTTACACGCATGGAATGGTAGCGCTTGGTTTTGGGTTTTGATGTGCCCCGTCACTGTTTTGATACTTGTAGGAGCGAAGCGCCGGGGTGGCGCGTGTGATGGGGCAGCCCCTTCCTTCCCACACTGGTCTGAGCCTCCGAGAAGCTGCCGTTTCCCAAAGTGCAGTGTTTGCTTTCACGGTGTCTTTTCAGGCTACAGGTCCCCCCAGGAAAATCCTAGCTTGGTAAATGATTTTTATCTACGCATTTAGGAGCACATGTGTATTCCTTTCGTTTTCCTTGCTTTTTTTTTTCCTATATTGTAGATAGGATGTTTCCTATGTTGCTAAGCTCACTAAATTGTAATCTTGCTGTTTCCATTTGTTTCTTTCAACAGGTAGAGAACAGACCCAAATATTATGGAAGAGAGTAAGTAACATACACCCGAAAGTGACTTGCTGCTTGGTAACATTTAGAGGAAACCCTTGCTGCATTCACTCTGGCCCCGAGTGTTTCTTCTACCTTTTTCCCAGAGGAAAAAGTCACGAGCAGCCCCTGCATCTTCACCTCAGCTCGGTTGTTTCTGCCAGGCTCCTGCAGCTCCCTGTCCTTGCGGTATCGGGTTCTTATTACAGGAGTGTCTTTTGCCTGTCTAAAAGTACACGTGCATTTCCTGATAGATAGGAGTAGTACTGAGCATTACCGTGAGGAAAACACATCTTGCTGCTGTTTTAAATGGCTCCTTATTCCAACTCAAGAATGTTTTTTGTAACAAACTCTTTGGATAGGAAAGAAAAATGTGGAACATAAATGGAATATGTATGTATGCGCAAACACGCACATATATATATATATATATAGGTATCTGTCCTATTTCACGTTTTTATGGCAATGATGGTTAGACTTAGTGTGGCAAAGCAGAACGAATTTTATTTGTGTTCATTCTAGTAGGAATTACTTAATATAGCTGGGCTATTTCACCCATTAATTGCTGAGATCATGTGTAATCCCCAAGATTTTAGCAAATTACATAATGTCCCTGAGTGCTGCAAAATATTGTGTTGGATACCGTGGCACAAACCATTAAGCCCTCAGCAGAAAATTGACTTATTTCCACATATTAAACTGATGGATGGTTATTTTTAAAGCAATAAGCTTGTTTCATAGATAAAGAGGAGCCTTTCTAAACCATTTAAAGTGACTTTGGCTAAAACCAGTCAAATGCAGGCAGAAAGGGAGATTAGATTAATGGGTATGTTCCTGCAAAGTAGTCATTTTTATATCCATTTCTTTTCAAAAGGAGGGGAAAAGGTGATTTAAAACGTTGAGAAGGAGTGTGTTTCAAAATGTCTCCGTTCTTTAGGTTCCATGGCATGATCTCAAGGGAGGAAGCTGACCGGTTATTAAGTGTGGCAGAAGGAAGCTATCTCATTCGTGAAAGCCAACGGCAACCTGGAACCTACACTTTGGCATTAAGGTTGGTAATGAATATTTCATTTTTGAATTTATAAAATATTCAAAATATTGTACTGTGCTGTTGATCTTAATGCTTAAGATTCCTTTTATTATTTTTTAACCACAGTCAGCATCTGATGAATTTATATCTTTGCGGCCTAGCTCCAGGGTTGGTATCTTCATCCTTTCTCAGCCATTCCTGAAATGTTGGCGGCGGTGTCTGCGCCACCGAGATACCTGTGCGGTCGCCTGGTTCCTCCCCCTGCTCTCTGCAGGTGGTTGTTACCAGCCAGGGAAGCGGTTTGTGTGAACACCCGTAAGCTAGCACTGTTCGCTCTCACTCTATACAATTCCATCAAATGGCTGATATCCCAGGGGAAAGTCCAGGGACTTTTCCTGTAGAGTAAGTGAGGCGGTTTGGCCTGGGTTGTGCACCTCGGTGCCGTGTGTCAGTTTGGAAAAGCTGTGATGGGAAACACTGAGTGTTAGCAAGGCTTGAAATCTAAATAGGGCAGAAAAGCATTGAAAAAGAAACAATTGCTCAAAGTATTGTATGGGGGAAAAAATAAGATTGACTAAAATAAAAGTCTCATAAAATAATACCTTGTTATAAAACAATAAGCAAGATTTAATAAGCAATACCTATTTCATCTACTTCTGCTCTTGTGATGTTCATTCAAAAGTTAAAAAGAACTGACTTGAAGACAAGGTGCTCCTGCATTCATTGCTGGTGTTGCAGAAGGCACAGCGTCTGCAGGCTGTGCATGATGAAGCTGCTGAGCCTTTCACGATGTTTTGGTATAGCTGCTTTTGAAAATGCTCTTCCAATCCAGCAAATCATGGGATAAGTCTCCTCTAGGTTTGATGGTATCTTGTTAAACTGGAGAAGTTTTTCAAAAGCAGTAAAATATGTTTTTGTACTCATCAGAAAAGAGAACGGGTAACTGCTGATGATCATTTGGGAAAACAGTTTCAAAGCTGCTACTGTTGATTTATTTTGAATAAATTCAGCCACTCAGAATCTGAAAGTGCAGCCTTTTGCAGCCATTTCACTGTGCTCATGCTTACACTCTAACTTGATGACTTATGTTAGAAAAGGTGGTGGTCTAGGGTGCCACTTCCCATCCCACAGTAAGTAATGCTGTGTTGTCCAGCTGCTGGCTTCTGTAGTATTTCAATGCAGTCTTTGTGTGCTCTGGCTCCTCAGTTGAACTGCTAGAGCTTTCTGCAGGAATCTGTGTTTCTCTGCAGGAATCTGCATTTCCATTGATGGGAAGCAGTGTTTTGCTCAGATCCCATTTTTCTTCTCTCTGGGATTATATTCTCAGAATATACCCACTAGCCAGTATCCCCCCTCCTGGGTCCTTTATGCCCACATCTAGTGTGATCATCCTCTCCCTGCAGTGTCTCTTACAGACTGGGTAGTTTCTGCAGCTTTTGTCCTTTCATTCTGACTTGAGAAACTTGCTGTGGATGCTGAGATAAGTTTACATAAGTTTAGCTGTAGTTTATCACATTTTTGAGACTGTTGTTCATATGTGTGTTAATACAGTGTCAGGAAAGAGAAGTACCTTCATCTGCAACATAAATAACAAATAGGAATTTCTGAATGTCATTTTCAAGGCCAGAAATTAAGTTTTGCAGGCAGGTGGTTTGTATGGGCTTCTGTCAAACCTTCCCAGTTTGATAGGAGGCTTCTGCTTAGCTCAGGGTCATGGACTGCATGCATTCTGTCTGACTGAGGGACTCCATCTCATCTCTTTGTACTAGTCTTAAATGTTACTTTGTCATTCGAGTGGTCACGTTGATTTCAAGATCACTTTTTATATTATTTTTGCTTTCTTTCTTTACTTTTGTTTTACTCTTCTATAAGATATGGGAGGAAAGAAAACTTGGTCAACTGTTAGCTCAGAAGAAGAAACAGACATAGAACAGATTTCATTGCCTTTTAAGAACTGAGCTGCGCAATGCAGACAAACATTCTGATCCTGCAGTAATTAACATAGTGACAAAACATCAAATGGAAAAAAAAAATGTTTTCTCTTTGTTTTTCACACATACTTTGAAAAGGACCTGGAACACATTGAGTAAAACATGAAGAATAATCTGTGGTGGTTTAACCCTTGGCTGTGTTCCGGGGTAAAAGCACCCGCCGTCCTCTCTTGTTCTGCCTGCACATTCTCTTTGCTCTTTTGGTTCTAGGCTGTGCTTAACAGTCGGCATCTTCCAGAGATGCTCAGATTGTCACTGCCCTGCTCTGAAAATTCCCCCTCGATGAGCAATTTAATCTTCCTGAAAGATACGGAATAAATTGTGAACATTATAAATCATAAGTTCTCTGTAGAGAGACTGAGTTTACAGATATTACAATGTTTTTCTGAAATCTGGAACACAGTGGGCAATAACACTAAGTTACAGCCTTCAGCTACTGCCAAAATGCACAGAATGCAAATGCAGTTGGTGCACAAAGGTTCTTTCATGCACCATTATGCTCCTAGTGCTGCTCTTTTGTGTTTCACTTCTATTTTAGTTATTCTAGGGGGTGCCTTAAGTCAGGACTTGTCTGTGCTTTAAACTCAGAGCCTATTTTGCCTAAGTTTCAATTTCAAACTGAATTTCATGGTTGTGCATATATTGGGTGAGAACATTAAAGGCCAAAAAAGCTACTTTCCATCAAAATAGTATTAGGGCATGAAAGTCACATTCACTTTTTCCTTCTGTGTCAGCAGTAGACCCTGTATCAGAGCGTCACTTACCACTTGGGCTGCTTCTGGCTGCTTGGGAATGTGTGGGCTAGTGACTAAAGTGGTTCTCTCCTTCGTGGTGATTTGCCTTTCTGTTTTGCAAACATGCCATGGGAAGATCTGGGGAGAGATCTGGATAGCCATGTGCAGGGAGTTTTTCCCGGTTTATGCACTTCTGTTGTAGTATCAATAACTTCTCTGGCTCTGAACACGCTGGGTTGGATCAAAGGACTAAAGTCTGGATTGGATAAAGTCCAATCCAGTATCTGTCTGATAGCTATGAATAGCAAAGTCTAAGAACAAGTGATAATTCTCTGGTGTCCTCTGGCAGCCTCTGAAGTTTGCTGCTCTGGGACTTCTGAGGCAGAATTGTTACCTGGTATTTAATAGGCTTTGACAGATCTTTTTTTTTTCTTCTTTTTCCTTGTGGATTTCTGAACACATAGTAAAATTATAGAATAGAATCATATTTGAACTCTTGCAGACTTTGCTGTCTGCAACTCTAGAATGAGTTCATTGCCTGAAGTCTTAGGGGAAGAAGCATTTTTTCAAAAATTCCATCTCATAATTTCGTTTTATACTCCCTAGTTTTTTGTGAAGAGAAAGAGTGAACAATTGATCTCCGTTTACCTTTTCCATGACAATCACCTCCCTCCTATTGATCTGCAAAGGGAAGAATGGCTCCTAGGCTGCACATTCAAGTTTTACAGTGACTCTCTTCCATGTCTCTCATCATCTCTCATCTGTCTTTGAACCTTTTTCTATTCTGGGGTGATCTTTAGGAGCTGAGGCCAGTAGAACTCTTCATCTATTCAGAATGACCAGGGCTATGAAATTTTCTATCATTGTTCTCTAGATCTTTCTAAATTATTTTCTGATTTACGTCAAAAAAAAGTCCTATCAATGCCATTAGGCTGATGCTTTTATAGAACTCACCTTAGGAAATCTATAGATCCTGATCCTAGTTGCAGCTACAGACATAGCCTAACACAGATTAAATTACAGATAGAGGTCAGGACAAGCAGTAACTTTTTAAGGTCTTAACCAGGTCAGTCCAGTATTCTTAATGCAACGCTGTGGTTAACTGAGTTCAAAATTAAGATTTTTGAATGTTTCTTCTTTTTTAATAAGGTGGAACAAGTGATTCTCACTCAAAAAGCTTTGCAGTTAACTGGGTTGTCTGTGAGTTGCTGTAAAATCTGCTTTCCACTTACATAAGACACTGCAGCTGACTATCTTCTGACTAGCTATTTTTGGCTACTCTCCTCCATTATTGTTTAATTAATTTGCATCCACCCCCCCCCCCCCGTGTTTTTTAAAGAGATGAAGTACATTTTTAAATTGAAATAGGAAACAGTAGAGGATGCTTGATGATGGTGGTGTAAATATTGTTATAAGTGTGAGTTTGGTTAAATATTCAAAGCTGTCCTTCAGATAAAATTGATGTTCAGTGGCTAAGAAGACCTGTGAAATTGCATCAGTTCAGAGACACTGGATGAAAGAGAGTGAAGCATAAACACAAATGAGAGTGTCTAAGCCAGAACCCTGCTATCTGAAATGTGTGTATTTAATCCTGAATGTGGTTTTTTTATAGTTTATTTTTAAAAAAAAGAGCAGAGCACAAATCACCAATGTTTGCTAATTAATTTTAAATCAAAAAATGCCATTGAACATTTTTCTGCAACCCTGTGGCAAAGTTTGCAAAAATTACTAATTTGAGAAAATTATTGTAGGGGGGGTGTGTGTGTGTGTCTGCACATATCAGGGAGTCTCTGTGACCGTAAAAATGTACAAAATATGTTGTAATGTTAATTAGCTGTTCCAAATGGATGAAGAGAGCTGCAAATTCCTAATTAACTCCTGGCGGGATTAGATCTGCTTTCAAATCTGGCAAAAGAGCAGGCTAGTATTTAATGCTAGGACCCACAGCAAGTGCCACGAGCAGGGAGACGTGGTTTGCAGTGCAGCCTTTGTGGCCGAAAGCTTGTTCAGCGCTGAGGCCGAGAAGGGACTGGCAGAGGGGGCTCTGGCTCTGGCGGGAGGCGTGGGCGTGCGGCGCCGCGTGCGCTGCCGAGCCGCGCTCTGCTCCAGCTCCTTCCGCTGGTTGCCATGGTTTCCCGGCCTGCAAATTCCATTGTTGGGATATTGGGAATGAATTGAAATGAGGGTCTGCAGCACGATTAGGAAATTTAAAAAAAAAAAAAAAAAAAAAAAAGTAATAACATTAGCAGTGATTACGAATCACCCTTTCTTTACGTTAGGGGCTTGGAGCGCCTGTTTGAGGCTATGTGGCATCAGGAGAGATTTGTTGTGGCAAACAACATAAACAATTATTAATCGTTAGCTTATTTAACCAGTTTCATGTATTGTCCAAGAACTGGTTTTTCTCTCGGTCTCTAAATTAGGAATTGACATTAACAAGCTGGCCACTAATTCTTTAACGGAGAAGGAACTGACAGATGAATCATTAATTTCAGAGGACAGTTGCTTTGGTAGTGGAATGCTGTTCCTTGTCAGCAGGTTCTTCTGGGACACACGTGTAGCGCTTCTCCAGAACGTGCATCGGCTGCCCTGCGATGCTCAATGTGCCCAAAACTCGGTGTGTGCCAAATGCTGTGGATTCAGAGATCAACACAGTGTGTCTGTGTTCTGCTGGAGAGCCTCGTTGTACAAGTTGGGGAATAGGGCAGGAATCAGGGATGATTGTTTGAAGCAGCTTCCTCTGTGGTAAAAGACATTTTTAACAAGACCATTTTAAGGACTGAGCTTTGCCTGTGCTCGGTCTGTGTATTTTGTATCTGAAGTTGTATTTGGCATCAAATGCCAGAGGTGCCGCTTCCTCTGGGGTGGCGCGGGGCTCCCGGGAGCGTTTGGCAGTCAGCCCCTCTCCATGTCTGGGACTTGGTTTTGAGGAAGGAAGCGGCTCCTGCCCGAAGCTCCTGTGAGAGACTCACACCACAGCTATGCCGGCTGGCGTGCCGGGCTTCGCGCTCCTCGGAAGGAGCCAAACGCTCCTTTTGTGGGAACTGGAATTCTGCTGAGACTGAAGCTGTCCTGCTGGTGGCTGGCTATGTCGTATGGGCTAGCACTAGCCCCAGGAATTGTGTGCTGGCAAACTTTGGAGTAAGCTTTTATGCTCTAATATATAACAGTTGGACCTGAATTTAAGTGAGCTTCTATGCAAAGGAAGTTTGTTTTTCTAAACATATTTCAAATTAAATAATGTGTATGTGATTTGTACGTGGAAGGTACAGCTTCCAGTACCTAACCCACCCAGAGGATTCAGGGCTGGCTGAGACCCGGGTTGCTTTGTTTTCTGTTAGCATCCGAAGGATGCAAAGGAGGGCCAAGTGTCTGTCTGAAAGGGCTCCCTGCTTCAAGAGGACAAGTGGATGAAATTCAGCAGATGCAAATTAAAGCTCTCTGCCATTTATCTAGGGCAGATTGCTGCAGCTGCTGCCCTCAGCATTTTGCTGTGTGCAGGCCCTGCCAGTAAGCTGTAAGACGAGAGCAGAAATTGAACTGGTTTTGAGGAGACCTGCCTGGGTTCCTGTTAGCTCAGAAAGTGCTCATTTCTGCCCTGTGGGTGCGTTGGTTGTTCGGATGGAGTGTTTTGGATATTGATCCCAATGAGGGAGAGGTCAAAGCAGCTTTAAAAGGTGATGGTAAAAAGAGTACAGTCTTTTTCCCATTTTTGGCTTTGGAAATGGGAGAGCTCTGTGCCAGTCTCTGTTTTGTTTACATGGAGATGTATAGAGGGTAGTTGCTGTATACGGTGCAGGCTGGGGTGGCTGCAGAGACTCCTGTTTGGGATCTGTCTTAGTAAGTGCACCTGGGCACTGCTGAGGTGGCTTTGCCTGCATATACAGAGCTATAATAAATAACTAACCTTAATGGATAATTAGCTGGCTACTGAGGCCCTCCCACAGATGAGAATGCTTTTTTCCTTACGGTTCATGTCTTCTTGCTGTGTTCCTGTTCTGCTTCCCTCCTCTTCCCATCTGTTGTTGTTGTCAGCTGTTTTCTTTTGGCTAGAATGTCTAATTTATCTTGGGTGATTCAGTTTGCTGCAGACTTCATCCCGCTAGGGTAAGTTCAGCACTTTGTGGAGAAGTTTTCTCTGTTTTAGTGGCACGCTCAGCATTTTGGTGAGTTGCCCAAGGGCCACAGTGTCCTACCATAACCTGTTGCCCACTGAAGGCCTGTGGGCTCCTGAGGAGCCTCTGTGATGGGGCCGGGAAGGGCTGGGATCCCTTTATGGATTCATATGTGTCTTAGCTCAAGGCTTCAAATATTCCTGTGCCTCAGTTCTCTGTCAGGGAGGCTGTGCCTCGTTTCCCACACTGTCTCGCCTGCCTGCTGGGTGCGGAGCAGAGGAGCCGTGCGAGGAACCAGACGGCTCTGCTGTCTCTCGGGGTGGCTCTGCAGGGAGAATCCTCATGGTGCCGTTTTCCTAGGGCTTAATGTTGGCCTGGAGTGAGGCTTCTGGGCCTGCCACAGTTGAAGTAGCAAGAAGTACCAAATACGGTGCAGTGAGGCAGGGGTTTACATGCACGTATAGCTTTACATGCACACGGTGTGCCTGGCCTTGCTGTCTCCTCCTTCTCCTAGTTCTCTTGCTTTTAAAAGGGAGATTTCTGTTCTCTCTTCTGCAGGTTTTACTGAGTTGTCTTTTTTGCTCTACTGCTTTTAGAAGGTGCTAGTTAGAAGCATATTTTTGAGTTAGTCCTTTAGTTGGCCTCTTTTTTATGCTTTGGAAATGCATAAATCTCTGCTTGGAGAAATTACTTTTCTCCTGTGCTTCATCAGTAAGCACAAAAAGTCCTTTAGCTGTAAATACTGTGAGCATAATATAAAAATGCTTTCGGAATTACACCAATAGCCTCATGTTGCTGTTTAACCTCAGAACAGTTTTCATCAAAACATTTATGAATTATTCAAACGCCAAAACAACTGACAACAAGTAATGTTATTTGGCCCACTTTTTCTCTTCCTCCTTCCTCTCAGTGAAGTGGATGCAACTCACCTGCTTTCAGCGCAGCTGATCCTGATTTCATAGGTGCTGAGAAGAGAATCAAGGTGTTTGGGTAAATGGACTGAATCCATCTCGGTAATAAATGGGGATCTTCCCTAGCTCCTCCTGCCCTTGCACCACGAAGGAAATTTTATTCCAGAAAAACAGACTATAATAATAGAAAAGCTTTGGGTCTTTATTGCTGAGCTGTGGGTAGGAAAACAAAATCTCTTTGAAGCCATAGCTATATACCCAAGCAAGATATGTGTATATATTTTTATGAGCTACTGGTGTTCTCAACAAGCTTGGAAACTACCTGGATGACATTAAATTCTAGCTAAATTCTTGGAGAAGGTAGAACACTGTAATAGTAACTGTGGTCAAAAGATATTAAGGGGGCTAGTTACCTATCTAAAGCAGTCTGATTTCATTATCAACGTAACACCGCTGAAAATGCTTAGGCATCCAGTACCTTCCCCTGAAAGATTTAATTCTGGTTTTAGTTTAATGCAGTAAAATGTAGCTTCATTGCAAAAGACTTGATAGTACAAAGCTCTTCTATTTTAGCTGTTACTAAGTAGTGCAATCTAGAGTCCTTTCAGTAACTACCACGCATGCAATAGTCTAAATGTTCTGCAGTACATTCAGACTGTTGCCAGCAGATATCATGTCACAAACCCCTCAATTCAGTCACCTCAGGCTGCTTCCCTCCGTGTGTCACCTCTTGTGTGATCACAGGGGCTGGTTGTTGGCTCTGCCAGGATGCAGCACATGGATCGTGCCCGTGTGCTGCAAACTGGGAATGTGTGATAGGATGCACAGGAACCTGGAGTGCTGGGTGCTACACCCCAGTACTGCCCCACTCGCTTGCTGCAGTCACTTATTTAGCCACCCTGTTTCTTCATATGAAAGTAGAGGCAGCACCATGAAATCTGTTGATTAAAAAATGTTTCCATTTTATATACAATATAATCTTTACAAGGCTTCTCCACAAAAGATTTTTGCTTTATGAACCATCAGATCATGCTGTATATATTGAAAGTGCTTCAGGTTTTCAGCTTGAATGTGATAGTACCTGTCACTGCTGTCACACCCACCTACCTATGGCTTTTCTGGCTGTGCCCAGTGAATCTTTTGCATTACCATGCATAGAACCAGGTGTGTAGGCTACATTTTTACACATAGCAATAAGAAAGCTTTACATTTTACTTTTTTTAATTGCAAAAATGCTTGCAAATATTCTATCCTTTTTTACCATGCTTGTTTGTTACCAAGGAATGTAGCTTTGCAAAAAAAACATTTTAGAGAGCAGGAGGAGTATGATGGCAAGTTACAGATTTTTCAAAAAAATGAGTCTCTTCTTGAAGGACACATGTAGAATACATTGAGAAAACAACCTTTAACATGCTGTGTAATAGCCTTAAGTAAACCTGCATTCTACATTTGGGTTTCACAGTGGTTTAAATCAGTTCAAATTCAACAAAATCTTACTGAATAGAAATTCCTGCAGTTCTCTTTAACCTAAAGGAAGCATTGAAAAGGAATCCATTATGATATAGTTCAGTTTAAAAAATGAAGAATTCCCTGTGTCTTGCTGAGAAGAAAAGACAAAGGCAAGCACCACCACTGCAAACACCCCTAGCCCTCCGTGGCTTGCCCTAGCAAGCTGGCCCTAATGCCCGAGTGGTGTTTCAGCATTTACTAATTCACTTCCAGTGCTACTTTATGATCAGGACACTTTGTATTTTACCTTCATGTCATCCATTCAGGTTTTCTTGATATACTGAATTAAAATACACATGTTGTCTTAGTAGGATCCATTTGCAGGAGCAAGTTGCTTTTAGTATGAGAACCTGCTCAAGCAAGGAAGTGTCAAAGTCGCGAGTGATTTAAATCCTTGTAGGAGAAACTGCTGTAAATGACACGGAGATGAACACGTTTGAGCATAATGCTATGGCACTTCCCTCTCCATGGTAAAGATTGCAAGGGAATTTTCATTACAGGCCTGATGTTATTCTATGTCTAAAATATATTTGGAAACGATATTACACATAACTCAAAATGAACATGCTATGTGTGGGCAGAGAGTAAAAATGTATATGCATATTTTGAAATTTACTGTACAGAAAGTGTACAGGAGATAGTACTTTAATCTGGAAGGTATGTTTTTAAGGGATAGAAAAAAATCAGTAGCATGAGTCACCCAGTAAAATTAAGTCTTTGTAACTTTTGGTAAGGGAGCGTAATTATTTGCTTAATGTGAAATTGCAAAGGTCACTGACTTTTTTGCTGGTAACATTTCCGGAAGGTTTTTATTCCAGGAAAGTCAATGTGAGTCTCTGAAGGACTACCTTCATTTAAGGAAAAAAATGTTAAGCTACTGCTCCTTTCCAATGTAGATATAAACTTCAAATGTATCTTAATCACTCACTGCAGTGAGGAGCAAATTAGTCTTGCAAGGAAGGAAGCCTTTTCATCTCAGGAAGCACATCCAGTAGAGAACGCAGTGAAACGTTGCCCAAAGCTTTGATATTGATTCTGATTCAATCACCAAATCCATGCCAGTGACTTCCATCAAGTTTAAATGGGACAGGACATAAAAACACAGTACCAAGAACAGGTAATATGCCTGTACAAGAGCTACATTTCAAAGCCAAGCATATTATTTTAAAATAATCTATTAGTAATTAGGAATTAAGCATGATCTTGGGTGTTAAGTGTTACTTGATCTGCTGTTATTTGTTCAAGGTGTGAGATAATGGAAATCAGTGAAGATGTTTAAATAAGACATTGAGAGAAAAAAAAAAAAAACTTTTTATTCTGTTACATTTATTTGAGCAACACACACCATTATAGTCCCAAGAGCTGATAAGGCTTTCAGCCAGCTGTTATCTGTGCTGTTGCCCTAGAGCCTTGTCTCTCACTTGTGTTGTTCCTGACACTGCCTGTGATCCATGGGAAGGTGCTGCTGCTCCGGTGCATGCTGATTATGATATTTGCAGCACTCTGTTTGCACACATGGTTTTGTGCTTGGAGAAGGAAGTCTGGGGAACAGGGCACTAAAAATCTTCAGCCTCAAAACAGAGGCCGTTACCAACGAGACAGCACCGCTTTTGATTTTTTTTTTTTTTTTTTTTTTTTTTTTTTTAGTGATCCTCCTTGGATAGAGTGAGGCAAATGTCATGTCTGCATTGGGGTAGCCTGACGCAGGATTGCCATGTGCCAGGTCCAGCTCTGGAATTTGTTTTCTATTCTGGAATGTGCTGCCTTTTTTTTTTTTACTTGTTATGCATTTGCCCATTCCACAGGTCTGATGAGATTTCAGAGGTAACATAACTAACTAACTAACTTTCATTGTGCCACAGCCAGCCAGCAAATGATGCCCCTCCATGTGGTACTGGAAAAACCTTTGTAGTGACTGTTCTCTGCTAGGGACTATTTTTTATTTTTTATTTTTTATTTTTTATTTTTTATTTTTTATTTTTTATTTTTTATTTTTTATTTTTTATTTTTTATTTTTTATTTTTTATTTTTTATTTATTTTTGGTACCCACTTTTAGAAAAATGCACCTTTACTTTCAATCCCTAGTGCATTTGATTTCATTTATGCCCACTGTGTTCCTGAAACCACTGCTGCCTACGAGGCATTGGAGGTGACGCTATTTCTCTTTGACAAGGAAATGGTCCAAAAAAGGATCCCTGGAATCATTTGGTTTCTTTCACATGAGCACAGCATCACCAGGAGACGTTCCTGTTTTATGGATCGTTGGATCTCTAGTCTTAAGAATTGGCTGAGCTAATATTATGTGAGACTTCTACCTTTTGGCCACAAAGCACAGTAAGGCACTTTTCCTCCACAGGAGATTAAGTCCAAGTAACCTTCATTCACATGAGCAAAACTTAATGCGTTCTCAGCTAGGTCAAACTCACTGACAGTAATGAGGATACGAGTAGCCCTGAGGGGTGTTAAATTTAACAGTGGTCTGGCCTTGAACATGCATTTTAAACAATGCTTTTGTCTTTGCTTTGGACCTAGGTCCTCTTCTCATCATAAAGTAGCCTGTGAAAGCAGTGAATAGCTAGTGTGCAGTTCTGTATTTGGACTCTAAAATTCATCTTCTTAAAGGGTAAGGAAGTGCAGATGGGCTCTTAGTCCTTCATGGCTCCCTTTTGTCTCACCAGTGAATGCTGCATACAGAGGAGGTGGCTGAGAGTCCGAACCCCATCTTTCTCAGGGTGTGGTGTCTAATTCAGCTCTTCAGCCCTTTATTACCAGCCACATTTGCTCTATCATTTAATCCATTTTCCCACGTTGCTGCCCGCTCTGCCCTGTTGGCCACCAAAGGGACTAGACAGAGTGATTGCTTTCCAGACAACTTGGGATAAAAAAAGTCTTTTATCTTTAGTCCTGCTGCTTGCAAACAACTGCACAATAGATACAATGAGTCTGTTTGACATGTCAGAGGGGTATTTCTTCTTCTTGGAGAAACATCTAATCTTCCTCTGTCTAAACCAAAAGAGAACATACATTGTCTGTGTCCTCTTTGCAGTTGCTTAAACAAAAACCAGCTGGTACTAATGCTTCCCTTTAGGAAGAGACCATCAGGAAGTTGAAATATCAAATCTTGGCTCTACTTCGTTTCCACGGTGATGTATAATTAACCAGGCTGCAGTAGTATGATGGCAAGGGTAAACATAAGGAAATATTCTTCATAATGGAAAATTTTCAACCATAATATTAAATAAGATTGAAGGGACTGAAAATTTAATTGATCTTTTTCAAATGAGCATTTGCATTTATATTGTAATTTAATCAAAATAGTATCATTGTGTAGTCAGAAAATTTTAATGAGTTTGGGAGAAATAAAACCGGGTTGTTAAAGACATGCTATTGATGGCAGCAACTTTGAAAGAGATTGGCCATTCTTTGATTTCTGTGATCTTTTTTCCCTCGTTGTTGCTGATACTATTCTGTTTGTAAAATGGCATATTTTCTCACAGTGAAGGCAGAAATGAGTAGAAAAGAAACAGGTTGGTTTAGAAAAACAGGAAAACGGATAAAGAAAAAAGCTTAAGTTTTCACCTTTTGCTACTGATGGGCAAGTACTTTTTGCAAATAATTGACAATTATGCAGAATAGACTTTTTCATCTAAATGCCTCTAAGAAGTAATTTTTAAATTAGCTTAATGTATTTAAACTGAGCAAGTTGAACATACTTCGTAGAGGCCGCACTTGTCAGAATATTTTTTATGTGCACTTCCCCATTTGTGTGCAGGAAGAAGCTTCAGTCTGTGTATGAGGTTCACAGGACAGGGGAGTTTAGGAGCAGGTTGCTGTTAATTAAAACTGTGGGATGTTGTCTGTGAGATACCTGTGTGTTAACAGGTGGGTCAGGAGGAGCAGGGTGACAGTTGTGGCTTCTTGCAATCCTCTTCCTTGTGATACCTCTCTTAAGGCCTGTTGGGTGTACAGCAGTCCAAACATGGGCAACACAGCTTGGGATGTGAGCATGCACTCACCTGGCTTTGGGAGAAGGATTAATTGTCTAAAATTTAAGAACGTCTTTCTCCATACTTGGATGTCTTGTTCTTCAGAACTTTGTTTTACAGCCTGAAGACCATTATTTAAACAAGACATCATATGTCCTTAGTAATAGGCTCTGAGAAGCTTTTCTGTGCCTTATCTTCTCTTGATGAGATTAGTGTAATGCTTTCTCATCCAGAAAGCCAAGAGCAGCAATAAGTGACCTTCAGTTTGTTTAAGGCTCTGCTATAAGTACTTCTGGAGCATATGTTACTGATTAGAGCAGTATTTCACATGCTATACATCTCTTAATGAAGATCATTCTATTGCATATTTTCATTCAAAGCCTCTGTTCTTTATTTTCAGGCCTACACAGTTTCTCGTGCCAAGTCCTGACGTTGTAGTGCTCGTGTTGCTCCATGTGCGTTATTCCCACTGGCTCTAGCCAAAGGCCGTGCGGGTTCACGCCTCGGAGCTGCCGGCTGCTCTGAGCACTGTTGGCTTGTGTTGGCTTTAGGAGGAGAGGGTGCAAGGAGACCGTCCCATGGTCAAGACCAGCCAGCCACAATTTAGGGTTGAGCAGCTTTTGCCATTTTGTGCAACAACATATTCATGTTGCTGTACCCCTTGGGAGATCCAGTATAGTCCCTTACTGTGGTCGATGCTGAAGGAATACAAAACTTGGAGAAAATACATGCTTTGCTTCCGAAAGCTTACGGTTGTGATGGAAGAAGATTGAATTGTGGATATAGATAAGGAACATAAGGGCATGTAGAGATAGTCTTGGTCTATCCAGCTTTCAGATTTAACCAACAGAAAATAATCTGTAGCCATGAAGAAGAAATTTATGGAAATGATGGAATAGCATTTCTATTAACTGGTTTGTGCCTGGGCTTCCCAAAGGCTTGGTCTGTCTTGTGCCTTGAAGAAAGATGTTTTGAAGAATGAACCCCAGTATGTTCCTATCTCTGTGCTGTAGCTTAGGCCATTGCCTTTCTTCTTTCTCCATACCATGTAGTCAGTCCAAATTGTAGTTTATGGTTAAACATAAGCTTATGTTTAAGTTAGCATTGGGTAAAAATGTATTTCTTCTTACCGTTTTGTAATTTATTGCTGTTCAATTTCATTCAAGGAACTTTTAGTGTGTGTTGCATAGGAATGTGAATAGAAGTACCTGATTCATTTCCAGTCAAATGCCCGTTTAGTTTCTGCATGTTGTGTCCTCTTTTATTACTGAGCAGGATGTGAATTCTGCTGACAGTCCCCTCGGGAGAAGGTTGCCTCACATTTAAGTGCTCTTTAAAAATAGCAGCTCCTGAAATTACAGCCAGTGTCAGATGACTGAGGGGGATGGGAAGTTTGGGCAATTTGATTCATAAAACAAGAGAACAAATAATTCTGCCCATATTTCCAGTAGTAACTCTTTGGAAGAAGAATACATATATTCCACCTGAGGCAACGTGTGAAATCTTTGCTTTCCCTAGTCAGTAAAGCCCTACTGAAATGGAACCATGTCAGTAAAGCTTCCATTTATTTGTAAAAAAATCTCATCTGAAGCTTTTGTTTAGGAAATAAAAGCCATCAGTCCTTTCAGCTTTATTTTGTAATATTTATTTGGTACATCTGACTGCATGAAAGGGCCTGTACCCTGAGCAGCATTGCTTGCTGCTACTTGACCAAGGGATAAGACTGGAGTGAGCTGTGAAAGCAGCTTTTTGCTTCCATCTTCTCTGCAGGAAATGTGTCGTTTGCTGCCAAATGCACACACTGATGTGTTCTCACGTGTTTAGATCACTTCCAGGCGGAAAATTGTTCTGGAATCAAGTAGAATTTTAGCAAATGGTGCTAATATTCAGGTAAAACCAACATTCTTATTTATGGGTGTTAAAAGGCTGTGTCAAAATCCTCCTCCAGCCAGACTACAGAATTGCCAGTCCCGGGTAACTCATGGGTAATGTATCCTGTATGTTGCAAAGATTTGCTTGAAGCTCAGGACTTAACAAGCGTAACACAGAGGCACTTTTGTACAAAGCTCCAAGAGTTGGTGCTTGGCCGGGGGCCAGCAATAAAGGAGCCTGCCCTTGTGCCACTTTGTCCCGCACCGCTCCGCTGCTGGCAGCCGCTCTGCTGCGTCGGAATTATTGGCACTGGAGCTGAGCTGAGCCCTGGACAGCCCCCTCCTGCAAAAAACTGGGGATCGGAGGTCTAGGACTGCATCAAAACTCCGTATTGATCAGCTGAAATAGAAGGCTCTATAATGAGAACTCTTCATGTCGGAGCCAAGCAAATTGAGTACAACGATGCAGTGCTGAAGTGCTAGAAAAAGCCATGTAGAGTGTGAAGTAATTTTCAGTTTTTCCGCAGGATAATGGCAGGTCTAAAAGGACAAGAGAACAAACAGCTCCTTCTGGGCAGTCCCTGGTCTGGCTGTATAGCTGCAGTTGTTGTTAATCTCTCCTTCCTATCTGTGTTTAGCAGTTGAATTTTGCAGTTCTCGTCTGGACCAGACGCAGAGCCTAGTTGCAGCTTTAACTGATAAAATATTTTTATTGTTTGCAAAGGCTTGCTTACTCTTCTTTACTTTTGCTTACTGTTCTTTAAAAAATACTTTCCCGTTTCGTTGAGGCAGATTTGGAAGTCAAACCAGAAACTTCAGACTCTACTACGATGGAAAGCACTTTGTTGGGGAGAAACGTTTTGAGTCCATCCATGACCTGGTGACAGATGGATTGATTACTCTTTATATTGAAACCAAGGCAGCAGAATACATTGCCAAGATGACAATAAATCCAATTTATGAACACATAGGATATACAACTTTAAACAGAGAGCCAGCACACAAAAAACATATGCCAGCCCTGAGAGATGCACATGATGGCAAAGAGTCTACAGGAGAGGATGAGGTAGCAGAAAAGAGGGTAAGCAATTGTTAACCCACACTTTTTTCTCCCCTGTTAGGCTTTTTGTTTATATTTTTCACCCCCTTCTCTCTCTACTATAAAATACTTAAGGTCTCTGTAGATATTTAGTATACCTAATTATGCAAAGTATTGTATTAATAGTAATATTTAAATTGTTATAGGTTATTTTCATGGTAATTTTTGCATATTGCAAATTTCTGTGATTCAGAGATTTGTTACTTATAATTGTCAGATCCCTTTTTTCAATTATGTTCACAGTTAAGAAATGTTACCATTATGTCACTCCTTTATAGGCTAAGGATGTTTCATCTTAAAATTGTTTACAGAGTCTAAGACAATTGCCCTTTGATCCAAAAATATATTCTTTAATCTATTCAGCATTCTTCAAAGAAAATGTATTCCATAATCTGCGCAGCCATCTCCATACAATGACAGTAAAGTTGTCCACGTTATAAATAAGCTGGTTCATTAAGATGAGAAAATGTTAAAACATTTCACTTGACTAAGTTCAGCCTGTCAGAAACTGATGGAGCTATTTTTGGCCTCAGCCAGACTTGGGAAGGATTGTGCTCTTCAGAGAGCTGCACGGACACCTGCATCCTGGATTAAAAATGAATAAATAAAAAATATATTAAAAAAAAAAAAAATCTTAGAACCAGTGAAAAACAGAAACGTTAAAGGAAGCCTGTGACCATGTCAGGCGGACAAAGCAACGTTTATGTGACAAACTAAACTTCAACAATATAAATTCCGTCAATTTAAACTAAATACTTTCTGCTTACTGAAAATCCTGCATTTGAAAGTTCTTTAAAAATGTACTTTAATATTTTTTGCTAAATGTCTATGTCTTAATGCATGTATAACACCTCCCCACTTTGTGCTCCCCTCTTTCACTCACTCTATAGTGAAGCTAGGAGTATTCAGTAGTGTACAGAGAAATACTAACCTGAGTTTGCCTCGTTGGTTTGACCTGCCAATCGGGGACATAAGTCCTCGATCTCAGCTTGTCCTGACCCCCTCAAGGGGGGAGATGAAAGGTCACCCCGAGCGCCTCCAACGCAGACAACTGAACTGTGATCCTAAGCTCCTTAGGGTGTCTGCAGGGAGAGGAAGCTCATGTCCTGAGTCTTCCTCTAGCAGAATCTGCCATCCTGCACTGACTTTACTGAGATGAAGTACCCACTTTAAGTCTGCATCATTACTGTTTCTCTGTTGTGATCAGATGGTTTTGACACAAGAAATGTTGGTGGGCTTATTGATGCTAGCTGGCCAAGTATCTGCTTTATTGTCTTTAATTACTAAGGGGAGAGGAATCATTTACCAGTTAGAGCTCCTGATAGCGCTGACTTGCAGTGTGCTTTTTCAAAGGGGTTTTTGCATGTTATCAGAGGGTTGGGTCATTGTAATGCAAAGGCTGGCTAAAAATCTCCTGTAAGTCTCAAATGGGTCTGAAAGTCACTTTTTGTCACCAAGGTTTCTGTGGTGAAATTAACTCTTACAGCATTTGGCAACTTGCAGGTGACAACAGAGCTTTCTTCTATCGCAGAGTTTCTTAGACTGGTGAAAAGGCTTTGATAGTAAAGGGATTTCAGTGGTTATTATTGAAAGATACCGTTTTTAATAGAGAGTGCCTGGTGTTATGTCAAACTCATCAACAAAACATAAATGTTCTTATGAAACGTTTTTCATGAAATAGCTCAAGAATTCCTAAGTAGTTCTCTCAGATTTAAATTTTAGATGATAAACCTTTAGAGAGATTAGTCATGTAATTGTAGCATCCCACACAATTTGTTCGCAAGTTACAAGCAACTAAACCTGCTTCTTGTGCACAGTAATCCAATTGCAATGGTCTGGAGGGGCCTGAAGCCCACGTTTGGAGTCTTTTCACTTTGTCCTGGAAACACTGATGCTGACACCTGCATGGAAACAAGTCACCACGATCAGTTTTTAAATCAGTTTTCTCCCTAATGCTTCACCGTATGCTTCCTCCTTGGTAAGCAGAGAGAAAAATCTGGGTCTTGGACAGAGAGCTCCCTGAGCAAAAATGCATTTCCCAGATTTACGGATTCTGAGGGAGTTCAGATCTGAATGTGCAGCTGTTGCCCAAACCTGTGTTGCGTAAGTGGAGTGGGAAAGATAAATTCTCCAGCAAAAGGCATGGAGAGACACGGGGGCTCTGCCTGTGGAACAGCTGGTGGGAATGTGATTTCACAGTCTGTCATAAAATCAAGTAGATGAAATTGGGAAGCCAGAGAACACACCTCAAACTTGAAAATGAAATATTAAAGAGCCCTTTGCCTAGCAGTGAATCTGGCACGAGTCAGTGGCTGGGAAGGCCACAAAAAGGTATGTTGGATGTCTCCTAGTATGCATTAATACTTCTTTATTTGTTCTCCGTGCTTCTCAGCAATGAATTTATAGTAGAAAAATTCACTGGACATTGGATGAATTTGCAATTCTTTTAAAGTGAGACTTAGAAAAGGGGAAGGATTTAAAGATGGTAAAAGATGAAAAGACAAAAATTATGTAATCATTAAATGAGGGTCATGGGACACAAATTGCAGTATTCATAAGTACCAAGTCTTGCAAGGGACTATATTGTGGTATGATTTAAGTTACAGTTTTAATGGGAAAAGCATGAGAATTTAATCCACCACCCAGCATGTGCTTCACTGATTATGAGAAGGATTTTGATTGCTTGCCATGCGCACATGTATATTAAAATAATGCTTGATAAGTGATTTATGACTTTCATGTCCTATGAAAGAATTAATAGCTAAGTGGAGGAGTAGAGACTGAGAACAGGAGAGGTCTTGTCACGTGTGAACACCCCAAATAGGTGCTGTAGCTACTTGCTGAAAAGGTGAAGCCGGTTGCCAAAACAGTCTGCAGATTATTCAGAGCTCAAAATTATGCAGCCGTCGTAGCCTGCGTGTTAAGGACGAGGTCCGAGATCCTCTTGAAAGAGGGGTTGCCATTCCCATTCAGTCTGTAGGGCCTAACGAGGAATCCTACATTTCCTGCTCTTCCCATGTCCTTGAATACTGGTGGATCTCTGCAAATTCTTCACCCTTAACGGTAATTATAGTCTTGGAGCAGATTATTTAATTCAGTTAATATAATATAATTAATATATAATAATATAATACCTTATAAAGATGGTAGCTGTCTGAAACTAATAAATAACTACAAGCGTATGTCAGTCTTCCTTGAAAGCTCTGCACAATATGAAATTAAAACTTTTCTTTATTATTATTTTGACATTCATCTAAGCTACTGGTGGAAGGAATTGAGTGAATATTTCATGCAAGATTTAATGTTAGTTATGAAAAAATGAGAAGTGCACTAAGGAGTTATTCTTTCAGAAGATTGCTGACAATGTTAGGATAGCAACTGAATAGCATTTATTCTTGTTTACATTAATTATTAGTAGTATTTCTTTGAGAAACTTTACAGTAGCTGCAAATCAGTTAATAAAACCTTCCAGAGTCTGCTCTGCCCAATTATATTCCTAAAGATGGAAGGAGTTGAGAGAAGGTTTGTCATAGCAGCAGTCATCCAACAAGAATATTTTTGTCATATTTTTAATGATTATAGTTGTAAAGCCATTTTCTTGCCTCCATAATGTTGAACCCTCTGATTGTCTTCAGTTTTGGCCATTTTGGAAATGGAAGATTTGGAAGACATAGGAAATTTATAAGCAGAAATCTGCGTGCTTATAGTAGGAAACAGGCTTTTAAGCTTCCCTCCAAAGATAATCCAGAGCACAAAGTTAATTATAGTTTCTGCTTGTGTTTCTAATGGATTCCTAGCAGGCTCTGCCTACAAAACCTAGGTTCACAGTTATGCGTGGTGCACAGAGGGACCAGTCTCACTTTCCGACCTGGAACTGCTAGGTATATTTTCATTAATGACACTACTGCTTTTGTTTCTTGCATCTGCTGGTCAGGAAGATCTGCTTAAAAAGCTTCGTTCACCAGGGCTCATTTTTTCTGTGATGAAAGGGTGTCCACAAAGCTAGAAGAGAAGGTTCCCATAGTCTGTCCTACCCCTGTTAGCAAGGTCCATGATGGAAGACAGTGGCTTTGGGCGACCTTATTTGATGCCCAGTAATACCCATACTAGGACCCATAGTGAGTGAAAAGAAGACATTCATCAGGAAAAGATTGGCATGCAATATGTAAAACTCTAGACCAGCTGTATCTAGAACAAGGCTAGCAACAAAGCAATTATCCTGTTAAAAATACGATTAATAAATGTTTACCCTTAAGTTCGTTTAAAGATGCTGAACACTGAAGCACCCTGTGGGTTAACTTGAGGAGATTGTCAGCTCTTCCTGCACAAATGTTGCTTTCCAGTCCCTGCGCGGGTGTCCATGACAATCACTCTGTAAGTTTAATGTAATGTATAAATAAAACATAACTCTGTGGAAGGCAAAAACTTCTATTTATTTCTTCTGGGTTTAGCCCATCTTTCAGCAGAGACTTCATAGCAGAGACAACTTTGTCAATCCCAGAAAGTTCCTAGCGGAAGGAAAGACAAGGCTTTTTAAGTAGCTGCTGCAGTTTATCGGCAGCTTCGCACTCAGGATAGGTTGCCCCACTCTCAGTCTTCCTCCTCTTCTCTTTCTGTGGTGGTAGGGAGGGATTTATTAACATATATGCCATTGTATATATGCCACAGCTTGCTGAGGTCATTTGTCTTGTACTTTATAGTGTAGGTGTGGCTTTTTCATGACCTGACATATGAGACTTGTACAGGAAGGTACCTTAGTCTAGTGTCTAAGTATGCTGAGACAACTGCGAGCCATGAGAGATTCGGGGTCCAGTCCTGGTGGGAGAGTCTTTTTCCTGAGTGTCCCCCAAGTCACCCCTGGGTGCTGCTGGCCTCAGCGTTCCCTGTGCCAGCTCAAGCCTTTGCTCAGCCAAGGCCGCGCTTAACCGTCAGAGAGGCTGTGAAGCAGCAGCTTCAGCCTGTAGGACACCAGGTGTGTTGCTACTGGTACAAATAAGCCATTAGTGATGAGTAAGTTATTCTTCCCTGTGTTTCTCTGAGTGCTGTGAGGGGTAAGTCAGTGCAAGGCTCTGGCTCGTAAAAGGCAGTTCTTCCCAATACCCGTCAAGAAGTACCGTATACCCTCAGCTTCTCTTATTCTGTGGCAGAATTGTCCCTCCTCTGTAATTGTCAAAGCCCTGTGCAGGAAGGATCACAGGGGAGGGAAATGCCCCTTAGCTTCTGAAGAGGAGGATGCTCTCTAAAGCTCAGGTGCCCTCTCGATGGAGGGATTTGTCCAGGCAGACCTTAGTGGAGAAGGACCGAGGTCCTTGTGAGCGAACGAGGGCCCTCATGGCTTCAGTCTTCATGTTCTGTGGGAGTCTGCAGCTTTCCTTTCCCTGTGGGCCTTATACCCATGGGGGGAGGCCTCCCATCCACGTGCAAGGAAATGAAGGCTGCTTTTGTTTTTAACTGTTGTTTTAACTGGTTTTGGGGCAAGGAGCTTGGCATCTGCGAGGCCTGCGGCGGCCGCGAGCCGGCAGCTCTGCCTTTTGTCGCTCTGCCTCCCTCGCGCGCCGAGTTCGGAGCCTTTTATTGTTTTTAAAAACTCCTCCTCCCATCTGGCATCTCCTAATTATTTTCTATTACTAATCACTTCTACAGGAAACAGACTGGACTGTTGAATTAAGAGACCTATAAAGGGATAATTTTGTTATTTACAAGTTTCTTACCTTGCTTAGATTTTATAATGTGACGCTGTATAGCTGGTGATAATCACCTTGGGCTATGATTGTGTCTAATCTCATAAAATCACCTTGGGCTACGATTGTGTCTAATCTCATAAAGCGAGCAGGGTCAGATCTGGCCACTAGTTGAATATGAGCCTTGCAAGGAAAAGCCAGGGGCTGCAGGAAGTGCTGCTAGTGGCGCCTTTTGCCGTGAGCTAATATCCAAGATGTCTTGTGCTTTATACCCTCTGCAACTCTACACCCTGCCTAGCTCTGCATGAAGAGAGTCTGCATACCATACATTTTCTCCTTTTGCTTCTAGTCCTATTCATATGAACTCTCTTTTCTCCCTTCTGTTTGCCATGTGGTATAGTTTCTCATTTGGGTGGAAAGGGGGAAACAGGTTTATGTTGGTGCCTGTTTACATGCTCACACACACAAATCCTTATCATTTGGCTCCTATACAAAGATCAAAAGGCCATAGAGCAGTGGAGGTCTGGTGCGTCATCCCCTTTTCAGCTGAATAATCCCGTGATAGGCAGGCACATCTGCTCCACTAATAATTGCCCATTCTTATAAGTGGTTACCAAACCATGAGGCCCCTGAAGAAATGCTTATTTTACAACAGGGAGCAGAAAGAGAAGTAGTTAGAGGTGACTAAATGAAATATTTGGGTCTGTTAGTCGATGAAAGGAAAAAGAAAGAAACCCTGTGGTTTACGCAGCAAGAGTTGAGCTGTTCTAACCCTCGTTTCTTTTCTTTCTGCTTTTTTTTTTCCCAAGAAGGTACTTTCAGATAAAATTTCTCACACTTAGCTTTCATCTCTAGCTGGATATTTTTTCTTCTGCATATGAGCAAAGTAAGGAGAGCAGTTTTATTGCTAAGCTCAATAAACTGCTTGTTCTTATTACTTTAAACCTGTCATGCCAGTTGTCAGCAAAGACAGTAACCCTGACAGTTTTCCAAAGCCTTAGCTAGAACATTAACTTTTAGAACATAGAATTTTTCTGTATTTAACCTTTTTTCCTGCATGGCATCAACAATAAGGAACTGTGCCATTTCTGGCATTTGCTGTTATTACAGTCCTAATGTTTAAGCAGCATTAGGGCTGTTCAATTGAAATATCTAACTCTCTGAAAACCATTTTTGCTCTAACATTGGTCTATTAGGAGTGATACTGACTTTGACTCAACTTGAAAAATAACTGCAGGATCATGTTTTTCTAATAGTAAAAATCATATTATAAATGTACTTAGACAATGTAATTTTTGTAGGAATTATTATTGTATTTGATTAGTATTAAAGCAGTTGAAATAGGTTGCCTAAGGAACATAGAGGCCAGAAACACAAAGGATCACCTTGCTTGTATGTGTGTGTGCGAATTAATACATTTTTTATGGTTTCCAATTTCTGGATTATATGAGTAGCACTTGAAGGCAAGCACCTTTTCCCTTTCCTAAATGAGAGCAGAGTCAATGAATGCTCTGAAAATAGGAAAGGTTATATTCCCTGTTTCCATTTCACATGTAACTGTGAAATGTTTTAAAAACTTCATGCCTTATGTTTCAGGTAGAACATTGGCTGAAGAAGCTTTCTGGTGATTTTATATTACCAGAAAATTTTGAAGTATTTACCCAAACCAGTATGATAGTGAATTACGCTTACATTCCAGCATTTTTAAGACATGGCTGAAGATTAGAGCAAGAATTGTGTTTAATTGAAATAGTTAAAAATTCCGAGAGTAAAAATTCCAAGTGTAGGTTTGTGTCATTCACAGAATTGGAAGCGTTCGGTGTGTAAGTGACAGCTTTGCATTCACTGCAGACTCCAAATCCCCGTCAGTGTTTGTCACCACGTCACTGGCAGGGGCTCTTAGAGCAGACTCCTTGCTCAGTAAATCGATATGCCAGGAGATTATGAGATAATTTGTCGTGGGGTTTACGGATTAATCCTCTTTGGGGTATTACTCCTGTTGAAAATGCAAACAATAGCAATGTTAGAAGTCATCTGAGCAGTATCACTTGGAGTGCTGGTTGGTGCTAGCAATGCCAATTAAAAATATTCCTGATAAGATGAGATTAAAAAATCACTAAATAAGAAGAAATCCTTGGGCAGATATTTTGATCATCTTCAGTAACTGAATTTAGGAAATGAAACTGTACCCCAAGCTTTTTTTTTTTTTTTTTTTTTCCTTATCTTTGATGTGCCGTATACTTAGAATAAATCTTTCTGTCTGAAGCTGAAATTTCAAATGGTAGGTCTTTAACTTAGTCATTGGGACCTAGGACTAGTAGATTCTAACTAAAACTTGATGTAACTGCAAGTTAAATTACTGGAGTCACAGACTTGCTGGAAAAAAAAAAAAAAAAAAAAAACACCCAAGGCCCCTCCACTGTGAGGGTTTGTACAAACCGGCCACCCGCCAATTCCTGCTTCTCCTCCTAAGGCAAATAATTTGTTTAGTCCAATTTTATGTTAGGGAACTGGGTTGCCAGCCTATCTTGAAAATGATCCATTTTTCAAATAAAGACATTATTTAAATTTGTTTCAAAGATGCTCAGTTTGGCCTTTGGAGACAATCCTTTCTAGAATACCTGTCTTGATTCAGAAATTATACCAGCTGTAGCTTGCTTTAGGGAAATGGAATGCTTTATGCCCTTACACAAAGGTTTTCACATGACAGAGACATTTATAAGTACTAATTAGGAAACTAAGAGCTAATAGGTGAGAAGAGCCATATGTGGAAAAGGAGATTTGAGGAAATGGTGGTGTTGGTGCAAGGAGACAGAACGGTGGTTTGCAGCTCCCAGCAGGAGCCGATGTGCTGGAGCAGGAGCTGCTGCCAAGGCAAGCACTGCCCGGCCCCCTGCTTCCCAGGGCTGCAGCTTCTTCCATCGAGGTGGTCAGTGTAAGGAAACAAAGGCCAGAGGACTCCCGCTGAATCATTTAAGAAAATCCATTGTCTGATAAATGCTGTGCACCACAATGGTCTTCAAATTTCCCTTGCTTGGAAATTTAAAGGCATTTGACTAGGCTATTCACAGGAGTGCTCTGGAGGCATTTCTGCAGGTTAATTCTAGTCCTCTCTCAATGTTTTGGTCAATTTGTGGGTTGTGCTGCTGCAAAAGCATGTGTTCGGCATGTGTTACATCATCCTAATCAGGGACTAGGAGATTTTTAGGTGGCAATAACCTGATACATTGACTTTGGGACCTTGTCAGAGTATAATTCCACTGACAAAAGTGTGGAACCAGACTCTGGTTTCATTCATTGCAAGTTTAAATCATTTCTCATTTAAATAGAGATTTATGCAAGGATACTAAGCCTACGTGGGAGACTGATTTGAAGGATGAGCAGCCTGCTTCAGTTTCTGAGGCTGCCTAATGATGTTGCATAAAATGAATGTAGACCTTGACCTACAGCACTGGCACAGCTATGGACACAGATACACATAGAAAATTGGTATCAGGCCTACAAGGAGTGCTAATAGACACTCAGGATTACCATATTTCGTAGTTTTTTTCCACGGTGAGGTGGGCCTTGAGTATGATTTCACCATTAGAGATGTTGCTGGAGTGTTTCACGTCAAGGTCACAAGTGCGGGTCCTATTAGAGTCAAACGTATTTTCTCTTTGATTCACGGGGTTGAATCAAGTGTTAATTAAAGAGGATTAGGAGACTTTGCACTCTCAGTCTTATTTATGCTAAGTAAGTGTGACTATGTACTGGAAGTGTATGGAAGAAAGAAACTGCGACAGCAAATGTATCATAGCAACATGGCTTATTCAGGAAGAAGTGTGCAGATTCAAAATAGAATATGTGCCAAAGGAACAGGTGTAGTCTAAAATGTGAAGAATATTTAGAAATTAATGAGCTGCAGTTTTCAGTTAGACCATGTATAGAATCATTCTAAGTTGAATTATTGTATAGAACAAAAAAGGCTAATAATAGAGATGTTACACTGACAGAGAAGAATAATGTGAAATGAATATTATACATCAGGTAAGAAAATACTAATGAGACCTAAAAAGAAATTTCCACAGTGCTTGCCTGTGTTATACCAATATTCAAGTCTCCTATTTGATGAGTAAAAACCCCTTGTAAATACAATAATAGAAAGCCCCTGTGGATTGCCTGGCTGTTGTTATACCTAAGTGTATGCGCTTTGGGTTATGAAAAGGTTTATTTTTAAAATTGCTTTTAACCATATGACTCTGGATATGATGAAGCGTTGTAAATTATTTATATTTCATAAAGTTTGGCCCCATCAACATTCCATGGCCAGGAGGCAGAAGAGTTTCCTCACCAAAGGATCTGATTAAGTTTTTTGATGTGCTTTGCGCCCCATAAATAAAGCTGTACCTATTGCTTTTTAAAAGGCAGTGGAGTAGCATTATTTGTTGCAACACCCCTATTTGTGTGTATTCTTACATACCCATAGACATATTCTCACATACCCACATGCAGAAGAGAGGGATGTTTATATTAAACATGACATAATGTTTTGGGGATGTTTATATCTGTAGAATATTAAGGAAATCTGTCAAATTCCCCTTGTGCATCAGTGGTTTAACTGAGCCACTTGCTGACCTCGCCGAATGTGAAGTCATTGGATGTTAAGAGAGTCATCCAGAACCAGAACAAAAGCTCAGCTTGTCACTGGAGATATTTTGAGTTTTTCATTTTATTTTTACCATCGCTAGATCCAGGGGTATACATCGAAACAGCCTCCCTCTCTAAGAAAAGAAATGTGCCTTTTTGCTTGCCACTGCAAAGTACCTTGCTTTTGTATCACTACAGAAAAGCAAATGTTAATTGCTTTTGGCTTGGAATCTGTAACTGAAAAAGATAAACGGTCAGAGTGGGCGCTTCTTGCCAGCGTGCACTTTCCACTTGTCATTTGCAGAAGGCCCCTCTTGCTTTCTGCGTGCAGTAAATCCCTACCCCGTCACGTCAGCAGCAGCGATGTAAGGCAGTGTCCTAGATCTGAATCAGCCGCAGGGACTGGAGCCTTTCAGGAAAAGCAAAGCAGGGCTAGCTCGCCATCCTCAGAGGTCCCTGTTTCTAAGTCCATGCTCGCCTGTCATGAAAACCAGGCACCATCGGGCTGTTTCTGGAAAGCACATCACTATGAACCTCGAATGCTCACGAACAGTGTTAATGCACGTAATTGTAATGCACAGTACGGTATCTAACTCACTTTTTGTGCATTAATTTCTAGCAGCTTATCCCTGGGCAACATTTTTTCAGGAATTCAGACTTCTTTTTAGATGCTCCTTCTTGATAGTATACCCTTTAATCAAAAAAAATCCGAAAATATAAACAGCCCTTTCCTAGTTTTTGCAATAAGTGTCTTACCGGGGGGAAAAAAAAAAAAAAAAGGACTGATTTAATTATGAAAAAAAAGGATAAAAGGAGATTTTTTTAAATAAAAATTAGCTCCAATATTTTTCTCTTTTTTTTTTTCCAGAGTTTTGTTCAGCAGTGAGTTTACATCATTCACAGATCTAAACTCAACTCTGGGTAACTCTGCTGACTTCAGTTGGGGTTGTGTTGACTGAGCATCTCGGTATACGTTGAGCTTTGTGCCATGTGCATGTGAGCATGTTGTACTGGCGGCAGCAGCACGAGTATTACCCTGCTAGTAAGGGGTTCGTGGTGGTCCCGTTCATCAAGTTTCTGGACTGTTAACTTTCAGGTTTACGGGTTTTTTTGTACTATTCCCATCCTCCACTCACAAAATTTATTTGTGGATAGAGGTTGTGCCTGAAAATCATTGGCATGGAGTAGACTTTCACCAAGAAGTGCGTTGAAGGAAATTGGACTTAGTTTCCCTCTCTGATTGATTAGCTTTTGGAAATTGTGTACTGAGCCCATAAAATGTGCTCATAAAGCGTTCAGGCCAGGCAGGGTTTTCTGAGCACACGCATTCAGCTGAGGTAACTATGCAGTGAAACAGAACACTGCAAAAAATACAGTGGCTAACGCATAGCAATCCAAGTTTGTTGGTCAAATATCTCAGTCTTTGACATATTTACAATAGGGCATCATCTTGGATTTAAAAAAAAATGCGTGCAATATAACTGCTGGTTTATATTATTATTGCAGCGCATTCCTTAGAGGGGAGAGATTGCATTATACATAAAGTCTGAATCAATAAAGGCATATTTAGTCATTACAACATGTAAATACCATATGAGAATGAAAACACTGCATGTGTGCTTCCAAGATTGGAGAGAATATGATACTGTGTTTGAGAGAGGAGGCAGGTGGCCATGGAACTAAAAACTGTTTTTTACTGGAAATGCACATGGAGCTCAGGATATCAGAGCAAACCTGACCAGGGCGTTTAAGACCTGTGAGCTAACGTGACTCTTAAATGTTCTGGTTTTGGGGTTTGTTTTTTTTTTCCTGAAGTAATTTTAGTTTATTACTCAACAAATGGGAAATGCATTGATTTGCTTTTTGGGAGAGAAAATTTGTCTGATGCTGACTGAATTGTGTGACTGGATTAAACTTACGTGATGTGACTACTTCAAAGAACCCAGGGAATGACCAATTGGCATTTACAGCGAGACTTGACAAACATTTCAGTAAAGGCTTCATAATAAGACTTACTGATGTGAGGTTAGTACCATTAGTACCAGAAAATAGGCACATAGTATCCAAGTAACATTTATATAACAAACAGTGCTCAAAAAACCACCTGTTTCTACTATACTCTACAGGACTTTTCTCATGGGGGAAGTAAAGAAAGTGGTGTCACTGTAGGACATGACTGGATCACTCTTATGGTTGAAGTTTTATCACAAATGAGAACATGTGAAATAGCAAGTAATAGAGATTTTAGATTTTTTTTTTACTTTTTTATTCTTAAGTCCACATGTACAACTTCTAGACATCTGGCTTGGTTTAAAGGTTGTTGTATTGCTGATTTTAGAGGTTTTTTTAGTGTTCATTTAAGTCACTAAAATGTATGGGACTAGAAAGCTGCTCACATTATTTGCTCTTCTGAATATTTGCTTCTCTATTACTTCCAGTTGTTCCTTTTTCAGTTCACCTTAATCTCATGAAATCACGTCCTTAATTTAATGGAAACAGATACAGTCCTCCAGTTTCCTTTCTCCTGGAGTCTGCACTGCATTTGCTCCCTATATATGCAAATGATTGCAAATGCTTGTCACTAGAAAGTAATAAAGAAATCAAAACTTCAAGAAGTGGAGGGGAAAATATCTCCCTCCTCCTATTTCTCCCTCCTTTGTATCCAGTATCTAGTAATTGTCCCCATTAAAGAAGCCTCCGGGCAGAGCAAGTTCTGAAGGGAGCTGCTGGAAATCAGGAGCTGCCGAGACAGGGCTGGAATGGAGGTGGGAGTCAGGGAGCTGATGCAGAACCACAGATCAGTCTAGGGTACAAGAAGAAAAGCAGGACCCCAAAGTTTGCTGGGAACAATGACAGGATTCCTGGGCATGAGAGGGCACCAGGGAGAGCCACTTCACCCGGAATTTGTTGGATCAAGTCCCTGATCTCATTTGTTTGTTCTTGGCAGCTCTTGGCTGCCTCTCTGTACTGGTGGGGCGTCTTGAAGGACAGAGTTTGCTCCCTGTTACTGCACAGGTCCCGTTAATGTAAAGATCTGCACCCAAACTCCAGTCAGCAAGGTGTGCGCAACACAAATATTGTGCTTGAGTTCTTCTGTCGAGCTAGAGGTGACGGCTGTGCTAGAAAGAGCATTAGTTTGCAGCACCAAACTCCCTGCGTTAGCAAGTGGCTGAAGAATGAGCCTGTAGCACACAGTCATGTAATCTGAAGTTGTTCTATGGGAATGAATTTTAATTACAACAGTGTGCTCAGGCGATAGGTAAGATTTATATTTTGCACAAGTTCTGAGTGACTAACTTCCTGGCTCTCATTCTCTTTTACTAGGTTCCTGCCATGCACAAATGTAATGCATGTAGCACATGGAAAGGGCTGTAAGCCTAAGTATGCACAGTATTCCTAAATATGTGAACACAGAAAATGCCTTACACTCAGCAGTGTAAAGTGGCTTTATGTAAAATCAATAACCAGTGTTAGCTAGATCACTCTAACACGAATTACTGTTAGAATTAAAACTCATAATCTTACAACCTTTCGGATTATAAGGCATTTTCATAATTGCAGTCATGAGATATGACCTTTCCCTGTTGGGTTGTTTTGCTTACCTTTTTATTGGCGTTCTTAGGATTTAATTTTCTAGGATCCAGAAATCATTTTTGCTAATGTGACTCTAAGGTGCAATTGACAATAAATCAGTTCTTCAAAATTAGGGAGAAGGACATTGATGATTGTCAAAACACAGACATGCGCTGTGTCAGAGACAGAGAGGAAAAACCAGAATGCTTCAGCTTGCTTCTAAAGTGAATTTATGCGAAAGCTAATAAGGAGGTGAACCCAGTAGGATGTGAGTATGAATATAGGCCTAAAAATGGTGTGCTTAGTTCAATAGTCACATACATGGTTTTCCAAAAAATTCATAGAGTTTATCTCCTAATATGAAGCTTGGACAATTTATTTTTTCCCTTTAACCATGGGTGAAGAAAACGAGGAATTTTAGGGTTCCAAGGAAGCCTGTAGCGTGGTTATGTTTCCAGAACTGGATAATTTGCTTCCCAAACCTGGTCTGCTGCCCTGTGGAGATGACCCTGCTCCTCTGGTTGAGGTCCCTTGTTCCATGAGGGCTTTTGCCTGGCATGGTGCTAGAAAGAGAGCTAGAAAAAGGAGAGAGCTCAAAGGCCTCTCCACCAAGTTACTGGCTGTAATTTCCCCCATTTCCACTTGAATCCTGCAGGCAGTTTTTGCTGTGTCTTACTGCTCACCTCTTCCGCTGTTCTCCTGTACAACATGGGGTTATAGTGGATTTAGTAGCTCCTGTGTCGGAACCCTGTGGACTTTTCGGGGGGGCAGGGGGTGCTGGTGGCTGCGAGGAAGCAGTGTCGGAGCGTTGCTTCTGGTTTCACTTCGATTTGGGGCTGTTGGTCGTTCCCCTGCTGCCACGGTCCCCAAGGAGAGGTGCCAGGGCCAGGGCGCTGTCAGGTCTCCGGTGCAAAGGGTGACATGAAGGGCTTCCCGAGGCTTTCGTGCTTCCCCACGGGAAGAAGAGGCGCCTGTCACATGGTCCCATTTTGATAAGCGTCTTTTTACATGGAAAACGTTGGAAATGTTAACGGCTGGACCCTGAGCATCGGCAGCCACGTTGAGTGCTGCTCCCTCCGGCCTCGCTGCTCACGTGCGGGGGGAGGCACTTTCCTCTGGTGCCTCCTGCTTTTCCGTGTTTCTTATGGAAACGGGATGCGCGAGATGCCATTTTGTAGCGCCGCGTGACTCGCTCCGTGCTCCTTATCCTCCCGCTGACACTTTCCCTGGAGCCAGCGAGGGAGGCTCGGGGGGCGGCGGCAGACGGAGCCCCCCCCCCGGCTCCATTGGCCGCCGCGGGAGCCGCCCCCGCTCCTTGCCCGGCCCCGCTCCCGGCTCCCGGCTCCCGGCCCCGCTCCGCAGGGAGCTGCCCGCAACGCGGCTCGGGGCCCCGCAGCGGCGCTCGCTCCATGGACGAGGCGGCCCCGCGCTCGCTCGCGCCGCCGCTCGCTCCGCTTCCCAGCCCAATTCCAGACCCTTAAGTTTCCCTCCATCAGCAGGGAGAGCGGAGCAGCCGGAGCGGCTGTGCTCGGAGCGCTCGGCGATAAGTTAGCCCAGTGCCGGGGTGCTGGGAGGACCATGCCGTCCTTGCGGGCCCGCTAGCCTTCCCAAGCAATCCCTTGGGATTTCCTTCAGTCGAGCCCGATCCCTGCAGAGCACAGATCAACGGCGGGCTCTGTTTTTCTCTCCCTTCCGTTCCAAAATGCCATCCAAAGAGTCATGGGCAGGGCAAAAAGCTAACAGAGCTTCAGTTCGCAACTCCAAGCGGGAGGGCCGCCAGCAAGATTTACTGATAGCAGCCTTGGGGATGAAACTGGGTGCTCAAAAGTCCTCCGTGACCATCTGGCAACCCCTTAAACTCTTTGCTTATTCGCAGCTGACATCACTTGTCAGAAGAGCAACTCTGAAAGAAAATGAACACATTCCGAAATACGAGAAGATTCATAACTTCAAGGTAAGAAACTCTGCAACTTATTTCTTTTTAAGGTACAGAGCCTATCGTGTTTTGGTTTCAAATGAGCGTGAAATTGCATGAAAATAACATATTTGCACTTTCTGAGAACTTAAATGCTGCAAAACATTGATTCCTGCTGCCAGTTGAGACAATTAGACATCTTAAAAACATATCAGCAGAAGAAGAAGGATTTTGCTGCTGAGAGCTTATGTGCATGTGTTTCTTTTGAGGTTATTTGCTGTATCTGGTTATCTGTGATAATTATGATTGTTTTATAAGGAAAGAGATAAGGAAAACTAGGAAAGTTTTCTTTCAGTTCCCTTATTTTAGCTTAGTTTCATTTATGATGCTGTGATGTTGTGAAATCTTTATTAGATCTTTGATTAGAGGATTAAACTTATCCCTGTTTGTCGCTGGTAAATAGCTTTGGATTTAAGCAGCCTGTTCTGTTGCATCTGGATTAAGCAGATGGGCTGCGTTTCCCTTCGTTTCTGGCTTTTCTCCTGTGTTAATGAATTGACTGTGGTGAAAGGAGCAGGGCTTATGTGGGCTGCAAGGCTGCTGACACTGGCAACTACCTCTTGCTTTATTAAAATTTGTTTAGTCTTTTTGGTAGTATCTAATCCTTGTTTTATTTTTTTTTTAACCACATTGTGTTCTTTATTAAAAGAGACAGGTGTCAGCCCAATATATGCATGTTTTGTGCCTGTGTAATGAATGTCCAGTAAGGATTTGGTAATTCAATCTTTTCTGTCAGATTGTATTACATAGTAGGCAGTCTTGATCTGCAAAACTGAGTAAATTATTGTCTTACCGAATTCATGCAGTAACGCAAACTTAATATACAGTACCTGAAGCCTAGACATCACCTTCAATGTGTTTTTTCCTATGTAGTTTTTGCTTTGTCCTTTTGTCCTTTTTAGGATAAGGGGAAATCATTAATATAATATAGGCATCTAATCATATAAGCATCTTTTAATTATGTCTGATTTTCAGTTTTGATTTCCATCACATGTGTGTGTGTGTGTGTGTGTGTGTGTGAGCATGCGCATATGCACATTTACCTACAGTCCATTTGCTTTTATTTTGACCACTTTTTGGTTTTTGGGTTCAGATGACCACTAAAATTGGAAACTTTATGTGATAAGAATGTTTTGTTTCACTTGAGCTCTTCAGCAACGAACAAAATTGAAGATTATATACAAAATGCTATATGAAAAAGCTTTTAATATGAACATTTGGCACAAAATAATCCTGCTGGCTGTCAGTTAAATCCCAGTCGTATTTTCATAAGGTCCCGAAGTGCCTTGCATCTTTCTTCTCTTCCTTAGAGTTTGAAGATAATTCCTGCAGATGCCCATAGATACTTATTTTCCATGTGCTACAGTATGCGTAGAATAATATGCATTTAATTCTGCATACATCTCTATTCTGTAGTAGCATTCCTTTACCCATCTGAAAAGCATCTGTTTTGAAAATAATCTAATAACCTGATTTTCATTAGTTTTAGTTACTTTATTTGTTTCCAGAAACAGTTTCTGGAAAGTTTTAAGACAGGGAGTTTTCCATTCATTTTTTTTTTCCCAAAAAAATGAGCTGTAAGAACGATCCAGAGTCATAGATACAGCACAAACTTCCCACAAAGGTTATTTTTTTTACAATAGTTGTGCTATAAGTCCTTTGAACGTAAAGCTGCTAGAGAAATAAGCCTTTTGAGGTGCTGTTTTCTCAAGTCAGTGAAATGGAGTCAGCCGACACATGGAATTTTTACTGTAATAGAGCAGAGCAAACCCCTTACATCTTCGAGGGTATGCAGCAACCAGCCTACCTGGTGTCAGGGATGGTAACAAGCTCTAAATTTGGCTGCTGTCCCATTTAAACAAGTAACTAGAAGCCCTTCATAATTACTGTGTTTTACATATGAAATGAACGGCCGTCAGGAGCTCGTGTGATCCTCTGCTTTATCATTCCTCCTGTGTCAGTTTTTTTTTTCTCAAATGTATAGACGTCATCATTTAAAAAGTCTAAGCAAGTATCCTAGGTTGCCTGCCAAGTAGCAAATGTGCCACCCATGTAGGAAGGAAGGAAATGTCAGCCTCAGATTTTTTCCAGGCCTTTTCTTAGAGCTTGATTTTTGAAATAAAAAATACTTCAAAAACCAGAGATTAAATCTGTATATCTCAGCTAAGCAATGATGAGTGCAGTGCCCAGAGACCCCCCTAGCAGAAAGCAGGACACCCACTAGTTGTCACCCCTCAGCCTAATGTTCTCTTCCTTGTGCAAGCACCGGGCCGCAGATGAGAGCCCTTAACCCTCTGCTTCTGTGATTAGTCACTGAAATGGAGGGGTCTTAGAAACCTCTCGATACCCAAAGTGCTTCAGCATCCCGAGGGAGAAGAGGGGGGTGAGATGGAGCATCGTTAATCCCCAGCGCTGAGGGCTGCTGTCCTGGGAATGGGAATGAGCAGAGCGTAGCCGCGGCTGCGGGGAGGTGAGCGGGGCTGTGGGAATATAGGAGAGACTTTGCCCCGTGAGGAGAGCAAACTTCTCCGTCCCTGCACCCTGCGTCCCTTCCACGGGGTGCCTTGGGAGGCCAGCAGATGCCAGGCAGAAATAGGAGGCGTGGGACACAGCAAGGAAAGGTGCTGCCGGTAGCGCCCTTGAGCTCAGGTAGAGGAACAACGCAGTGGAGCAGCCTGTAGAGAGAGACCTGCCCAGCACTGCAGGCTGCAGACCTGTGAATACACCTAGGCAAAGGGCAAGCACAGAAGTGGTTTCCACTTCTGTTAATCTATGTTTTGCTCGAGGGGTTGTTTGAAAGAAGAATATAAAGGCAGTTCTGCTAGGAATGCTCACATGGTTGTGTTTGGGGAGGTTTTAATCTTGTTTAAATCTGCTGGAATTTGAGTTATCTTCTGTCTCAAGTGGGTGGCCCGGCCCGCGGGGGGTGATTTGGAGCACTGAAGGCAGGGCTGGCCAGGAACGAGCTTCTCAGCTCCATAATATTCCCTGCATTATTGTGAAGTTATGGTCTGATATGAGCACGTCTCAAATGCAAATACACAGGGGCTGAATTCGGCTGAATTAATCTCCATAAGCAAAGAAAGGGATGATGACTTATAAATTGCCGATCTGACTGAGTTTTTAATGCCTGTTCCTCAGGAGGAGAGGTAGATATTAAAAATATTTGATTTTTTTAATGTGCAGTTGGGCTTTTTGTATTTTATGAATTTTATTTTCAATTAATGTTTCTGTGTTAATTAAATCTCCTCCATAAATTGAAAAAAGGGTTCTGTTAATTCAAATTTATCATTGAAAAGAGATTTTGTCTACAGTGTTTGACACAGAGTTTTATTTAGCTCTAATTAAATAAGAGGATTTGCAGGTGAGCTGGGACTGTGAGTGTGACTTGACTGGGTCTCTCTGTCTCATATTTGATCTCTTTTTCTTTCCCTACGTGTTCCCTGCTCTTCTCAAATCCAGTGAAATCAGTCCACTGAATGACGTCTCTCTGGTAAAGAGCAAACCAGCTCAGTCACCTCCCCGTCCCTGCAATTTCAGCTCCACGAAAAGGCTTTTCCTCTGCTTCAGTTTCTTATCCATTACAGGGAAAGATCATGCACTGTCTAAATGTGTATTTGATAGATGTCTTGTTTGTTTTCCCACCAATAAGTATGAACAAGAGCATCTTCCATCTGGAAGCTCCAAGAGATGGGTAGGCTTCCCTTTAATTCTCTTAAGAGAGGTGTAAGTAAATAGTGTTAGTGTTGTTTTTCTTATGGCAGAAAAGCTGTATCATATTGGATAGTTAACAACCTCTCCTAGAAGTGGGCAGAGTAAGTTTATACCTAATTACTCGCTCAAATCTGTACTGCAGTGGGACCCATTGCTGCCTGACATGCAGCGTTCCCTGCATCTTCTCCCCTGGCGCTGGGCTCCCGCTTTGCCTCCTGCTGAGCAAAGCAGTACAGTTGCAGAAAACAGTAACACCCCACATACGAATATACCTCAAAGATGCAAACCAGGGGGAAGCAGTGGCAGGAGTATTAGTCAGGAGTTATGGGCTGACAGTGTAAAAGAAAGAGGAAAAGGAAAATTTGAGATGAACAGCAGGAAGCTTTCCTGGGGGTGAAACATTAGTCAGTGCAATAACCTCCCTGTTACTTGGCAAATTTAAAACACCTGCATGCAACAGTGAAACATCTCACGGTATCAAGGAGATCAGCTAGATAACCTTAAAGGTCTGTACTCGCCTCCAGCTTGTGTGATTCATGGGCCCTGGAGGAGTTTCATCTCCCTTGAGTTGTTTTGGGTATTCCATCAGCCATCCCTGATTGCAGAGGAGATAACTCGTGCCAGGAGAGCATTCTGCAGGTACTTCATAAGTGCTAATGCTCCAAGATATAAAAACACTTTTCTACCTAGATGAGTGCTGTGTTGCTTCACTGAAGCAAGAAGGTGTCCGCTTCTGTCAAGGGGGAACTGAGATGCAAGGAGGAGGTTGTCTTATTTCTCTTTTGCTCTGCACAAAGTACATGTCTCCAGAAGGCTATTTTTGTTAGCTTTGTGTGCAGTGTTTGCTGCTGTCACACTGTTTCTTAGTCACTATCTCGCTAATGCCTGAGATAGCACAGTCAATTAATTCTGCTAAATTCTGGGGAATCAGGGATCAGCATTCAAGCATAACGCTCCGTCAGACCAACCCTTACTCCAGAGAGGAGACTGTTTCCACTCTTGCTTAAGCTAAAATCCACTAAAATTCACTCTTAAGCTAAAACAGACGATCTCCTTTGTGTGTTTCTCACCCACAGAGAATCTTAGCCCTCTCTTTTGAGGATGCCCCATCCGAAGGGCCAGACACTGTTTTCCAGAGCAGATGAGGTGCTTCTCCAGGGGAAACGCAAAAGCGCCCAGGAAGTAAAGAAGACAGATCTCCACAAGGAAAACTTTGCCAGGGCAGATAGACCTCACAATCGCTTTAATGGGCTGATTGTTGATACTAGCAAGAGTTTTTATGCCGGTGAAATTTGTATTACTTTGAAACAAATAAGCTAACCAAGTCCTGCCCCACCTTTTAGCAGTATAATTATATCTGTGCTGGATGTTTTTGCAGTGTAAAAAGTCATAACAAATCACTTCCATGCCCTATAGTATTGTTCTGACAAGAGCTCCTCGTGAAGGCCTTCTCTAAACACTCGCAACTGGAAGATGGGATCCAGGAGACCTGCTGCAAAAAGATCACAGATTATAACAAACTTCTATTAAGCACATCTGTTTTTCTGAGACTTCTAACACAAACTTGTTTCTATTTCTGCTCTTCTGAAAGCTGAGGCAGGTTCTGATTTGGGGTGAATTATTCCGGATCCCCTAAATAAAGTACATGGATTCTCACTTGATGCAGGCCTGGTCGTTAACATATTTTCTAAGCTTTAAGTGAGTCACTGCACTCAAATGAATATTCAGAAAGAGAACAGGGTGCCTCTAGCGTAGTCTCTTGAGAGAATCTCTGCACATAAGAAAACCTCAGGAAATGTGAGCTTTCTTTTAGACTTTTAGGATTTGAAAAAAAAAAATGTTCAAAGACAGGGAAAGTATCTAGAGGGAAAAAAATTTAGAAAAATGTCTCCAAAACTCCAAACTCAGAAAAGATCTTACCAGTTCTGTATTACTGCTCTTGAAACTTGTTGTGTATTAAAAGGCAGGTCAGGCCAGAAGAGGTTTTAAGCATTGGGGGTTAAAACATTTATTTAATGTTACTTTTACATTTTTACTTTTTTAGGAAAAGTCAAGGCTTTTCTAAAGCAGATTCCAAGTAGCACAAAATTATTTTACCTTCTCTGATTTCTAAGCACTAGCCTCTGGTTTCAAGTTTTGCCTCTGCTTAAAAATCCATAATTTATTTCCCTTCCCACCACATGAGTAGCCCAATTCCTTGATTGTGAGTCTTCCATGTGCACCAAGAACTGACCAGCTCATGTCTGTTGTGAAGCTTAGAAATGCTTTACTGAGGCACACGAGGCATTTGCCTCAAGGAGAATGTATAGCATGTCATACTCTGTCATCATCAACTGTCTTTCCTCCACATTAGTTATAGTATCACTGCAAATATATCTCAAGAATCTCTTGGGATTATCCTTGCAATATTATGTAGTGTATGTGCTTATTTTTTTCTTAAAATTTTAAATAAAATTATTGTATTTCAGTTTTTACCTGCAGTTTCAGAATTCTGTACACAGATACAGGTGTTAAGTAATTTGGGCCTAAAATTAAAATGGAGAATGTATCAGTTCCTAGATATGAGTTTCGGGAAAATCTACTCTTCCACCCTGAAAGAAAACTCACCATTTTCATTTAATTTACAAGATAAATAAGTCAACAACCAACCTGCTACTCTCTCTTCTGTGTTTTACCATGGCTCTCTTAGAGCAGAGCTTAAACACGATTTCCAGCCGTTCCCATTCCTGCTGACATGATGAGCACAACCCTGAAAGTAAAGCAGACATGACAGCGCTTCTGGCTCCCAGTGAGTGAGGGCCTGGAAGGAAGTTTGCCTGCTCAAAATTCATACCAGGGTGCCCATGCCAGTAAAGCTGCTGTTTATGCTGGGCTGTCTGAGCGATGGTGCAGCCAGCACAACGTCCCTGCAGCTCAGGGAGCTGCTGACTTGGTTATTGGCTCCGATCCATTGACCCAACGCGGTCAATGCCACAGCCAGGAGAGGCAAAGGCAGCCCTCCCTTTGGAGAAGTGTGTTCCTGTGCTCTCAATTACTTTAATTTCTGTTATATCTTCATGTGAAAACAATTATCTTATAGATATTGCTCTGCTATACGTGTTGTCATGGTAGTTTCTTTACTTCTCCAATTATTCAGCAGCAGCAATATTCGCCTCGCAGGAGGAATGTCATTTACTAAAATATTTTAGAGTACTTGAGATCCTGTTTTTAGAGGCACTGTTTAATCATTTTAATGTATGTAAAGATTAAATTGAAACATAGGCCAAACTGATAATGGAGTTGATCTCATTTCTTGTGCTCTCTTTCCTTTTATGTCTGTGTGACTGCTGTCCCCAGCAGGGATGGCTGAAGAGGACATGCCCGTCGGGTGCCAGCACTGTACCCACCACACCTGATAAAATCAGCTGTGACAGGGAGGATAGACATTAGTGCAAGAGGCTGAGCTCATTGTTTTAATTGAGACGTACGATGTCTCCTGTATCCAATTAAAACCTCAAGAAAGTCCCAACAGGCAGAATTTAATTGCTGTAATTGCAAATTAGCTGGGGCGGCAGAGCCTGACCGCTGGCCACTGTAGTTCAAGAAGGCAGATCTGCGAAATTTTTAATGTCCCCTTTCTAGTTAATGTATTTCATCCCAACACCAACTATAGCACCCAGATTTTCCAAAACTCGTTCCTCCTACCAGCAGTTCAGTGTGGATGGGCTGTGGCAAAGGCCGCACCATTCTGTAAAAGAACTGGATACTGTCTGACAGGACTAGCATTTTGGGAGACCATGGAAACAGCCTCTAACTAGGGAAGAGTTGTGTGTGTGGTCACAGAGACTGTTCGCTGTGTTTCAGTGTTGATTTTGCATATACATGGGTTGTCACACCCAATTTTCCATTCTCTGGCTTCTCTAAAGCTCTGCAGATCCGTCATGTTCTTTCACATCATGTTTCCAAGCCACTTCATATTTCTCCATCTTTTGCTCTCCACTATTGATAAGTTATATAACTGTCCCCATTATGAATACTGATTATATCCTGACTCAGTCTTGACCTCCGAATGGCAATCAAGGCTATCTAACAAACTGCCTAGGAAATACAAAGGGCACCATAAATAGGTGGAATTATGAGATGTGTAAGTAACTAACTTCAATAGTGCACTTTATAGAGCCTTAGAAATCACTACAAGACGTTGCTTGAGGAACTCGCAGTTTTTTGTATAATTTGTTGTTAAGAGTCATCGAGACGTTTTTAGTTTGGTTTTCCAAAAAATTTCTCTTTTGTTCTAAGCATCATTTTATCAAAATGCAGAACAAAAATAAAATCCTGTAACACATATAATTATTAATCACAAGAGCTAAGCCATTTCTACCTGCATATAAGAAAATGTCTTTCAAACTTGAGCAGAAAACTCTCCTCCTACGTAAAAGCACAGTAGATCTGTGTTTCTTATACCTCCCTGATACTTTGGGAGAGTTCAAAGTAGAAATGCATAGATGTTAATTCAATGTTAGGCTCTCACTTTCATCACAGAATTGCAGGACAATTTAGGAATAGGATTTTATCTAACTTTTGAAGTAGGTATTTTGCTTTAAAATTATCAAGAGTTAACATTTTCTTTTAATATTTTCCCTGGAATTTTGCAAATTGAATTTTAAAAAACTCTTTCCCTCTTCCCTCTCTTTGGTCTGTGGACTTCTTAAAGCGTCACTCAGGACTGAGTCATTATGGAAAGAGGGAGAAAAAGATTTTTGGGGTGGGAGTGAGAATAGGATGATTGGGAGAGAGAAACTGTGCTTGGCAAACCTGTTCTCTCACATTTTATAAGATGGTAGAATTTGCATATGGCAAGATGCTCTTTTTATAAGGGCGGAAAAAAAACTTGTATTTTAAATCAGAATTTCTGAAATTCTGCTGGTTGAATTTTCAGAAATTTTTCTGGAAAGCAAGTTTTAGTTTTGAAATAAGCAGCTCACGTGGCAGTTTTTTTAGGATGGGGAATTAAATATAAAAATCAGAATGCTATATTGAAATATCATGTAATAAATACATGATAATAAATTGTTTGCACATGCTCTCTCTTTAACCAGCAGAAGAGATATATCTTCTAGCCTGCGAGGTTCCACTCCATGGGATGGAACAGAATTGTGCTGTTCTGGGTCAGTCCAGAGCTGGACTCAATTCTGCTCCATGGTAGTGAGAAGATGAACACTGTGGCACCAGAGCTGCTCCTCAGACCTTCTGCACACAGGAGACTGAGGAAGTCCTGGGCCTATAGGCCTCCTAATTCATACTGCCGAGAACCATCCTACAGCACATTAGATGAAAGAGGAAGCAGGATAAAAGCAGATAGATCTACCTTTAGCTTTTAATTGTTAGGAATGTGCATTCAGAATAATGGAGAAAAAAGAATTTGAATGGGGCAGAGTAAACCTAATTAGGCTCAGGATAGATGTTCTGAGCAGTTGGTTTCCTGAGAAGGAAAATTTTAAAGGCATTTTGGAATTTGTATGAAACTTGGATATATGTAGAGGGAGAAAATGCTGATGATCCCCAGCTGAGGATAGAGAGTGGCAAGGTAATCCTTGGTCTTGTGAAGAGTGACCAGTCCACGAGGAGGCAAGAGGGACATGTGTTTTGGCCATAGCATTTTGAAGTTGATAACGAGTTGTGTAGAACCAAGTCCAAGATGAGCCAGGACAATGTCAGGGGAACGGGATCTAGTAGAAAGGTGCATGTTTTATGTCTAGGTGGCTAATTGTTACTAGCAACATGTGAGAAACAAAAGGAACATGAAGGGAGGAAAGGTGTTGGAGAAGCACATGTCAGGACCATCGCTGGTAGAGAATTTTAATTGGTTTTATTTGACAAGAAACATTAACATTTCAGAATTCAGTCCTGCTCTGTTTAGAGTGAGAAGTTCAAGTGTCAGAGCATTTATTTATAGGACAAAAGTCCCAATTGTGTTACAGAAATACTAAAATAAAACCAAAAAAAGGCAAAAAGAACCTTTTATAAAAAAAAGTGAAGAGAATTGTGAAACAAATTCTAGTTTTTTAATTAAAATTTGAGCAGTCATTTTAGTTTCTGTTTTCCTTAGTATATTTTAAAGCAGTAATTTAAATAATTCCATTGGGAAGGTTCATTTGATCACAAAAACTATATGATGACTGAAAGAAAGCTTCCCTCCCCCCACCACCAAAAAAGAAAGTTCTCTTCTCTCAGTGTGACATTAAAGCCCAACATTTTGCTGGAGGCTATTAGAGTGTGCCTATTCTGGGAAGGAAAAGCTGCCAGAGACCTAGAAAAAAATATAAGGCTGCAGAAAAAAGCCGTGAGGATGTGGGTAGTGCAGATGGGGTAATGGAGGAGAAGGTGTGAAAAACCTCTTTGTGGTGAGAGGGAAGGGAAATGGAGACTACAGCTGCTGACAGCGCCGCCACCCTTGGCCTTGCCGGCCTGGGCTGGGCTCGCAGGGACAAGGGGCCTGGTGGGGCGCGAGGCCTCGGCGCTGAGCAGGGCCCAACAGGGCCGCAATGGCCGAGGGGCAAGGCCGCAGCAATCAATGGGCAAGGCTGTGGCCTGTGCTTGCAGGACCTAAGAATTCGCCCCGTAACGCCTCCTGTGGGGCACTCAGCACCCTAAGGCCAGAGCGACCATGAGCCCGGCTTAGCGCACGCTTGTCAAGTGTGACACCTGGCTCTGAGAGTGACTTTGTAGACCACCTTCCTGCTACTGCTTTGTGGGCTTACAGATCCTCCCATAGCCGAAAGTGCGGTTTTGTCTGAGTTTCTGTGCGCTTGTTTGAGGCGTTAGCTGGGATGCAGCTCTGTTTAAATCAGCAGCACAGGAGATGCTCAGCACCTCAGTCGGACCACTTCACGTTTGGGTGTTTATAAGCAGAGCCTGGTGTCAATGTGAGGTGCGCACATTTCTTTCACTTCACATTGATGTGACCCGGTATTGCACAGACACAAGATGACTGCCCACTCTGATAACCTGTATGAGCTCAGGAGAATTGGGTTGAGCCCAAAGTAGGTTTTATTACATTTCAGTCAAGTGTTTTCATGACATTTCAAATTTCATTATTTTATGATCATCAGTTATTGTGTTTTCATCAGTGACTATTTTAAATAGACACTGAGAAGCTTTTACGCTGGTTAAGAAAGTAATGATTTTCTCTGCAAAAATCCTATGGTTTCCTACAACAGGAAGTTTATCGGGATAAAATCAGAAATAGCTAGTGGTAGCATCAGGTTTTGTAACTGGCAGGCAAGCCTGACTTGAAAGGAGCTTTAGCCTTTTCTTCCTTAGTCTTGACTTTTTTCCTTGAGTGCATTCTTATTCCCCCTTCCTAGATTTTTTTTTTTTTAACATATAGCATTAGTCTGGAGAAAATTAATTTCTTTTTATAGTTCCTTTTAACCCAAAAGCTCCTCAGTGTGTTTTCAGTATATCTGTGGTGCATGGATATTGTTGACTGCCTGGATTATCTGAGACTTTCAAATCATGCTGTCTCCGTCACGTGTCACCCAGTCCCTTGCTGAGGGAGGGCAAACCAGAAGAAACGCCGATGGCGAGGGCTGAGCTCACATTTTCCACAGGACTGCAAGAGCCTTGGCAGTTCAATCGTTCTTATGTTTCTTTCCTCCTTTCCTGTGGTGATAAACAGAATGAAAAACTTCCAGTGAATGCATGCGGTTCCCTGTAAGAAGAGGAATTCTGGCTTGTTTCGACACGTTGATATTGATGTCTGTGAAACAGTTGGGTCATTTTCTGTAATTTTCCTTTCTGCTACTGTCTTCCAGGTGCACACGTTCAGGGGCCCGCACTGGTGTGAATACTGCGCCAACTTTATGTGGGGCCTCATTGCTCAGGGAGTAAAATGTGCAGGTAACAGTGATTCAGTCTTCTTTTCCTAAGACAGTCTTCATGTTGTAACTATTTAACTTGCTGCCTGCTCCATCGTACACCCGTGTGGCGAGGGTCTGATCTGACCCCTGCTAAAGTCAGCGAAGGAAATGCTCATTCTGCTGCAGACCATTTCAGGTCCCTGTTTCAGTACCATCACTGCAGTGATGCAGAGCACCTCTCAAGTGCTCCCAGAGGGGAAATCACAATAATCATCATCATGGGACTTCTTCCCCTCAGAACAGAGGAGAAAATAGGCAGAGATGTCATTAGCTTTATTTCTTTTGTAACAGTTGTGTGTATTGGTAGGTGAGAAACTCACTGTGGGGCATGATGTGCCAGGTAGGCAATCACTATGTTTCTCATCACTGTTGTGAAGCAGCTATTCAGGTCAACTTTATGTATAAGCCAGCAGACACCCGATGTGTTAGAGATCATAAATCATATCTCATCTTGGCAAGCTTAAAATAATGATAAAAAAGATGATGGATAAGAGATGTGTACAGAAATGTTACATAAACATTTGGACGCTTATATGAATGTATTGCACTCATGGGTGTCTCTGCAAGCATTTCTGGGATTAAACCTCTCTGCAGTAAAGTAATTTGACAATTTTATTGATATTCTCTAAAAAGAAAGGGCACTCAGCCTTTTTAAAGGCAAAAAGGATCAAAGTGATCAAAAATAGTTTACTGTATTTAAAAAGTATTTTATGACATTCTAGCAACTACGTTTACCAAAATGGTACAAAGAAATGCTGCTGCACAAAGACCTGCATATGTTACCCTGGAAACTGAATTTTCAAGCTAATTTAAGAAAATCTGCTCTGTCTAAAGCTTTCTGGAGTCTTGTCTCAGGCAAATAAGAGAGCATTTAATCACAGCACTGGAAAAAATAATGTAAAATTTAAAATAATTTATAGCCAGAATGTCATTGAAATATTTTTAAAACCTCACACCAAAATTATTTGAAATGCAATGCAATATTGTGTCATTATCAATACACTCTGCACTGTGCAGTGTACTGTGTTATGGAAACAACTGACCAAGGATGCAGTTCTATTTTAAGAAATGATTACGTAAAAATGGCGTTTCCTTTCTCAGTAACAGCTCCCCTCACCCCACCACAACTACTTAGGATAGCAGCAATGTCTTTCACTTAATTAACTGTGAATCAAGATTTTTAGTACCTTTCAGTACCTTTTAGTGCTGTTGATTTTCAACAGGATGCACAGAGCTAAAAGAGACGCAGGGAGCCCGATTTTGTTCTTGGATCATCTACAGACTTATTTGCTTGCATTCTTTACATTAAAGTATTTATGAGCCAGAAAATGTGCTGTCTTCCTTTCTCACTTGAAATAGATTCCTCGGTCTTGGCCTTTAGGAGAAATACCAGGTATATTCAGATTTTATGTTAAGTAGCTTTGATCCAGAAGTTCAATAAAGATGAACAGTTTGAAGGTTTACAACATGGCACCGTGGAAAGAACAAAAAATACTGCTTTTATAATTAAACCTAAAATGCTTGTGAATTTGTGCTACTTTTTTTTTTTTTTTTTTATCTGCAGTAGAGCTTATTTCCTGTATCTATGCGGATTATTCTCAATTGTGAGTTTCCAAAAACTTATAACTGGTTTTCTTTCCTTCTTAGGAAGATAGTAAATAAGCACTGTGGGTTGTCTTATTTTCCTCCTTGACTATGAAGAGAAACATCTGTATATTAAATGACTTCATAGTTTCAGAAACTATAATTAGGGCTTGCTTTGTGGTTTAAGGTCTCGTATCAGTGTCGCTAGCTTTGAGGCATTGCAGTGCTCTTATTTACATTTTAAAGCAGCCCGTAGTGGGGTGGCACCCGCTTGCGCAGGCTGTGGCCAGAGCCCTGGCGCATGGCAGGACCCGCGGGCTGCGCTGGACTCCCGGCGCGCAGGACAGTCCCGCAGTGGCACGAAGAGCAGCAAGGGCAGGACGTGCATGCTGAGAGCACCCTGCAGGCTCCATGGGAGCAAGAGCAGCAAGGGCAGGACGCGCATGCTGAGAGCACCCTGCAGGCTCCATGGGACCAAGAGCAGCAAGGGCAGGACGCGCATGCTGAGAGCACNATGCTGAGAGCACCCTGCAGGCTCCATGGGACCAAGAGCAGCAAGGGCAGGACGCGCATGCTGAGAGCACCCTGCAGGCTCCATGGGACCAAGAGGAGCAAGGGCAGGACATGCATGCTGAGAGCACCCTGCAGGCTCCACGGTACCCTCCGTCGCCCAGACACGGGGCTCCCTTCTCCTGAAGGCCACCTGAAGGCCTGAAGGTTCTTGGGCCACCTCCTTGCTGCTACATGACTACGAACAGAGGGCAAATTCCATCCTGTTCAGCACAAGTAACGATAGCCAGGAAAGGAGCTCTCCGAGATGAGAGAGGCTGATGTGGAAGAAGTGGGAGAAATACCAAGGGGCACCCAGCACGCATGTTGGATGTTGTTGTTGTTGAAGTGTGGAAATAATGCCTTGAAATTCTTTTAAAAATCTGTTAATTAAATATGCCTCTCTGGAAAAGCAGTTTTATAAACACCTCACTTCCTGAGCCTGGTAGATCCGTTTCCCGTGTGTGTTCTGAGTTGTTTGCTTGAGGTTGAAAGGCAGGAATATGAGGCTTTCCCAAGGAAATGGTTTGCAGCATGTCCGTCCAGATTGTCCAGCTCACTTGACATGCTAACCTCGTCACAGGGTTCACTCAGCCACTGAGCAGCTCCAACAGTAGCTGACAGAGAATTTACAGCTTCCAAGATCACTCTCAAAGATTTCAGGAAGATGGTGGAGGAGAAAACCTCCGATCCAGGTGCCATTAAGGGGAAGGCAGCAGGATGGGCTCAGCCTCGGCTGTGTCTGCCCTGGGCTAGGCCACCAGCTCAGGCAGAGCTGAGGCAGCCCGTGCACGTGCGGCGGTGGAGGGATGTGTGGGACGTTGGTACGAGTGAAGAATAGCAGCTTGATAAGAAGGCAGATATTTACAGCAGGCTTTTTCTGTGGGTTTTGTTTTGTCTCAGTGGAGGAAGGTTGATTCACTGAATGTTCATTGATTTGTTTTAGGTTAGATTATGGGTTTTGAAATGTTGTTTGTTTGGGTGGGAGTTCATTTGGTTGGATTTTTTAAAAATGTATTTATTTTAGTCCTTCTTTATTTCATCCTAACAGCCGGGGCTCGGTGTTCCTGTTTGTGCCTCATGCACAGAGGTGTTTGCCCAGTCCTGTCAGCTGAGGCCGTGCAAACCATCGGGGTGTGAAGCTGGGCAGATCTGAGCGGATCAGGCGGAAGTCAGAGGCGCACGAAGACGGGGGGGCCTCTGTAGCGGGTGGTAAAATGTAAGCAGGTCTGGCTTAATTTACATGAGTGATAGTTTAAACAAAGAATAAAATAAGCATTTTGTGCTTGAACTGAACATTTTTAAGACTGAGACACAACAAGCAAGGAGCCACATAAGACCATTGCTTTTCAAAACAGATTCTTCAAAAAATTGTGGATTTTAGCAGGAGGCAGCCCACGTGCATTTGGATGGGGTTCAGTGCCACCCCAGAGAAATCCACAGAATTAGTTTTGTGGTCGATGTAATCACTGAAAATACCTATGAGCAAAAGTGCACTTACCATATGTAATTTTACACTTTTTAAAGCATTCCTTTTTAAAACAAACAATTGCACATCTCAAGAGAAATTTTTTAGCTGTACTGTACAGAAGTGATAAGCTTAACAAATATGAATGTATTACTGCTAAGCTCTACTGTTTAAAATCCTTTTCTCAATAGAAGCGTGGAGAACATATGGAAAAATAGAAGTGTGGGGCAGTCCAAATTGCACAATAAAGATAAATGTCATTTGTTTCAGAAAAGAGTAGGAGGGACGGGAAGAAAAAGTCGAGCTTGTTCCTAATGGTTGATAGATTAGTTGATCTTATACAAACAAGCTGATCCTTTGAAAAATAATAAGCTAGAGCCAAACATTTGTGGAAAGATGTATCAGGCCATAGCAACCAGCTGGAATGCCTTAGCAACGTGAACTGTTCTTTATTTCAGTCCAGTGTGACTGAACAGCATGTCCTTGCCAGCCAGAACATGGCTTTGGGTATATTCAAGATCTCTTCAGGTGCAGTCCCAGACAGGTATCCTCTGGAAGGCAGGTTATACCTAGCTTAACCTTGTGTAGACTGCATGACAAACAGTGCAGAACTTCTCGTTTCCATGTCTTTTCCCTTCCATGAAGACCATAATTAAGACTTAAGTCTTAAGAATTAAGTCTTAAGAATTAAGTCCACGATTTGGGTCCTGAAAGAAACGAATCGATGGAGTTGGTCCAATTTTTACTGTATTTGTATCCACAGCAAAACAAAAGTCATTCTTCGTTCCTTAAATTTTATTCTCTGAAATTTGGTCTTTATTTCACCAACTTGTTAAAGATAGAATTATTTTCATAAACTGAATCCTAATACTAGATATCTGCCTCTGAGCATCATGCTTCCATTTTTTTGCATCCTAACCACAGGCACTTAAAAATTTTGTCAAATGAGACTCATCTGTATGCAAGGAATCTGCCTTTTCTGACGGAGTGCTTCATCTCCAGGGGCTTTCCTTAGAGGCCTCGCGCAAGGAGGAGTGACTGAAGAAGTGTTTGAAGTTACTGTGCCATCAGCTTGTTTAAATGGCGAAGCTCAGTAGAAGCTAATGAAGATATAAGAGCTCAAGATCCATAAATGTAAAAAAATGTGTTCTTAATTACATTCCACCTATGTAAGGTTCCTCAGTGCTTGCATGGCTTGTTCCATTGCCCAGAATGTATTCAGGAGAGAAGCTATAGCAACAACCAAAGAAAACTTGCAGATAACCATCAGGAAGCATCATTCTATTAGAGATAGGTGCATGAAATGCCTGGTAATGTTAGTGGAGACGAGTGCATATTACTAGAGACTGGAGCATGGTGTTAACAACGGCGTCCAAGTGCTGTCCAGCTGGACTTGTCCAGCTCTGTGCGGCTCTGCTTTCCCCCTCTCCACCTGGTCACAACGATTCAAGGTCCTTCAGCTTTTTCCTCAATTTCCTTTTGTTTGTTGTTCTTAATGAATAAATCATTTAATCAGAGGGATTTTTTTGTTTGTTTTGTTTGGTTGTGTTTTTTTTAGAACTGGAAGTTTAAGAGCATTAATAGGCTTATATGAAAGACTCCTTTTTTTTAATGTATTTTACTAGCTCCTTCTCATAGCGCTTTGAGCTGCTTCTGATAACGTGAGGCACTCTCTGAGGCTGTATATAAAACGCTGTTTTTGCTGCCGTGATACATTTGCTCTCAAGTGTCTCAGCCTGCCACCCACGTGAGCAGTTGCCTGTCTTTGGAGCAGGAGGCCCATCTCTGCTCTGCAGAGCCTGTAGAGATAACCCGGCAGCTGAACTGTCACTGTGGGGCTGCCAGCCGGGGCTGCAGCGGGGTTGCTGCCAGCCCTGCTCGCCGTTAACCCACGAGCTCACTGACAATGAGGACACAGCATGGCCTCACAGCAGCATTACTATGTGACTTAATGGTTAGCATCCCCATTTCATCTCTTTTTTCTTTTCCCCCTTTTGTATTTAGTAAGTCAAATTTATTATGTAGTATGAGGTAAACCTGTTGCTGATGAACTAGCTGCCTTCTATAAGTTCCTTCAAGAACAGTGCACGCTGGAGTGCCTGGTGCAGAGGTATGGATGACGGCACGTTTGGGGAAGCAGGCACAGCTTTTGCCAGGACACTACGGAGCAAATGCCTGGACGTGCTGGAGGTGCCCGCTTGACTCCACGTGTGCTGCACATTCGCAGGGCTCTGCCGTGTGGCGGTGCCAGAATGGTGGCATGTCCCCTGCCTCGGAGGAGGTCTGGCAAGGAGAAGGCAAATCTGGGTTCCATGTCACTGCTGTGTGCTTGGAAGCCCAAAATGCAGCACGCAGGGCCAACAGGGTGGCGACCTGAGAGGACAAAGGCTTTCTATTGCTTCCTATTCTACAGAAAAGAGCTTTTGATATTAAAGCTACTAGTTTATGCTTTATTTATGAGAGAAATTGTGCTGTGACCTTTTCGCCATCGCGAGTAATGCTGCTGATTTGCGCTTGGGTCGCAGCCCCGGCCTTGACGCCGCGGACGGCCTGCCAGAGGCGGCGGCGGTGCCACGGGGCCGCGCGCTCGCCTCGCCAGTGCCCAGCTTCACACCTCGCCCTCGCTTCCTGCCCTCAGCCCCAGAGAGGCACTCCACATCATTGCGGATAGCCTAAATCTACCTTTTAGCTCCTAAAGCTGCTCCTCAGAGTGACAAAACGCATAAATTTCCTCTGGCGTAATTCGAAAATATAATTAGAGTGATGTATATAGCGTATGATATCATTCCTGTGGAGCGCGGTCTGGCCACATTAACCAGTAAATCGTAAACCAAAAATAATGTAAAACTGACTAAAATCAAATCAACAGCATAACAGAAAGTGACAGCTAAGTAAGTATATTTTAGTCTCTGCAAATATTTATAATGCGTGCTTATGGGGCAGTATTAATGTACATATATCTTTTGGCTCTGCTCATGCATTAATATGAACACGTTATTTGTTCTTGCAGCTCAGTGGGCTAACATCAGTGTTAACTGTTTCTAAAACATGAAAAAACCTTCTTACAGGTATGATAAGAAAGTGTTGTCAAGCTAGTTTTAAATTCAGTATCTCTCATAGAAGTAATGTCATAGCCTATCTGAACTCCTAGATTAATATGCCATTAACACTAGGGTAGCTAATACAAAACCTTTGAAAATGTCATCTACTATTACTCTTCTTTTCCTAAATTTCCAAACTTCCATCATGCTCTTGAATTCTTGATTGTATTTTTTGTTGAAAGATGGCCACAGATTGATGACACTCTGAAAAAGAGTAATATGCAAGTCTAGTCCTGTGAATTCATCTCTGTAGAGGGTGAAATTCTAATTAACCAGTCAGCAGAAGTTTTCTTATTGACCTGCATGGGGCCATGACTGCATCTTTTAAATCTGTCCTGTATCATTATCGTATTAGTCAGCAGATACGACAGGGAGTTTTAGGGGAATTTTGCTTTAGCACCTCTCCAATCCTGTAAAGAGTCAACGGATAAGCTCTGATGAACTTTTATAAGAAATGGATAAGATTCTTGTTTTTTCTAGAGTGATTAGTAGTAAAACTGCTGAAGTCCACTGTTATGGATTAATTTTGATATAAGTGAAAATATATAGATTCTAAATTTGAAGTAACATGAATCCTCTTGGTCTTACTCAAGGAACTGAGCCAAATGATGACGCTTGTGTGTAAGGCAAGCAGTTTTAGGGCTTGACCATGTGGAAGCACTCAGACTCGGGACTAGGCTTTCATATTCCTTCTTGCTTCTAAAATAATGGGTTTCTAAGTTGTCATGAAGCATCTGTAATGTGAACAGAGGGCTTTTTTTTTTCCATGTAATACTATGCAATTTGCAGTATAATTCCTGTTTTCTAGTACAGACGAGTAAGCTGAGTTTAGTTGCAGTGGAAAGTTGGCACATTCTGCTGAACTCCACAATATTCAAGAGAAGAAAAGGGCTGACCTCCTGCCCAAATGCTTTTTACCGTGTTTGAAATAGCAAGACAGATGGTCACCCTTCTATCAGTATTGACCGTGGTTATCAACGTAAGTCAGAGATTACTGATTGAAACGGGATTCTTCTGCCTTTCACAAAGTATTGCCAGCACAAGGAAAGTATTCAGCCAGTAAAAAGCACAACATTGATGAATTTCAGCTTCTTTATTGGAACAAATGAAAACTTCTTGTTACTAATTCACTGAAATCTTCAGGAGTTATTCATTGATTTGCAGTTACTAAAGGAAGTAAGGTGAACTTCTTCATTTACATAAGCAGTGAAAAGAGCTTTGATCGTTAGAGTGATATTGCACAGCCCAATATTATTATTGAAAACTGTAACTGGATTTTGCAAGGATTAAGTGTCTGAAATATTTCTAGGTTTTTAAATATTCCTCAGGAGTGTTTATAATGCCATAAGGAAGAATTTGATGCGTAAAATCCAATCAAGTGTAAAGGAGGAACAAAAGAGGAGGAAGGTTGAGTTTTTCTTTTATAATTATTATTCTGTTATTAAGGAGGTCACATCCAAAACACGTTCTAATGTTTTGGGATTAGCAGTAACAGAATTGGGTTTTTTTGGAACTAGGTTTTTAGGTTGAAAATGTCTCTATAAGGATAATATTTTAATGAAGTAAGCCTTTCTTGTATATAAATAACATTAGGATGATCTCAGTGAATCCAGTAATTGTTTTAAGTATAAGATTCTTAGAAGGATATTTCCCCTTTTTTATATATTATAGTCTTAATTACCCTTGGATTCCCATAAACGTAACTCTTCTCTGTCTGTATGTTACTATCTGTGTGAAACAACTAATTTGTACTGACAAAATTGCTAGTGAGACCCAGCCATTCCAGTCTTCTGCACATTTCTGACAGACATTTCTGTGTAATGTTTTAATATTTAACCTTTCATACGTTTTGGAATAGGTGCCTCTTGTAGCAATTTTAGAAATTCTACATATAATTATATTTGTTTAATAAATTTCTTAATTTGCCTCCTTTGTGTGTGCACATTAAGATATTTCCTCTAATTATTTGACTACATCTATTGTTATTCCACAACCTCAGCCTCATTCTGAACTCAGAATGGATGGTACTTGCTTAGTAGCAGTTATTTAGTGTATTTTCTCCTTGTTAAATGTGTGACCATTGGTCTCCCTTATGGTGAGACCTAACTCCAAAGAATTAGAAATTTTTCTGCCACATTTTGTAGACATTTAATGAGTTTGTTTCTACAACACCCAGAGGAGGCAAGACCCTGCTCATCTTCCCATTTTGCAACTGAAGAACTAAGTACTTCAGGTCAAATGTTGCCAATGAATTTGGATTCTCAAACGGTTTAAAACTGTTATAGGGACTGGAATTCTCAGAGTTCAGACTAAATATAATACTGGCCATTATATAGCCTTTAAAAGGCTGTATAAAGCTCCCCTTGACTTCACTAATTTGTGTGTTCGGAGTCTCTTCACACAGCAGAACCGCAAGGCAGTGACCATGTTCGAAAGGTTTGGCTTTATTGTCTATGGCCCCGCACCTTCCAAGTAAGATTTTTAGAGGATTAGAGTAAAGGTGGTGTTGAGCACAGCCAGGCCGAGGAAGGCTCGTGCTTTTGCTGTTTTCCTGCAGGTCACCGCTGGAGAAACAGAGCAAGCAGCCCCGGTGCTGCCTCGACTGCAGGCAAAGGCTCGAGGTGCACGGCTTGGCCTGGTGTCGCCTCTGAAACAAAACCACAGCCAGGAGTTAAATTCAGAATTTGCAGCTCCCCGGCCTGCACACTAATCCCCCTTCTCAAAGAAGGGACACGTTCCTGCACGGAAAGAGCTAACGAGAGTTCTCATTAGTCGTTGCATGGGGAGCAGGGCCAGTGCCAGCTGTGACTGATGGGAGGTGACGTGATGCCCTCTAATGCTGCCCCGAGCCGGAGTGTTTTCCAGGTGACGAGGCCGGTCGCTTTATGGGCCTGTTAGATAAACAAAGCGCGTTTAGCAGCGCGCTGCGGTGGCACCCCCAGTCAGACTGCACCCTGAGCTCCTGAGTTCTACAGTTTCATGAAGAACAAAGACAAATAATGTTTGTGGCGTTCATGACAAGCCAAATAGCACCAAAAGTATCACAGGAATCAAATGGATGGTACTAATCTAATAGCAGCTTAGAAACGAAGGGTGAATATACAGAGGGGTGTCCAGTACCACCGTGGGAGGAGAAAGTGCAAATTTTGATCAAGGCATTGAGCCTCCAAGTTCCTCCATCCCTTGATTCCACTGAAAAACATGAGTCATTTAAGTGAAAATTAAGTCATGTGGGACTGCACTGGGCTCCAAGCGATGCAGAAGGCTGGCTCGCTGCACAAGCCTGGTAGCGTAGGTTGCATGTGATACAGGCTGGTATTATTATAGATTGCAATGGTTGCTGAGCTTAAAAGGGACTGAATTATTCTACCCGTCTTTACTGTATAATTAGTGGCGTTATCCTTGGTGAGTTTATGTTTTTTCCCCAAACCCTGCTTGTTATGTTTTGCATGATTGTGGACAGAGCAAACATTTTTCTGTAATCTGATTTCAATTAAATTTTACTTAAACTAAATCTCGTTCTTAGTATATTTACAATAAAGATGCTGATTTGTTTGTTTAAGTTTTGAAAAACAAATATTCCCTATGTCATTTTTTCAAGCAAACAGAATTGTTTAGGGACTGCCAACACTGTGGCTCAAAATCCCTTTGAAACTACTGCAGAATTAGAACTGCAGCGACGCAGTAAATTCTTTTGTCAACTGCTGAGTGGCAAAACAGGAGACAGTTTGGTGATCCCTGCATCTGCTTTTCCCTTTATCCCTCCAAGCTGGGGAACAAGCCGTGCCACCAACAACGTTAGCCAGGGACCCCCTCGCCTGGCAAGGTGACTGGTAGCGTTTCCTGCATGTTGAAGAGCTCGGCACGGTGTTGGCAATGCGCAGTGCAGTGCGGTTGTACTTTCGTCTCAACCTTGCTCAGAGAGTATCTATGTACCCACACAGCCTAGGACTGCATTAAAAATGTGAGTGCTAGGGTGTCTGGAGCATCTTGAGAAAGGTTTAGATCATGATAGGGACACATAAAATACTAGAGGGGAATACTACCAAACGTTAGATCTTGATTTTATAAAGCCTATGAATATTTATCAATTTGTGCTAAGACTTATGGGCATAAAAGAAACGTTATGGAAAGGAAATATATGGACAGCTGCCACATGCTGCTTCAGGCCTGCAGCAGCCTCCTGCGCTTGGCCAGTGCAAGGCCTGTGCAGAGGCAGCAGCGGCCAGAGGAGATGGATCCTGCAGGAGCCCGCGCTGACTTCATGGCACGTTTTCTCCAAGCAGCAGCTTAATCAGCTTTTCGTTTTCCCTGCAGATTGCGGTTTAAATGTGCACAAGCAGTGTTCCAAGATGGTCCCAAATGACTGCAAGCCAGACCTGAAGCATGTCAAGAAAGTGTACAGCTGTGACCTTACGACGCTAGTAAAAGCGCACTTCACTAAGAGACCCATGGTGGTAGACATGTGCATTAGGGAAATTGAATCTAGAGGTAAGGCGCAGTTAATGGACTTGAGTTACTTTACTGATAATCCCTTTAGATTGATCTGGGTCATCTGAGTTTCTGCTGAACATATGATGGCTAAAAACAGATTTGCACAAGCCATTTTATGACTGCCAATTACCCCGCAGAGCTAATTTTGTACTTCATGTTATTTCATGGTTCATACCCATTTATAATTTTTACAAAGGCTGTTAGAAATTGCTTAATATGACCCTAAGTAAAACACCGAGCATGTGTAATATATGTTTTATAATGCTCAGCACCAAAGAAAACATTTTAGGTAATTATTGCCTTATAGTTCTATACCAGCAGCTATCTCGCCAGTAATATCTTTATTTAAAAAAAAAAAAAAAAAAAAAAGGAATTGTATGCTAAATAATGATATGTTTCCCTCTGGTACTTGCCGTAGCCCACACTGAATATTCTTTTATAGAATTAGAATGTTTGTTTTCATCTTGAAATAATGACTGAACATGGAGGATGCTAATCTCTGTTATCTATTTTTAAATAGGTTGTAATTGGTTTCATATGTTTCTTCAATTCTGCAGTTGTTTACATAAACACAATTTAGTGCTAATATAACAAGGCAGATAAAGCTGGGGTCAGGGTTAAAAGGGCCAGAGTAAGATTTCATTCCAAAAGAAGAGCCTGATAAGGCTTTTAAAACCACTCTCCTTTTTTCTCCCTTAAAAGAAGAACATGACAAAGAGAATGGTTTGAAGGAAAATAAAAAAATACTACAAATTTTAATTCCTGATAAAATATTAATTGCAGGTCTTAATTCTGAAGGACTGTACAGAGTCTCAGGATTCAGTGATCTTATTGAAGACGTCAAAATGGCATTTGACAGAGGTAGGATCTTTACTTTGGGCTCTAACTTCAGGTCGGTGTGTTCTGTGTACCCACTTTTTCTGCACAGCCCCTGCCTGCCCTGTGCTCTGCTGTCCCCCTTCTGCAGGAGCCAGCGTGGTGCTCCCAAAGGGCGCAAGGAGAGTGTCCCCATCAGACTAATATGTCAAGCCCACCGTGGCCTTTATTGTCAAAATCTGCTTTCCTTCCATCAGGATCCATATCTCAGTAATGATGTTATACATAGGGAAGACCAAAGCGATCTCAGTGACTGCCTGTTTCACAAGGAAAACCACACTTGGGGATGTGGGAGAAATAGGGCAACGGGTAAAGTGCCTGAAAAGGATCATGCAATTTAAATCTGATCTTTCTGGATGAAAGCTTCAAACTAGGAAGATAACAGAGGGCAATCCAAGTCTGAAGTATCTGTAGTTACTTGTATTTTTTAAAAAAATACAAGTTTAAAAAAAAAGAAGTCAGTGGGAACAAACGCTTCTGCTCCCTGACATAAGGCAGTGGGAGATGCAAAGGCTTTCCAGCTGCAGCTCTCCCGTGCCAGGGGAAAGGAAGGCCAGAACGTGGGGGAAGCGACAGCCCTTCCATGCACGCAGAGGCCGGGAAGCGCCTTCCATGGAGCGCCGAGCAGCGGAGCTGCGACTACTCCGCTCGGCAGCAGGGAGGGAGCCGCGGCTGGATGGCATCACAGGATCTTCCCATAACCTCAGGGGGCTGTGGACGGAGCTGGTTTCCTTCCCTTTCCTTTTTTCCCAAACTCCCGTAATTTCTCATTCGCCGGTGACAAATGTGTTGTTTGCAACGTGTTGTTTTGGCAACGCGATGTGTGCGCAAGTGGCTGAACCTCCACACGTTTCTCCTACCTAGAAACTGTTAAAGCAGGCAGGCAGATCTTTTTTCCACAGCATTTTTTGTGCTCATTTGAAATGAAAGAAGGATAGAAGTGTGTGTAAAAGGCTCGAGGTCTTCATCTGAAACAATGAATTCCACAACCCCAAAATACTCTCTGCATTTTGCATATAAAAGCCCCAAATCTTTACCTGTGTCCCTTTAATACTTAAGCAACATCAACATTTCATTTGAATGCTATTTTATGTGTGTTTATATTTCCAAGGCTTTAATGTCAGTGCCTTCTCCACACAGATGGGGAAAAAGCAGATATTTCTGTGAATATGTATGAAGATATCAATATTATCACTGGTGCACTTAAACTGTACTTCAGGGATTTGCCAATTCCACTTATCACGTATGACGCCTACCCAAAGTTTATAGAGTCTGCAAGTATGTATCAAGCACTTTCCCCCTGTTCTTCCTCCCAGCCCCTTTCCTGTCCTTTCCGTGCATGACTTGCCTGTGCATTTAGTAGCTATCCCATCAGCTCTTCCCTCGCATGCCCTATTTCATGAGTATTGCAGGACTAAATATGCACTGCACATTCGGACATGACTCTGTGGCCCTGTATGATCACGGTCACATTTTGTTCCTGCCTCATTATCAGGAACTCTTCCTTTTTGTCTCGTTATGGAACATGCTACTTTGCACGTGTTGCATGAATCCCTAGTACTTGATAGTGATAACTAAAGTCTCTTTATTTTTCTGTTGCCACAAACAAGGTAATTTATGAAAGCATTAAAGATAAGATCCAAAGTGATTCATTTCCAGGATTACCACTCTCAGTGGTGTGTCTTTATACATCAGGGAACACCTTTCAAGGCCACCCTCACAACTAACCTTGTAGGCAGTCAGCCCCTGAGTGGCTGTAGAGCCAACTAGAGCATTTCTCCCCCAAACCACATGAGCCTGAAGCCTGCACTGCAATTAGCACCCACCAGACACACCTGGAAAGGGGCGAGGGAGCCAGGGGTACAAAAGAGGGGCTTCCTGCAGGGCTTCCTGCTGCTCAGGAGAAGACCCTTTCCAAATAGCATGGAGGCAGCTAAGGATGTTGATGGCAGACTTCCCAGTGCTTCCTGCTGTGCCAGGATTGCACCTGTAAATTATTTATGCAACACTAGCCTGGCCAGCAATGATTACCAGGGGTTTTACATATTTATTTATTTATTTTTAAGTAGGCTGCAGGGAATCCTTGCTAGCGTCCCCCATTGGTAGGGGGAGCTTTCTCTGTCAAAAACCCATGGTGCTGCTCCTGCCTGTGCTCTAAGCACCTCTTCAGGCGGGTGAATTTTCCATAACGAGCTTTGGATGAGTTCCTGAAATAAATAGTTCAGCTGCAGGGTCCCCCCTCTCCTCTGCAGGCCGTGTTCTTGGCCTCCTGTGCTTGAATTGTGGCTGTGTACGTGGCACCCATTAAACATCTGTGTTTCAGAAACTGCTGACCCGGATGAGCAGCTGGAAATTCTCCACGAGGCGCTGAAGCTGCTGCCGCCTGCACACTGTGAAACCCTGCGGTATCTAATGGCGCATTTGAAGAGGTAGGAGTGCTCTCTGGGAACACCTGAGCCGAACTTTATTTTATTTTATTATTTTTTACAAAAATCCGTGTTAGAACTTTCAGACGAGTCTAGGCAAGAGCCACAATATTCTGCAAAGCAAATTCTGGGTTGCTTTTGGAGGCTATGGAGGGGACTGTTAGACTGCACAGGAATGGATGCATAGACACTGTTTTTTTTCTCCCTCTCAGAGCACCACAAGCTACTCAAGGACCCTAAGCCAAAGCTCTCAATTCTGAAGCAAAAAGTTGTCTGCCTAATAAATTTGTACTATAAATATTTACAATAAAGAGGGATTCTCTTTAGTGCTTCTAGGAGGAACAAATCACTGCCTGAGCAAGGAACTATTAAAACTTAATTGCTACAGATTGGTGTCTTTTTCCATCTAAACCTCTGCTACCCTGGTCATCTCTGACAACCTAAAAAAGATGTCTAGGCTTGAGCTGATGCTCATCAGCCACAGCGTGTTAATTGGCCATCCAGTCACACCTGCTGTATGGCCTGCCAGCCCTTCCTCATTAACTTGGATCCCCTTATTCCACCTGCCACCTCCTCAAAGCCACAGGAAAATAACAGCTGCCTGAGACTTCTCCCTCGGATATGATTGAAATTGGTTAGTAGGTTCACAAGTTGTTAGAGACACTGACATATGGATACTGATCACAGCGGCACGAGTTCCATTGCCTTTAGGAAGGCAAGGGGGGAAATGAGTGTGGTGTGAGCATAGCCACTTTGGTTTCTCAAGAGATAAAAGCCTATTGCCTGTGAGAATTACTCCTTTTCTTTAGAAAAAGATTTCATTTTAAACTCACTCTCTGTTTTCTTTCTTCCATTTTTAGTTCTAAAGTAGGAATTTGTTGATTTTTTTTTTTTTTTTTTTTCTGAGCACCTCGGGCAAAACTCAGCCCTGGGGTTTCTATCTGATTTGTTCACTTATTTTGGGGATGTTTCTAATGTTTTAGAACGCACTGGCATGAGAGACTCGGAGACTAGGTACTTGGCAGGAGGAGCAGGCAGGAAGCTGGTGTGTGGAGCTTGGGTTTTGTTTCTTTTTCAGACTGCTGGCCAGGAGTTACCATTGCAGACCCAACTAGCCGTTTGCCTTTGTACACATTGTTTCTGGTACAGGTGAATGATAAGTTAGAAGCATAACATAATTCATTGTTTTTTTCTTTTTTTTTGTTATTATTTTCTTTACATTTGTTAAAAAGAGCTGTAGTGCAGCAGGAGCTGTTGCCTTGCTGCTGAGTTTGGGTAACTTTTTCTGGATTTCCCCCTCCCCGACAGGCCTGCCAGTGGAAGGCCCCCAGAGATGCTGGGCAGCTGTTAAGGACCATGGAAGAAGAAAGGGTAGAAATAGGTTTGTCAGAGAACAGGTTTAATCACCTGCTCAAACTGCCTTGAAAATGAGGTCCCGGTGAGATCCTGATGGCTTCAATGCTGCCCCAAAGCGATGATTTCTTGAGCCATTTCAGAATATGTGACAGGATGCGATTTGTATTGAGGAGGAATCGGGGATGTTGTCCTGGTTAGCTGGTAATGTGCAAAGCCGGTGGATTCACGTGTGCTTCACCTGCGTCGTGATAGCGTGCGTGTGAGGAAAACACAGGACACACATTTGGCATGAAAGGAATCTTGCAGTCACTGTAAAAACCCTGCCTCTTGTTTTGCAGAGTAACGCTTCATGAAAAGGAAAATCTCATGAGTGCAGAGAACCTGGGCATAGTTTTTGGACCAACTCTTATGCGAGCGCCAGAACTGGATGCGATGGCTGCACTGAACGACATCCGTTATCAGAGACTTGTGGTGGAGATGCTTATAAAAAATGAAGACATTTTATTTTGAATATTTGGGGGATTTTGTATTAAAAAGGAAGCAACAGTGTTCTATGGATGAAGGAATATTTTAAAGTAATTTAACTGCTCTTGTAGCTGACTTCCATATTTGCTAGAGCTTTTGATGTATTCAGGATAAAAATGAAGGAACTCTTTGTCGTTTCTGTAGTGCCATTCAGCTGATGTTGAAAAAAGTTAACACATACTTTCCAGTACTAGTAATCCTGGGTGTTTATCATGTTAAATATAAAACAAAAAAACTAAACCTCTTGCATGATTGGCTCCCTGTTCTCCCTGTTCTGGTGAGAATCATTCCATGAAGAAAACAACTGAACTGGTGCAGCATCTTTGTTCTGGATAGTTTGTGATTGTAATTCAGCATGTTTCTCCGTGTAAACCTGTTGTGATTTTGCTTTTATGTTCTATGTAATTGGTTTCTACTACTAAAAGAACGCCAACTTATGTGAAATGGAGCCTCTGGCAGTTCATTGACATTTCATATCATTTCTCTGCCATTTTCTTGGCTGATTTTTCTTGTTTTTTCCTTTTTTTCTTTTTTTTCCCCCATCATATAGTAATTTGTTTTTAACAGAAACAAGCTGTGTACTTTAAATGTTATTTTTAAGTAATTCTCCATGACGTTTATGGTGGTTGCAGTGAATCTGCAATGCTGAGCAGTGTTCCTTTATTATTACTATCTCAATTGTAATTTTGTATTTTTCTGGCATGCATATATTAATTTATTAAATTTTGCTTTTAGAACTCTAAGTTATTTTTACTTAATGAATATTCTTAAAATACTGTTTGATGCATTGTGTACATTAGTACTCTATTAATGATAAACAGCCTTTATTTAAAAAGAAAAAGATAGTTTTACAGGGAGGGTGACAGGACAAAGTTCTAATCAAAGTACTTTGGAGCCTGACAACTGTAAGCTTACCTGTTAATTTCTCCTTATTTTATTTGAAAATTTTCTTCTTTCTCCTGGATGCTGTAGAACTCCTGAATAAAGAAAAAAAGAAAAATAAATGTTGAGCATCCACTACTTCATAAATGGTATATGCAGTTTATAATTACTTATATGCACACTAGTATTGCAGTTTACCATTACATGCTTGCAGATGCCCAGAATAAATGAACACCCTACTGCATTTTCAATGCAGTCAGACTGTATTGTTAAATTGTTCAACACGGATCCAACAGGCTCGCAAAGTTGGCAGAAGCGCTCTCCCAAATTAAAGGAAAATGGTGAAAAGGGATGTGTGAGTCCTGTTGGATAAAGCAGTGCACACAAGGCACTCGTGAGCCCCGCTGCAGCCTCCGTGATCCAGACGTGCCCTTCGGTCACTGTGTTGTCAAATGCAGTACTGGGAGTGTTTCCACTCCTCGGAAACGCTTATTTTTCAATTTGTACAATTTCTGACACAAGTGTTAGTGCCAGTTAATGTTGTTTGGCACCATTGCAGTCTTTTGTGCTGTACTAATTCTAACACTAAACCCTCTCTTGTCTTAGGGTTTCTGGCTGCTGCTGCACCTGGGGATGATGGACAAGTTGCATTCCCTGGGGCTGAATTATCTTTCCGTTTTACCAGCCTACCTCTTGTTCTTCATTGCCTTGTATATGTGAAAATATTAATACCAAATCAGTTGCAAGGGGCACGTTGATTCCATCCAAACCTTTCAGGAGAAGAGACTCCAGCAGGGCTGGAGGCCATTGCACGTTGTGCTGTAAAACCTCCTGTGGGCCAAAAAGGAGGGGAAGCAGCAACACCCCTTGATGGGCTCCTGTCCCAGCACCGGCCCTGGGGAAGCGCAGCTGGGAGGAGCCACCACCTTCCCCTCAGGAGCAGCTGGAGAGGGAGGAATTACCTGGGGATTAGGGGCAGCTGCTCCCCTCCTGTGAGCAGGAAGGGGCTGTCCTGTGGTCCCCTGGCCTTCCTGTGCTGACGGGGCTGGGAGGCAAGGCGGGAGGCTGCTCCATGGCTGCTGCCCTGCTGAGCGGGAGCGCTGAGGCCTGGCAGGAGAGGGAGCAGAGGTGGGATTGAAGCGGTGAGCACGGGCACGGTGGGGCTGCTGTCCTGGCAGAGCTGGGAGGGCTCCAGTGCACGCTCCTTTTCCATCTTCTGTGGTATGAAAGACAACCTGCTGCTGTAACTCCTGTATTAATTAGTGCACGTTTATTACCTCATGTACCCCCGTGAGCTGGTGCAGCTGCAGAGCGGCCTCCCCAGCCCAAGCGCGAAGGCCCATCTGCTCCCAAGTCGCATCCAGCGACCGCGCACGTTGGCGGCCAGCCGCCCTGCTCCCGAGGCAGCTACGGGCTCGCCGCCGCTCCGCATGCGTCTGGTGGAATCGGAGCTGTCGGTATCCCGCAGGCACCAGTGACCAGTATCCCGCAGGCAGCAGTGACCGGTATCCCGCAGGCAGCAGTGACTGGTATCCCGCAGGCAGCAGTGACCGGTATCCCGCAGGCAGCAGTTCTCTGTATTCCACAGGCCGTGCCTGGCAGGAGCGCGGTGGGAAGGCAGCGGGATCGCAGCTCAGCCCAACAGGCTGCACGAGGGTGGGCGCCTCGGCAGCCAGGCTGAGCACCTCTGCTCGTGGAGCTCACGGAGCAGAGCCCTCCGATAGCCCCTGACCGAGGGCAGCACCCAGCCTGTGCTGCTCCCACCGTGCGTGCACCCAAGGCACAAAGTCAGAGCTCCCCAGAGGTGCAGGTCGTGTCTCCTCTCTGCGCCTGCCCCAGTTTCTGCATGCTGATGAGCATCCTGGAACGTTGTTATTATATAGCTGTAACTATATTGCAACAAGGGGAAAAACAGCATCTGGTTAACCTAGTGTTCGTGGATTTCTTTTTCAGTCGTGCGAGATTACTGCTTAGCAACAGCAGCCCAGCCCCAGAAAGCTTATGTAAGAGCAGAAGCGAGGGCTGGGAGAGGTGCTGGGGGTTGCGGTGCTTGCTGAGCCAGCCGCACGAGGCAGGAGCGCGCTGTGCTGCGCTCACGTGCAGGGGGTTTTGCTGAAGGGCAGCGTCTCCTCTCTCTGAGCATGGGAATTTCAGATCACACCATCTTTCCGAGTCCTTCCATAGCCCGACTCTTTCTCGACGCTGCCCTGGTTTGCCCTCTGCGAGGCTGCCGCCCTCTGTGAAGGGCTCAGACCTGACGCCTCCTCCGGCCGGTGTCGGCTCGGGGATGGCTCTGCCTCCCGCTCCGTTTCTCCCGCGTGACGTCACTAAGCTGCTCAAGGAATCGGTCTAAGGGCTTTTAGTCGGAGACGCTTTCCTGGCGCTCACACACGTGCTCGGTCTCAAGGACAAACGCGGCTCCTGGCGGCGCTGGGGTCTCTGCCGCAGCTCGGTCCCCCTGGAGCAGGGCAAATGGTCTTTGGGCCTCTGGGATCCTTGGAGTAATGCATTTCTGGAGGCAATTAGGAGCTGTTTTGAAAAATAGGTCTGGCAGCCAGCCAGGATTTGTTTTCAGACATTGCATTGGCTCTATTGTTTTCCCTTTGCTTGCATTTGCAAGTTTGAATTTTTACCTTTTGCTCTTAACCTGTTCTTTCATAGCTTATCACTAAGTAACTGTGTCAGTGAAGCAAGCAGGATTGTCCAGGTGATTACAGTGGCCCGTTTTGTAGATTAGATGAGTATTAATGTGCTGGCGTCTCCTGACTCTTGCTTGAAAGCCCTTCACTAAACCCCGACGTGTTTGGCTCAGCCCAGTGTTGTTGCTCACTGCTTGCCTTGCTCTGCTGTGGGGGAAAGAGGCAAATCCCCTTAATTACTCTTATCCGTTTATCTCCTTTCACGTTCTCCAGCACCGTGGTGCTGAGCATACACTGGTCGTTGTTCCTAGCTCCTTGTGTGACGCTTTTCCAGCAAAGCACTGCAATCCCAGCGCTGGGTTTTACCCCACGCAGAGCGCTGTGAGCCCAGCCCAGAGCCCGGCCCGGAGCCGCGGGACCCAGCGCAGCCCCTGGCCGCAGCCCCCGGCCCTGGCGCTTCCCGCGGCGCAGAGCCCGGCGCGCAGGGCTCTCCCTCCTGGCTATTTGCACCTCTCCTCGCGCGTTCCCGGTGCTGCTCCTCGCGGCAGCCTGGGCTACGGCTCCCAGGAGCTGCTTCTGCTGCAGCAGCCCCGATGGTGTGTGCGGTGCAGCTGAAGCCCCATTCCCGGCGTTGTAACAAGCTATGAAGGGCCCAGCGCTCCCACTTCATCTCTGTAGTTTAGCTCGCTTGTACTTGCTGCAGGAGATAATAAGAAGGGCCTTCAGAGTGAAGATGCTGTCGTGTTCCCCCAGCCTCACGGCAGCGCGTGGCCCGAGCGCAGCAGTGCCACGCTGATTCCCAACCCTGCTGGTGCTGCGGGTGCCAGCAGCAGTGAGGATCGCGCTGTCTCCATGCTGCGGCAGCTGTCGGCCCGTGTCCTGCCCTGTCCCCATCACGGCACCCGGCAGCGGCCGCCCCGCGCGGAGGGCATGTGAGGAAAGGGGGCAGAGCACCGAGTCCCGGGAGCGGGAAAGTCGCCGAGCAGAACAGCCGGGTGGGGGGTTTTCTGGACAGTGGAAAGCAAGGCTGGGAGCTGTGTGCCTGTCTGTGTAGATGTGGCCTTTATCTGCTACAACAAATTTCTCAGGCCGGTCTGAAAAAAATATATATAAAAATATTTATCTATTGGTTGGCAATTTGAAAATATTTCTTGAGTCAACAGTGGAGTTGAGAGCATATTTTGATTATCTTCTTCATCAGTTACAGACACAAGTTTATAAATTGATCACTGTCTACTGTAGGAGCCACACTGAGTAAAGAGCTCACGGCCTGGTGAAGGAGCAGGCAGAAGAGCACAGAATGTGACAGGTGAGAGCTACGCAACAGAAACCACAGAAGTCAATATTTTCAATAATTATCAACAAAATGCTGCGCATATACTGTCAAATATCCCAAAATAAGCCATAAAAGTGAATATTTTGTCATGAAGTCACATCCCAGCACGTCCAGGTAGGTCACGTGCAAGAACAGACGCCAATCCCTGGTTGCCAGTGGAGAGCGGGGCTAGGAAGGAGCCTTCCTGCTCCGCAAGGCTCTGGTACCTCTGCCCGGTGAGGTTTTGCCTTTTTAAAGGCAAAACCGCAGCTCGAGGTGAGATGGATGCTTTGCAAGATCACCATGAAGAGTTCTCTGGGATCAGCAAGTGCTTAGAGAGGGGAAGCGCCGCGTGCGAAGGGGAAGCGTGTTCTGCCAGCCTGCATGGCCTCAGAATAAAGTGTAAAATAAACCTTTTCCTACATGTTTATTCAGGAAATACCAGCCATACAGGAATCTGGACCCCAAGACTAGATGTCCTGGGGCACTCGCAGGGTTACCGAGCCATTCTCAAGGTCACAGAGGTTTATGCCAATTGCACTTATTCCAGGTGTGATGTGAAAGGATTGAGCACATCTGCCTCTCACTGTGAGCAGAGAGCTTGGCTGGAAGCGGTGACCTCCAGATGTGCGTCTGCATCCCTGCTCCATAGGCTATGTTAGGAATGTGCTGGAGGTGCCCTGGGAGTCAGGAGATAACTGCTCCTGTGCTTCAGTGATGACTTAGCAGAGCGTTGTGGTCAATGATAATCTTATAAACCAGTGATCCAAGAAGAGTTTGTCTTGATTAGGAACTAAAATGATGTGATAATTTTTTCTATGCAAACTTGATAAGAGAGTGATCGACTCAGCAGCTTTTAAGCGTTGAAGCGTTTAAGCATACTTCACATGTTGCTGGTTCTTCTTTGCTCTGGTTATAAAGTGGAGTCCATGACATGTCTTCATGGGCTAGCCTTGGAGTAACTGTGTGCTTAGAGGAGGAGATTAGGATCAGAATATGTACCCAAAATATGGTATGGTGACATAACCCCCTCAATGGGGCAGCTACCTCTACGAGAGGATGGAGGCCCCAGGTGACTGCAGCATCAGCACCTGGAAGAGCTGGAGGCTCCGGGAAATCACAGCTGGACACTTGGGCTGTCCTCCTGGCCAGTCTGCCCTCTCCTTGCAGGACTTCCATGCCTTGCAGAGTGCCTCTGTGTCTCCAAAGGGAAAAGCCTCCCCGGAGCTTGCGGCAAGCAGCAGGAATGGTTTTGCAGACGCTGCAGAAATGTGTGGCCTGGCACCACCTTGTCACCGTGATCCAAATATGTTTAAACTAGCGAGACCTGGGGGTGTCCTGCAGCCCTCTGACAGGCCTGTGCAGCAACATCCCACTCTGCTGAGCATCGGCTGAGGAGCACTTCAGGCACGGCCGTGATGGATTTCCTGTGTCAGATGTGGAATAGCAGCTCCAATCAAATATTGCTCTTCACTGTCCTGATGAACCTGGGAATAAATCCTGTACCTGGGCTTTTCCGGCCATAACATGTAACAGCAGTAACTGGTCCCAAGATGAGCACATTTTTCCATAGGTATAGGAGGCTGCTGGAAGGCAATTTGTGTTGTTGGGAAAGAGCTGAGTTATTAATAAGTGCAATGGAGGTATCTTCTTACCCCATCCGTGTTTAAGTGAGATTTTCCTGACCACAGAAGCATATGTGTGACCACAGAAGGATATATATGACTATTGAAGTATATGTAGAATACTCATTTGAGAAGTCCTCAAGCCTGACATAGATTGTTGGTATTTTAATTTCTTTGGCTTGTGTAGTAGAAGGTAAAGATGCGCAGGAAACAAATTCTCCCCAAAGAGCAGCAAGGATGAAATGTAATTGCAGGACAGCTGAGATGTGTCTCAGCAGGAACCCCCCAACTTTTATGTTCCTGTAAATTTGTGGGATGAAGCCCCTGTCTGTCAGCTCTTGCTGCTTTAGCATCGACGTGTGCGTTAACTCTTGGCCGCGTGTCGCAGTGTGTGCCTGAGCAAGCCCAAGCGCCCTGCCCTAGGCCCTCAAGCCTGGGTTAATGCCTTGAGCGCAGCTCTTCCCGAACACACCGGCTCCCTCGGTTCTGTCCTGCTCTTGCAAGCGGCTGTTTGCGGGAGTTCTCCCCTAAAAGCAGCTCCCGTGCCCGCTTTCCCAGCCGCCTGTTGCCATCTGGCGGCAGCAGAGCCCCGTGGCCAGGCTGGGACCAGCGGCCTCCAGCAGCAAACGCTGCCCGAGGCCAAAGAAGCAGCGCTGCTGGGGCTCCTCAGCTCTTACGCCCTCAGTTTCCCATAATATCTGTCGAGTGGGATTTGCAGTGTTATTTTGAAGTGGTGGGTACCTCAGACTTGCTGTGTGCACGTGTGTGTGGGTAGAGGACGGGCTGTGGTGCAGATTCCTTCCGTCTGGTCACTCGGTTCAGCCGCCAGCAATAGTGCGACTTGCTCAGAGAGTAGAGGAGGGGAAACTCGTCCTGAACTCGGGCAGCGCTGAAGTATGTTTCTTTCCAACCCCCTTTGTCCTCGTGTTTATTTCCTGGCCATATTGGGTAAAACTGGATTTGTCCGAGATCTGGGGAGGCCCTCGCAACCAGGCCAGAAAAGCTTGGAGTTGAGATAGGTGTGGAAAGGTTTGTTCTGTGTGGAAATGAAGCCTTTTTTTTTTTTTTTCTTTCAGTTTCTGAATGCTTTGAAGTTAAAAATACCCTTCTTATTGTCTGAAATCCAAACAAACACTCATGACATGGTTCATCCCCAGCTATTCCAAACTGCTACCTTGGAAATGAAGTACATTTATGTTTCGCAAGATCTATACTTTCCTATAGTAAGACTTGTCCTCTGGTGTTCAGGACTGAAGCGGCGAGTCCTGCCCTGGGTGGGCAGAGGAGGCTCTGAGAGGCCTGGCGAGGAGCCGGGGCCGCGTTCCCGGCGTTCCCGCAATGCCTCCCTACGACCGCAGCTATAGCGGGCACAGCAGCTGCCCGGCTCTGGGATAAAGGTTGGGAACAGGCGGGCGCTTTTTTTGAAATAAGATAGCTGGAACAATAGGAGCCACTGGCTGAAACACAAGCCACGAGCAAGGCCAGGCAGAAATAAAGCCAGGGTTATGCATGGGCAAAGGGTTTTACTGAAGGATAAATGTAAATGCAGAGACTAAATAATGTTAGTGGAGGGGCTGAGCAAAACACATAAAAAAGAAAAAAAATTAAAAATCCAGCAAAAAAAAAAAAAAAAAAACACCAAGGAACCCACAGAAAGCACAAAGAATTCTCATAAGAAATAGGAAGTATAGCTGGTGTCAACCAGAGGCATAGCTTTTTGCGGAAAATCTTTTGGGAAAGAAGCTTGGATCGCTATGTAAAAATGGTTGTGTCAGGGCTTCCAGTCCAACAGCTTGTCTCCAGACAGCAGATGCCGGGGGGAAAAGTGCAAGAACAGGGCAAGCATTTAGCAATTTGTCCTCGGGACACCATCTCAGCCTCCTCTGAGTCAGGGAGATCTGTGATAGTTTGGGGGGTTGTATTTATCTTTTTTTTTTTTTTTCTTTTTTTTTTTTTGGTGGGAGAGATGTGCACAAATATCAGGCCACCATGAACTCCTGTAACACAATGCCACAACTTACTGAAGTTCTGCATGAAGAAGTGCCTGGACTTAAGCCTAGCAACTCTGCGTTTCACTTGGTGCCCTCTGCTTTTCATATTGGAAGAGTGAGTGAATCCAAAGTCTACCTCCTGCAGACCCATCTGTGTCTTACAGAGTGCACCAGAGCCCTTTCTCTCCTTGATTTCATCCTCTTATCCTCTACAGCATCTTGATTCCCAGAGTGCAGTCCACACAACAGTGAGCAGGCATCAGAGCAATAACCAACTGAGCTCAGTTTTTCCCAGGAAGGAACAAGTCCCGGATCTGGCGAGCTACTCAGGTCAAAGAGGGTAGCACGCAGCACCGTGTGTTCCATCTGGGAATGTTCTGAATGATCTCTCTGATATGCTCAGTTATTGCACAGCTAATCCTTTCTTGGTTTTATTTATTTTAACCTCAAAACACATTACGACGCAGAAGAAACGGCCTCCTGTAAACCGTAGCAGATACTCGACCGCGGAAATGCAGCGCGCTCCGCTTCCCGAGCCGCGACGGTGGCCCTCAGCTGCCGTCTCCAAAGCAGGTGGTGAAAATCAACCCGCGGCGCTCACATCCCGCCCAGCACGACGCGGCACAGCCTCCTTTCGGGAGCTCCACGGACACTCCTCCGCCTCCGAGCGCAGCCAGCAGCAGTCGGAGGATGAAGGTCCCTGCTCTCCTGCTCCTGCTCTTCTCCTCAGGTAAGCGGGTCCCAGGCATCACCTTCCACTGGCACTTGTGCTTCCCAGTGTCTAGGACCGTGGCTCTGTGTATATGTGGCATGAACAAATGTGCGCTCCCAGAACAACATGGTCTGTTTTAGCAGCACCAAGGAGGAGGAAAATACAGACTCTCTTAAATGAGAGTTTTGGAGTGCATTGGCAACAGCTAAAAATATTTGCATCTTGGAATGCCAAATATTTTCAAGTGAGATGTTTTTGTGTTTAATTGCTTTCCCGTTTGTCTTCTTTTTGCCATGCTCTCATGCTATATTTATTTCCAAATGCTGAGGGTTCTCATAAGCATGGATCAAAATGTAACATTTCATAGTGAGCATTTTCCCTGAGTTGCGGGGCTGCTGGCGAGAAGCAGAACTGATTGGCAGCTGCATGTGTTGCGCCTGGATCGGGCTTGGACCTGTCTTCTTAAGCTGTCCCTTGGAAGAGTAAGTATTTTGTGATCCTAATAATTTTCTGTGGATTTCAAGAAGTAAACTACATTTCTGCCAAGGCACACTGGAAGGTAACAATTGTGACTAATTTTAATAGGATTAATAAATCATAATAAAATGCTTAGCTTGGATAGGGTGCCGTGGTCAGGGTTTGCTTACAGGAAGCTGAGCCCTCGCTGGCAGCTGAAGCAAGAAGTGCCTGGCTGCTAAGAGTACATACGTCTACTCTCTCTCAATCACTTCCAAGTATTTTAATACCACCTAATGACAGGAAGAGGATGAGACAGAATCCTTGGCATCCCAGCTCAGCTACATGAGAGGACCTCATGACGAGTCATTTCGGAAGTAAGAGCAGATCTTGGCTTATTTTGGTGTCAGTAGCAAAATTCTTGCAATGTCAACAGCCAAGATTCAGCCTGTGGGGGAGAAAGGGCAAGGATGGGCTTTGCAAGAATGCTTGTTCCTAGGCTGGCTTTGCTTGTGTGGAAACTAATTCCTGCTGGAGTAGATATCTAAGCTCCCATGCTTTGGGCAAATGATAGTGTGCATGGCTAAAGCTGCACCCCCTCAAAGCTGCTGCTTGCTGAATTCACTCGTTGTATGCTACTTGCAAGAGTAAACCACAGTTGACAGAAAAGATGTGGGATAAGAAAATAAAACTAAAATGAAATAGGAATAATAGCTTTGATAAATATGAAGCAAACATTTGCTGCTGTTAGAAAGGAAAGGTGGTTTTCCTCTGCACACTGGGCCTAAAACGGTGGGGTTTATTGTTTCATTTGAGACAGAAAGTAAAACAAAAACATTTCAGTGGGAAAGAGAGAACAGGAAATAAAAATATAAGAACATGTTATTTCTGTCTCTCTCATCACAAGCACAGCTAGAGAGCTCCCACCCCTGGTGGGAGCTGCTGCTTTGCTTGGACTGCAGATGGGAAAGTCTGGTCTAGGCGGCACTTTCCCTAAGTGACCGAGTTTCTGGTTTGCCCGCCCTTTCATGCTAATGTTCCCAGCTGCTCCTTGGAATCAAGGGTGGAGAGGACAACGATGTTGAAAATCTCAGATATCAGTGCCTTTTACTTTGCTCAAAGGTCCAAAAATTTTGAAGGCAACTGTAGATGCAGGTGCAAGACCCTGGGGGATTTTCCTAATGCCGAATCTGAACTTCCTCCACCAGGGTTGTTATTTTTTGTCCATCTCCTGGTTGGAGATTGTTGTTGCCTTAAAGTGCCTGAAGATCAGGCAGGTGACCACCCCACTAAAGGTGATTGTGGTGCACGTGTGAAATGAGAGGGGTCACACCAGTAGCCCCAGTGTCCCCATGGGCAGTTCCTCTCTTTTCCCCCTCGCACGGGGCTGACGCCGGCCCCGCTGTCCCGCAGCCGGGCTGGGCGCCTGCTACGAGCACGAGACGCGCCTCGTCGAGGACCTCTTCAGGGACTACAACAAGGTGGTGCGCCCCGTGGAAGACCATCGCGACGCCGTCGTCGTCACCGTCGGCCTGCAGCTCATCCAGCTGATCAATGTGGTACAGTATGGGCGGGTGGTGGATTACATGGTGTCACCAAGCGGGGTCATTCCCACAGGAAATGGTCTCTCTCCCTTAATTGTGATGTTTACTGTAACTTCTTCATTCCTGCTCCCCTCTTTTCTCTTCTGTTTTTAAGGACGAAGTAAATCAGATTGTAACAACGAATGTACGTCTCAAACAGGTAACTCGAAACGTTGCTAAGCCCTTCATTCTGGTATAAATAAGCACAGTAGATGCAGCCAGGAATGAACTGCTCTGTTTTGATTCCTGAGGCAGCTTGGGCAGATGGCTCAGATAATAGAGTATTTCTTCATTCCGGACTCTTAAAAGTAAAGTCCACAGAACACTGAGATCCTTTGGAAAAGAGTTTTGCCCATGAATGTTCTTTTTCTGATACGTCAAACAGCAAGCTTCTGGTATACGTATTTTGGATTTGTTTGTTTTTAAGCCAAAATTTTAATTTGTGTAAAATACCACCTAGGGGGTAGTGTGCGTTTATGCTTATCTGTGAATCCCCAAAACAAGAGCTAAGTATTTCCAGGAAATATTAAAACTACTTCCAACCATATTGAAATGCATTCTTGTTGGTTAAAACTTTTCCCCTTTAGCAATGGACAGATGTCAACCTAAAATGGAATCCAGAAGACTACGGTGGTGTCAAAAAAATCCGCATCCCATCCGATGACATTTGGCGCCCAGACCTTGTTCTTTACAACAAGTAAGGAGTGATAACCATTTGGGAAGGAAGGGGGATCTCTGCCCTTGGTAGCAGTTCAATGAATTGGACTGGGGAATGGATGGCCGCAACCCGAGGGCTGTTTCCTGGTGTCTTTCCTTAATCCTGCTGCAGAGCAGGCTCCTCCACACGTGCAGAGCTCAGAGCTGAGTAGAGTTAGGCTTTCTCAAGACAGTCAGATTTCATGCGGGCCAGCGTATCGCATGCCTCAGAGAGGGCTTTTCCATGGGGGAGCATGGTGAGGTGGGGGAAAGGAGGTTATCCACAGCCAGGGAAATTCATTAGGGTTTATGCCTGCACTGGCAAGCAAGAAGGAGACTGCTATTTAGCAAAGAGAACAGAGCAAGAGATCTCAGGTATCAAGAGAGGACTAAGACGGTAACAGTAGGTCAATACAGAAAAGAAAGCACAGTCTCCTTTGAAAACATTTGACTGCCTGCTGACTTTGGGTCTAAAATTCCTAAGTTTTGTATCAAGTTTATCAAGTTTTATATCAAGTATATCAAGTTTTTGTATCAAGTATATCATCATAGTCCAGTTTTCTAGCCAGTTATTTCAACATGACCACTCTGCCCAGTGTCCTTCCCTCCACAACTGCTTCAGACAGCCCTCTACTGTGATGATGTTGGTCATGCTGTCCATACTGCTGCTGATGTCCTTTCTCCTTTCGCAGTGCAGATGGTGATTTTGCTATTGTTAAATACACCAAAGTCCTGTTAGAGCATACAGGCCTCATCACCTGGACCCCACCGGCTATTTTTAAAAGTTACTGTGAAATTATAGTCACACACTTCCCATTTGACGAGCAGAACTGTAGCATGAAGTTGGGCACTTGGACATATGATGGTACAGTGGTTATTATTAACCCGGTAAGCAATAATTTTGTAATTGGGGAAAGAAGTAAGGATCTGGATATAGTTTTAGGGAAATCTAAGATTTCATATGTAATTTCTTCTTATATTACTGCCTGCTTTAATTTTCTTATTTTTTGAGAGGTGGTTCTTTCTGCTCATGATTTTCCATTTACAAGGACTCTGTTCTTGTCTCCTCAGGGATGTTCCCTATCTCTATCTATTTCATCAGCCTTTCTCTTTAGTTGACTCTCCTCTCTGTAAAATATTTAGTTGAATTCTATGTAAAAGGCAATATTCTAAAGCAAAATAACATAGAAAAGAATGATTGCTTTTCTCACAAAAATGGATGAAGTGCTCAAGCTATCGATCATCCTCTTCCTAAGTGAATGCCAAGTTTTGGGTTGGTTCAGAACATCTAACATTAAGAATTTTTATTTTTGCTGCCAGGAGAGCGATCGCCCAGATCTGAGCAACTTCATGGAGAGCGGCGAGTGGGTGATGAAGGATTACCGGGGCTGGAAGCACTGGGTTTACTACGCTTGCTGCCCTGACACCCCCTACCTGGATATCACCTACCACTTCCTCATGCAGCGCCTGCCTCTCTACTTCATTGTGAACGTCATCATTCCTTGTCTGCTCTTCTCCTTCCTGACTGGGTTAGTCTTTTATCTACCCACAGATTCAGGTATGTGAATGCATTTGCTCTGATGCCATGAAAACTGATCTAACAAGTTGTTGAGAAGTTCTGAGAACTTGAAGTCGCAGCCAAATCTGGGGGCAGGAGCTGCTCAGCTCTTACTAAAAATCAAACCTTTCAGCTCACAATACTAGTTTTGAATATTCTGTAAATGAAGAGGAGGCTCTGGAAACTGAAACCACTGCTATCTAGATAAACTGGACTGATTTCCCATGGAAATCGCTGTCTGACTATTCAGTCAACTTCAGTGAAATCTGGATTGGGCTAGTTCATTTTCAAACCTTGTCCCTGGGGTGTTCAGTCTGTTAGCAGGTCACCCAGCAAGTGAGCACGTACGAGTGACTAAGGCACTTCTGCACCGTGATGGAGCCCAGAGCTGGTTCTGCTGTTTTCATGCACAAGCTCATTTGATACGGACAGTAGCTCTGTTCTCTTCTGGCTGCCCACATGTCCCTCCAGAACAGCGCTCTCCTGGAGAAAAGAACTTGCAACCATTTCCAGTGCTGCATTAATTTTTACTTTGTACTGGAAATCTGCCTTTAAACTCCTTCTGCAAAAGTCTTTCTAGAAAGTTTTCTACCAAGAAGCACATAAAGTGCAACTGGATAGATGATAGATGGGTGAATCACATCTTATAGTTTGGTTTTGACATCCGTTCTTACCGGAAGATCTCACATCTAAGTTCAGGTGTCAGATATGAGTCCGTCTGCCCACTCAGCCCAGCGTGAGTTGCCAGAGAGCGAGGCAAATGAGCCTGCAGGAGATTGGCTCCAAGGAGCGAGCACTGATCGGGTGCATACATCTCTCTGTTCAAAATCCACAGCCCGTGAAGTGATCTCAGCAAGTAAAAGCAGCAAACTTTCCACACTCATCATCTGTCTCTCAATCTAGTCATGCCCGGTGATCTATTTATTTATTTATTTAACCGTAATGCTGGAGCTGATCCTGTCTCAAGCTCGTTTGGCCCATCTAGCTACTTGCTTTGGACACTAGAAGAGATAACGGCATTCTGGGTGCACACGGATTTACATGTGCAAACAGCCATCACCCACGTCCTATTTTCTCAAACACCACCTCTATGCTGCATGATAGGAACAGCAGCAGTATCATCTTTGATTTTTTTTTTTCTTTTTTTAAATGGCAGGTGAGAAAATGACTCTCAGCATCTCTGTTCTGCTGTCCCTGACCGTGTTCCTTCTGGTCATCGTGGAACTGATTCCCTCCACGTCGAGCGCGGTGCCTCTCATTGGCAAATACATGCTGTTCACGATGGTGTTCGTCATCGCTTCCATCATCATCACGGTCATAGTCATCAACACCCACCACCGCTCCCCCAGCACCCACACCATGCCGCAGTGGGTCAGGAAGGTGAGCTGCTCGGCTCTGCGTGCTCCTGTTTTCCACTGAGTGTTTCCTTGGCAGGAATCGGGGAAGAATCATGGATAAACCTCTCTTGGCACAAGAGCTGCTGCTCACAGCTTAGCTGTGTGTCCAGGCATGCCAAGTTGCTCCTTTACCCAGCAAAATTGCCCACTGGGATAGAGCCTTGCAGGGGCTAAATGAGGTGAAACTGGGCAAAGAAATGAAAAAGAAATGGCTTTGAGTGTAGCTTGCCCACGTTACTGACCTGATGCTCCACCAGAGCGGGTGACGCTGCTGCCGGACGATGGCCAAGCTCATCCAGGCGTCCGGCTGCGGAGCGCTGGAGACAGCCGGCGGGATGAAGCTTCCCGCTTCTCAGAACACAGCTCAGCGAGAGCCACTGTCTGCTCTGTGGTTTCCATTAAATCCTGTTACTCCTCAGGCCTTGGGAAGCAGAGAGGCCCTCGCCCACCAGTAATTGGTAATTGGGCACCACAGAAAAATGGGAGGTGTGTTGTTAAACCAGAGGGGAAGGACCAAAGAGGGCCAATTAGATCATTCTTTCCTTTTTTTTTAAGCCTGCCTCTGTTCATATTAAACCATGCCATGAAAAGTAGTTTGTTTTACAGATTCTTATGCCTTCTAAGGCTGCAGTTTTCACCAGATTTGCTTTGCAGCATGAAAAACCTCCTGCAGAGGAGATACTTTGATCTGGAAGAGTCTTAGAGCCTCTATTGCTCTATGGGAAATTATTGTAAACCTGATGTGCCCCTATAACAGAAGGCTTTACAATAGCTAGGTTAAGCATAAGCAACCAAAAAAGATTCTTTGTAGCCCAAGCTTCAAGACAGCCGCGTAAGCACGGCTTACATGTTCCAAACAGGACAGAACCAATCCCAGGATGTCAGGTCACGTCGGCCCAGGGTCCAGGCTGGGCCAGAGCCTGCCCCATCTCATGGAGATGCTGGCCATGCGGTGGGGTGAAATTGTTTCCAGAAAACATATGACAGTCTGTGCACGATCCAAGCTGCCCAGGCTGTGAGATGAGGAGAGCGGCAGCGCGGAGGCGGCACGCGGGTGACGCCGTGCGAGGAGGAGCACGGGGAGCTCTCGTGTTTGCTGAGGAGCCACCACGCGGCAACTTTCTTCTGCCGCTCTGTTTTCAGGTCTTCATTGACACAATCCCAAACATCATGTTTTTCTCTACGATGAAGCGGCCATCCAGGGATAGACGAGACCAAAACACTTTCTCAGAAGATATCGATATTTCTGAAATTTCCGGGAAACCAGATCCTACGCCCGTCAATTTCTACTCCCCACTTATCAAAAACCCAGATGTGAAAAATGCTATAGAGGGAATCAAGTACATTGCGGAAACGATGAAATCAGACCAAGAATCCAATGATGTAAGGCATTTTTTGTGCATGATGCATTTCTTGCTTTTAAAATATTACATCTTATTTTTTGGCAAAATATCTATATCTCACAAAAACACTCCAGACAGAGTTTCGGCTTTAACTGGAGACAGTCTCCTCCCCCTGGCGCAGTCCACAAGGAGCCATGTATAATAGTCACAGATGGCAATTGAATCCTGGCCAAAAAAAAAAAAAAAGAAAGTAGCACTGCTGAAGTTTTCTAAATGTGATATTTGAAGCCGGGGAGATGGAGTGACTGTAACTAGCTAAAGCAGTTGGAGCAGCCTGCGGCAAGGCTCCAAAATGCATTAGGTGTTACATGCAGGCCACCTCAGGCAACCCTCTATTTCCTCTTGACAGCCAGGAGGCAAGCCCTAGGGCAAACTCAGCAGAAATAGTTATATTTAAAAAATCTTAAATGCGATTTTCCGGTTTCAGTAAGGTTTTATTTCATTATGTCTCAATACAAATAGCCCCTGCAAGCGGAGCATGTCATGAGCTACTCTGGTTACAGGCTTTTTCCATGTTGCAAGCCAAAGTAAGGATAAATGCGTGTGCAGATGCAGATAGCAGCACTCGCCAGGAAAACCTAGCTCTGTCTCATCCTGGCATGTTCGCCACAATCAATCCCCTTTTTTATTTCAGTTAATGTAGCTCACATAGCTTTTGAATGGATGATTCAGTATCAGGAGTTCATGTTTTTAAATGATGCCAGATAGATCTTGCTGAGATTCGGATGTCTAGAGACTGAAGCTAGGGAGAACATCCTCTGGGACAGTATTTAGGCCTATATTGTTGGGATAAAAAGAGGCTTTTCTTTCACAGAGCTAAAACCTAATGTCACGGTGTTTGTTCCCATGGACAAATTCCAGGAGCCTGTGAAAAAATGCTGGCTCTGGGTGACTCCAATGCCTCTCTGTAGCTAGCGTGTCACCTGCAGCCAGACTCCTTGACTCAGGGTCCCTTGGGCTTTGGTTCCTCCTGTGCTTATGAAGAGACTCTTCAGTTTAACATCACGTGCCCTCTATGGCCATAGAGCCCAGTTGTTTGGGACATCTAGGCAGCACCGATGTCGCTTCCAGATGGCTTTGAAAGACAAGTTCCTAAATAGCTGAAGCTTGTGGTTTCTGAAGAGTGAGGGTTCCCTGCATTCACCTATGAACTCCCTAACACAGCACTTGATTATCAGTGTCCTGCAGATAACCTAAAACATCCTCCCCTACCCATGGGGCAACAAAGGCAAAAGCAGAGACAGGCCGAGGCCCAAGCGCACGGCTCCCTAGGGCAGGGTTGCAAGGTGATAGTCCTGCACTTTGTCCCAAGCTGCTCTTTCTCCTGGTACCGGGATTCCACATAAACTGCTTGCTGAAAATGCTGCCTCAGAGCAAGCGCTGTGCAAATGCTCCCAAGGGGAAAAGGTGGTCCCAGACCTTAGCACCTCGAGGCTGAAAGGAAGGACTACAGCTAAACTGCGAGCTACGCGGGTACCCTCAAAACACATATTTTTGCTTTCTACTTACAGTAGAGCTCAATTTCAAAAGGAAACAACTCAACCAAAACTTAAGCTTTCTATAATTTATTTTAAATGTATAATTTATTTTAAATGTAAATCACCAAATTGTTTGGGGTTTTGAACACTTTAGTTTTGAAATTTGTATTTCTCGGCCTTTCTGAACCACTCTTCCAGTTCTGAAAAAAAAATGAGGAGGGATTTCTTTGCATGATAATGGAAATAAGAAAGAATCTTTCTATCGTTCAGGATAGGAGAATCCAAAAACATAGAACAAACAGTTCTGCGGAGGTTGTAACCATCTCCTTTCTTTCTTCCCCAGGCTGCAGAAGAGTGGAAGTTCGTTGCAATGGTGCTTGATCATCTTCTCCTCGGTATTTTTATGCTAGTTTGCATTATTGGAACATTAGCTGTCTTTGCTGGTCGCCTCATTGAATTAAATCAGCAGGGATGAACATGAAATTGGAACCGCTTGCTGCCCTAGCCAGCATCTGACACGGCCATCAAAACCTGGCCACCCTCGGGAATTTTCACAGGCAGGAACCAGTCCTCCCGGGAATGGGATAATAAAATGAAGAGTTCCATACTCAGCACATCTGAGCTGCTGCTTGGTGATTTCACTGCCAGAAAATACGGCTTTATGTTACTGGTAGACTGAATGGCTGTAAACCAGGTTTTGATCCATTTTAGCAGTTATTAAAAATGTTGATGTGTTAATAGGATTGTTCAGCTTTATAACCTGCAGGTGCACAGGTTTACCTGGCTGCCGGAAAAAGCCATGGCCTGCCCCTCTCCTCGACCTCCCTGTCCTTGCTGCAGGGGAGCGGAGGCACCGAGGTGCAGCACCCTGCGGAGCGCTGCCAGGGCAGGCTGGAGCGCAGGGATGGAGCTGGTGGAGCCCAAGGCAGCTGAGCTGCAGTGAAACGTTGAGCTGCAGCTCGCTCTCGTGGCCGATCGCAGCGTTGCTGCCGCTCTCCAAAGCCTTGAAGCAAATATTCAACACGGGCAGCAAGCCTATGTTTGTTTTAATAATGCAATATGAGAATTAAGCCACTGCTGCCTATTCTTCTCTAAAAGGGAGTGAGAGATGTGGGGCAGCTGATACCAGTCACTTGCTTTCCTAACTAGCTGTCCAGGGTAACAGGGAGATCTGTGAATAACTCGCTGGGTGTTTGATGAAATAACTTGTATTATGTTAATGCTGTCCTACAGGAGGGGTCACATCTGCAGTGACAGGGAGGAGAAATGCTCTGTAGGGCAAACTGGGGATATTTCAGTGCCTGCCGGGCTGCACTGCGTAGCGCTGGCGGGCAGCGTTTTGGTGAGCCGCACTCCTAACCATGGCCAACAGTGTGTCTAGGTCAATAGATCATCCGCAACGCTCTGCTCGGCCTTACAGTTTTGATGATGATCATCTCTGCCTCCCCGGACGATCATTACGCCTTCAAGCCGTTGCAGAAGATCTATGCTGGGCTAAACCTCTGCTGACAGCAGCAGGGCCGGCCGCAGCGCTCACCCGCAGCGCGCAGCCCCGCGATGCGGGTCCCCACGCGCCATGGGCTGGGACAGCACCCGCGACCTGCTCTGTGGGGGACCAGGGCTGGCACGGGAAGGACCGAGCAAACCCCTTAATGCATTATTGCATTGCTAAATGCGTTTAATGCATTTAATGCATTTAGCATTAGAAACAACCAGAATGTGAGGTGACGCTGTGAGCACCCACAGCACCCTCCTCCTCGGGCCTCTGCAGCACACGCAGGGCCGGTGTGGAGCCTCGCGCCCCGAGTGCCCACGCGATGCCCACGAGCCCCTCGCCAGCTCCGTGACACTCGCACGGCCTCTCTGACCTCTGCTCCAGGCTCTCCTTCCTTACAGCACCAACATTCCCTGTTATTAGGATCTGTGCGCTGAAACCCTTATTCACCCTTATTACGTAAGGACTATTCCTTCTAATTCCTTCTAATACGTATGTCTGTATATCTGTAACTAACAATTTTCTTCATATACAAATGAAAGAAGAGGATCATCCCCAAGTTTCTCTAAAAGGTGTCGGAGTGATGAATCCCCAGCACCATGAGGCAGATGTGAGTTGAACGCCTGCTGCGGGACAGGGGTGGGCAGGGGTCATTCCGGCAGGGACAGCGCTCCGAGCAGTAACTTGCCCCTCTTTTAACTGCCGACTTCTTGCTATTAAAGCGCTTCACTCTGGTCTTGTCTATAATACCCTATATATGTCCTTAACAGAACAGCTCTCTGGAACTTCTCCAGCCTATTTTTAAGTCTGAGTCTCTTTCTGATTTTTAAACAATATTGGCAATTAACTTTCCCCTTCTCGTCCCCTTTATAACCTTCAGCTACTTTTTGCTGCGCCATGGATATTTCCCTCTCAGATATGCATCCATCCCAAATCTCTCTCTCCTTTAGCACTTGCATGTTCAGGAGACCTGACCGCTCAGGGCGGGTTGTTTGCTCTGAATTTGGGTAAGTTCATTACACCATAACACTTCCAAGAGAGCATTTTCACCTCCACGTGAGTCTGCAATCAGAAGCTGCTGCTGCTGTTCTCCATAGTCGCTAGTCAGATGTGCTAAATTTCGTGGCCTTAATTCTGTCTCTTCAACTGGCTACATCTTGGCTTTGTAAAACACAGCTGAGTTGGAGCTGATCAACAGGAGGAGCATGGAAAAAGGCATTTGCTTACCTCTAAAGGCTTGGTCATGAGTTTGGATGTGCCGGATCTGATCAGTCACCACAAACCAGCGTTTGTGTCCTGAAAGCTCTTGCCCCGGACCTGATAAAGCATCTCAGCCTCAAGTACGTGGAGAATTATTGAGATTATTGTTTCCAGCAACAACTTCTCCGCTTGTCTCCGGGATATAAGTCTCCACCAAGCCCCATGCCGAGAGGTGTGAAAGCAGCACCGGTGTCATCGGCGTGCTGAGTCAGCGGCTCCTGTCTCCCCAGCCATGGGGTGCGGGAACGGGGGGGTGAAGGAAGGTGTGTGAGGCAGGGCTGCAGGGTGCATGACACTGTGCTGGTAATGGCATCCGAAGGAAGCAGATTATGCCCCAGAAAAGTTTCTTTCCTGGTATGGTGGCCAGGGAGATGTCACGGTTCAAGTCACCGTTAGTTCAGCACAACAGTAACACTCTTGGCACTAGATACATTTACAAGGTGGCTATACTGGGCTCCAGGCACAGGACCTCACTTCTTTATATGTTAACAAGGCCTAGATAAATCCTAGCACAGCTTGGCCTACGTTTGGGGTAAAAATTCTCTGCCTTTTCCCTAAAAATAGAAAGTCTGCAGCTTGTTGTAATTGTGAAATTAGTACAAAGTCTCCCAAGCTGCTGTCTGATGAATGCTTCACATCCATGGACTCCTAAGAAACCCCTGGAGTATCCCTTCCCCTTTCCGGGAATCAAAGTCCATCTGCAGCCCGGGAACCATGAACTGCTTCACACAAGATTTTGAATTGCTTCACAAGAGATTTGGACTACACTTCAACACCTGATCCGGCATGAAGGACAGTGCAGAACAAGGACGGGGCCCTTCCCGGTGCCCAACGTGCCAGGAGCCGACCCACGAGGGGACAGCAGAGGGTCCGCAGGGCGGCGCGGAGCTGCGGAGTCACCGCGATTCCCTTTCCAGCGAGGGCTGCTCTCCTCCCCTCAGCCCTGCGCCCCGGGGGGCACCAACAGGCGATGCCCCAAGTAATGCCCCAAGCACAGTGATGCAAAACCAGAGGTTTTAAATAATTTATTAACCAAAGTTTTCTCTCTTAGGTTCGGGGCAAAGGCAGCAGACTGTTGCTTGTCTGGCAAAGTGATCTCTACGTAAGTGAGCTAACTGAGGCAAGAAGGACAAATCCCTCCCGAGTTATCATGGGGGGCAGGGGGCGCATAATTGACCTTCCTGTACCTCTACAGACTGCAGATCTTAACGGAGGAGACCCCGGCACCTCCTTCCCACCGTTCAATGACACTCTCGCACTGCGGTGCCGCCTCCCCAGGCTGCGGGGCCCACGTGCTGCCCTCGAGGCCAAGGCGGGCCGTGGGGAGCAGGGGCGCTGGGGCAGCTCCGCGGGCGGCAGCCGCGCTCCGAGCACAGGCTGCTCCAAGGCCTTGGGGACCGTTCTCTCCCAGGAGGATGGAATGATGCGGGGAGGATGAGGCAGTGCACGGGCCGTGTTTCACTGGCACAACTCGCTGCCGTGGGCCCTCGCGGAGGCCGAGGGGCTGCCAGCAGCCACTGACACAGGCAACGACCTGGGCGAGCAGCGCAGAGCCCCCGCACAGCTCAGCGCACAGCATAGCTCAGCACGCAGCGCCCCCCATCCCTCCCGCCGCGTCCTGGGGTG
>NW_020456121.1:3110410-3145581 GCF_003342845.1 Nothoprocta perdicaria
CCGCAGCCGTTCCCGCGCCGGGCCCCCTCTTCCCCGCGCCCCCGCGGTGGCCGCGCGCGGGACGGAGGGCGGCAGTGGCCGCCGCGCCCAGCCCGGGTCCCTCGGAGCTGCCCCGCTCAGCTGGCGGCCCTGCCCGCGTGTCCCGGGCCGTGGGGCGCGGGGGCTGCGCGTGGGGCAGGCTGCGTGCGGCCCCACAGCGCGCCCTGCCACAGGAGCTGCAGCCTGCGGGGTCCCTCGCAGCCTTCCCCCCTCAAATGCTTTGACCCGCCGTGAATGCCAGGGTGATGTTTATGGCTTTGTAGTTCTGAGTCTTTGGAGACAAATGAAGCGGCTCTCGGCCGTCAGAGCGAGCTCTCGGGGGCGTTCTGGAGGAGTCAAGTTAAGGAACTTCAAGTAAACAACGTTAAGGCTTTGGCTTGTTTCCCCATTTCTCTGTGCACGCTGCTCTCGTGGCTGCACTTCGTCTTTTAAGAAAAACATGCTCTGCAGCGCGGGTACATGTCACTTCTCTAGAAGTTCATGTTCTTCAAACTATTTTTTTTTTTTTATTTAAGCGAAATAATGCAAAGTTGTCTGTCAGGTTGGGTGTGTTTATTCAGGAGCCCCCTATTGGACACTTTTAAATCACTTTTCTGTGTAGTGTCCTGCAAGGAAAGGGCTGCCATAAGTCCTTGACTTGAAGAGCTGTTAGTCTTGAGCTCTAGAAAACGGGCAGTGTGTCCTGCTCCTCTTTGTCTTGAGTTTGTTTCGTTTCTGTCTTCCTTCTGATGACCAGTTACCCCCTTCAAGCCTGTTTTTTTTAGAGGCACAGCGTGGGGATATAAGCTGGCTTGTCTGAGTGCTTGGCTGTGCGCATTGCCCATGAACTGCTCCCACCTGGTGGCTTTGCAGCTCGGGAGCCTTGGTGTCCAGAGGGCTCCGGAGATCTCCGCAGGAGCGCGGGGGAGCTCGCCCAGATACCGCGCTTCCTTCCTCGGTGAAAGGTGCCGCCTGCGCTCAGACCTCGGGCAGAGGGTGGAGGTTGACGTGCTTGTTCCTCTGCCTAAGCGGCAGTCCGCTCCTCGTGCAGCGCGAGGAGCGCGGAGCTGGCCCCTGCCCTCCGCTCTGCTGCAGCCCACGAGGGGAAGGGCCGTGGAGGAGGAAACGCAGCTGCTGCAGCGCCCCGCTGCCCTCTGTGCGGCGAGCACGTGAGCGGGGACAGCGCGGCACAGCTGCACACGGACAGGAGGACGTGTAGAAACCCCTGCCACAAAATCTGCTCGTTGGGAGAGCACCCCGGAGCAAGTGATACACAGCCATATTGTTAGAGCTCTATTTTTTATTTTCCCCTTTTAATAAGGGTCCACACTATTGTTCCTCCACAAAATGTTGTGTTTAGTTCTCCTAGCACTGTGTTTCTTAGTGTCCTCTGACTTTGAGCTGAGCAGGATGTTGTCCTTGGTGGCTGCCTGTCAACTGTGTAGATCTTGATGCTGCCGTAAGAGTGGTTATTTCCATAATTGGTTAAGGCAATAGGGAGATACGTAAAGGCAGATACACACTAGTTCCTGTAGTGGGTCTGCATTAGCATGTGAGCAATGTGGGGCAAGGATGGTCCCCAGAGGATGCAGTTGTGCTGCCGAGGCGGAGCTGAGGGAGCTCTGCCCATTCCCATCCCTCCCACAGGGATGTTGGTGTCTGCTGTCCTGCCACTCATTCCTTCCCCTGTGCCAGAGCATTGAGCCCCATCTCAGCTGCTTGTGAGGCTGTGCTGCACAGGTTATGGTTGTACAAATGTCCCATGTCAATCCTGTGTGGCCCCTTTCTCCCTCTGTGTGATACTGCTCATTCCAGTGAATGGGGATTAAAGCAGTGTCAACCCTCCACGTTCTCTCTGGTTTCTCTTGCTGCCTTAATGTTTCTCCTGCAGTTACGACTTCTACGATGTTATGTTACTCTCAAAGAGCATCAGACAGCAAGGTGTTGTGCTGTTGAAAGCTGCTAGCCCTTCCTCTTTCTTGATGAGAAGTCCAGAGTTGTCACTAAACAGTATCAGGACTTTAGAGCTAGTACAACAGAGGCAAAATTGAAAGTGGGTGTCTAAAGCAAGGTATTTGCTAGGAAAAGGGCATCTCCCACCTGTGACACGTGTGTGCCTTCACATCAGATGAGTTTTAGACCCTTCTCGGTGGAGAGGCTGCTGAGATGCAGGAGCTGATCAGCTCTCTCTGGGAAGGAAGCAGCTCTCCAGGGCTTGCAGGATACGAAGTTCTGGTGACTGTCAGATTTCAGCCTGGCTTCTGTCACCACCACGCTTCTCATGAGGAAGAAAAGAATGTTAGTTAGGTTAGTGCTGCCTGGCAAATGTGACACCGTTTGTAGGACTCCCTTAGAGGCACCTATGTTCTTCCTGGTGCATATACGCTCTAGTAAAGCATCTTCGTGCTGCCACCAGCCCTCAGGAATTTGCTATGCTCTTGACTAGCTTTTAATGTCCATCAAGATAATGGACTCACGTACTGGAACCGTGAGAAACATGCAGTAAAGAGTGAGGGTGGGAAGGGAAATGTTAAAGAAAGCCTATGCTCTTGCCAACACAAACTAGTTCATTTTTGACCGTAATTAAAATAGATTAACTCTTGTAAAATTTAATATCTATTTAAAAGCTTTTGTATTCTTTCCACTAATTTCTCGTATTCTTGGCTCTTGATGTTTTTTTGCCTTGCTTCCCGTGGTGCACTCTGATACCTCATGTACTGGGCCTGCTATAGAGAGAGTCTCTGGGGTATCTTGGTTCAAAAGGAGTAGCTGTAGTTGCGTTTGGTGGGGAGGGGGATCAGTTCTCCCAGGAAAAGGAAGTGGCTCTTATTTTGGTGGAGCAGATGAGGACAGCACCAGAGATGAGAGCACCAGGAGGAGCAGTAAATCCTCCAGGCTCCTGTTCATTCTCTGTGCCACTGAGTATGCAATTAGCAACTGATCTGTTACTTGGTTCCTTACTTCAAAGGGTGTGTGTGTAAGATCTGTCTACTATTGAATAGCAATTGCTGATAGTTGACAAATAGGCCTGGGAAGTGATTATTAGGAATGAAAGCTAACAAAGCTTCCATAACCATGCTTTGGTAGAAGGTTTGCTTAAAATATTTTTGGATGTTGCAGTGACCAGTGTGATAGTGTGTAATACCAGCCACTGGAGCGTGGTGTGTTGACTAAAAAGGTCTGCCTTCTTCCCATTTGAACAGTGCGACCTCAATAGACTTATTCTCTGAGCGCAGCTGTTGGAATAGCACAGACAGTACTTGCAGAAAACGGACCTGGGTATCTGAGGAGGAGGAAGGGGGAGGAAGCCCCCCTGTAGTCCAGCTACCCTGATTGTGCTCTGTTGTGATGCCTTCCAAGCACAGCGTGGCTGCTGCCAGGCTGGAAGTGAAATCTGAATCTTAGGAGGATTTTCAGTGGAATTAACCCCGGCTGTCGGGACGCTCAGACACACAGTGGACACTTGATGCTGCCGCGCGGGCGCTGGCCTGAGCGCGCTGCTGTCCTCGGGCCCTGGCGTCCCTGCTCCCTGCGAGCCGTGCTGGGCCTCTGAGGCTGGAGGTGCCAATAGTGAGGGAGGAGTTTCCTCAAAATCGGAGGCACCAAAAGTTCAGGATAAAAAGTTTCCTTATTCCTGGAAGGAGATAAACAGGAAGCATGAGGAGTAGCGCTGTAAAAGTCTCTTCTGCAACATTCAACTGTGTCATAACCTCTTTCTAGGAGTCTCTGCGTTTGGTTCCAATTATGCTTTGGGTTTAAACTGTTTAATTTGGTGACTCTATAAGCTACTGATGTTGCGGGAAGAGAAAGCTGCTCATATTTAAGCTGCTTATGTGGCACCCATCATCTTTATCTGTGATGTGTGTGTGTGTGTGTGTGTGTGTGTGTGTGTGGCTCTTGCCATTTGCTTCTGGGGCTCTGCCTGCGTGCAGAGCTCTCCTGTCTGCAAATGCTCATTTTCATGGGTGGGCTATCTGCCCCATTTGAGCCCAATTTTAGTCTTTCTCCTACCAGAGAATTTACAGGATAATCTTCGACTTTTCCCTCCATTTAAAAATAGATAAAAGCTATTAGCTACTTCAGCTGTTGTGAAATAGGTAGCGATGATTCTCCTGTGATCATTTTGGGAAATAGGTTCTCTTTTTTTCCCTCCACTCTTTCCTTGTAATGTTTTGTCAAAAGCTGTTTGTAATAATGCTGAAATTCTTCTGCAACAAAAAAAAAAAAACCAACAACAACAAACAAAGTGGAGCAGACTTAGTGATTTTTCCTGAACATAACAGGTCCAGAGGTGAAACCTCTGAAGAAATGTCACTTGTTCTTATGTTTCTGACAAAAAAAAACCCAGCTAGATCCTCCATAGTGGGAGTAGCCAAGCACTGAAGCCATCTGTCCAGAGATGCTGTGGAGTCATTCTTGAAGATGCTTCCACCGCAAGAGGATGCGGCCCAAGCAACCTGTTCAGCTGTAGTGGTCCCTGCTCTGAGCTGGTGGAGAGCAGCTCCCTCTTGGAAGTCCCTGCAGTGACTCTGGCCCCGTTCTGCACTCCTCTATTGCTGCATGAGCACGGAGGCTGAGGTCAGTCACCAAAACACCTGGGAAGAAAAATGGTCTCAAAATATCAAAAAATGGCCTTGAGGTCTGAATCTGGAGTCTGAATCATGTCTGGAAGTGGAGTGAGCAGAGAAGGGCCCTGTGGGCGGGCTGCTCTGCCCGGGTGCTGGGCTGACAGCCACTAGCCTTAGTGAAAAGATGGGGTCTTTCGACATAAAATACCCTTTCCTCCACTCAACTACTTTCAGAGCACTGAGAAACAGGCTGCTTTTGCCCTCTGAAAATTCTTTTTTTTGATTTTATCTGAGCATTTTAATTCTGAAGGAATAGTTTGTTGCATTTCTTCTTTTAGGAAACAGAACATTAGATCTGGAAAAGAATTTGGTGAAATAAGGACAAGAGCTGCAATGGAAATTTTTAGAAAGTGATGTTATTCCCAGTTTGCTGCATAACAATCCCTTCTTTTTGAGAGAGGAAAAGAGCAAAGGAAGTTAGACACTGAATCCAAGACTGACTCTGTTTAAGAGAAATAAAAATCACTTAAAGTTATATTTATGTGGAAGTAAAGAAGAAAACAGGTCAGCATTTTCAAGAGTGCAGTAGAAGGAGTTAAACTGGGTTAACGGCATCTGTGTTTCAAATCCCAGTGCTGCGAACAAGGCACCATTCAGATCTTTGGTTATAAGTTATGCTGGATTCCTTGTGCTCTGTTGGTTTGAATTCTATTGAGAGAAGGAAAAAAAAAAAAATCATAGATTTTTAAAAAAGTCAATGCTCTTGTTTCAGTAGCTTGTTTTTGAAGTGATGGAGGAGGATTCTTCTCTCCCTTTTTTTGTCTAGCACTTATGCAGGTCATCTGCTAATTATTAGCAGCTGTGAAACTATTGGGTTACATAAGCGTAACTAAAGTCAGCGAAGCCTTGCATCATTCTGCAAATCTGCCCATCACTTGTGCACCAGGACAACAGATTGGGTTTTGTTTTTCTTAAGTTGACATGGGCATCTAAATACAGAGAGGGCATCAGCAGGCACAGAAAGGGGGGAAATCCTTTAAGTCGTGGCAATCGGATACAGTAACTGTGCTGTTTCACGTCGCCAGGGTTGCTGCCCGTGTGCCGCGGAGCTCTGAAGGGAGCTGTGTCCTAGTAAAGCCCGGGACAGCTGGGCCCAGCCCCTGGGCCGTGGGGCTGCCGCCAGGGCGAGCGCGGCGCCTTGGAGCCCCATCGTGTGAGCTCAGTGCCATGGACCACGGAAAGCTGCGCCCGGGGGGCTGGATTAAAGACCAGGGGGACTTTCAGATAGAGCACCCGCAGAGCGAGACGCTGGGGTTTCTCAGCAAGGGGAATGCGTGCAGCAGCGTGTGGGCAGAGCCGGGCCCAGGCTGCCGAGCCGCCTCGCGCCTCCGCGTGCCACCACGTTCCCCTTGCACAGCAAGGGTCCTCTCGCCACACGCGGGCATGTGTGGCATTGTGGCATTGTCTGCCACAAACCACATCAGACTAATGAGCTTTGTGACCCAGGCTGCTGCTCTGTGCTTCTTGTCCGTCTTGCCTTCCCTGCTCCGGGCGTAAAGGAGCTCTGTAGACATGAGACAGTGTAGAAATGGCTCGAGTGCAGGGCTGTCAAACACACAAAATATACAGTTCCTGAAATATTTTTCTTGGAACTTGTTTTACCTTCTTAATATCCAGCAAACAGTGTCCCTGCAGGCCATAGACCCTGCACCAGTGACTTGGAGTTGTGCCCTGGCTGCTTTCTCAAGAAACTACGAGAGGAGTTTGCCCAGCTCTCCTTTCTTTTTACAGCTTCTTTTAGGATCTGATGTGAACCATTAAGTTCACATCAGAACTGCCCTAGATCATTGGTCTCTTTTTCTACCAAATTGTCTCATTAGCTCACCTTACTTTGGCAAAGATCATGGACCTTTACAACAGCCCTCACATTACCCTGGTCCCTGAGGAAGGATGTGCTCTTAAAGGTAGCTTGTAAGCTCCAGCTGCTCTGCTGGCCCTCCAGAGCCATGAGAAGGTGATATGAATCAGGACTGTTTTATAACCCCCTTTTTGCTAAGAGAATTGCTACTGAGCAAAATCAGAGTGTGACCTTTAGTTTTAGTGTCTGTAACATTCAAAATATAGCCTTTCCAAAACAAATGCCCAGATTACTGGGAAAAAAACTCCCTTTTGAGTAATGTAATCAGAGGGGTGACTGGTTTCATAACTGGCATCAGCTGGATAGCGTCCTTATTGGAAAGACATGGGCGAAGCAAGATCCCCTCTGGGAGGGTGTGGGGGGAAGGTATTTTTAAAGTGATTTTTCCCTCCCCCCACCCTGCTTTGGCCCTTCCGATTCCATCTTACAGGTGGGGATGAGGACAGGGTCTGCTCTGCAGGGCACTTTCAATTTGCACCGAGTAATCGTCTCCCTGAGCCACTCATATGAGTCTCTGCTTCCCTGGACCTGCTTAGCTGGCAGGTGAGGAGCCTCAATGCTGGGATTGCTTAAAAAGCCACATGACCTGAGCTCGTCCTGCTCTTGCTCTTCCCGGTTTGCGTGGCCTGTGTCCTGCTGGCTCCTGTTCCCACTCCCTTGACCTTTGTGGGGATGATCTTCCCTGTTCCCTGGGCCAGTGTCAGCTCTCGGCAATGATGTGCTCTCCCCTTCTGCATGGTCGGTCGTGTCCTTGGCCTCCAGCGGTGCCGACCAGAGCAGATGGGCCAGTCCCAGGGAGCCCGCCCGGAGCTGCCCTCAAGCGTGCTTGGAGCAAGCCCGGCATCATCTGCCAGGTGCTGTTATTTACTGGTTTTCTTCTTTCTTGCACATCTTTGCAAGGTAACCAAGGTCCCCAAGATTGATAGCAACTTTTAAAAATTCATACACCATTAAAGAAGTGTTTAGGCACTGACTGAAGCCAAGAGGAAGACAAATGCCCTATAGCTGCTAGGGGGAACTGGAAAATGAGGTGTTCCATTAACTGACAAAGTGCATGAGATGATGGGGCAGGTTCCTTTTTATTCGTTTAAAAACGTGCCAGTTGAACATTTCTGATAATGCAGCTGAATTGCAGGGTAAAACGTTGTGTGCAAGTGGCCAGTACTTAAATGAAAACACTACAGGAATAATATGTGCTTCCAAGGGAAGGAACTGTTATTGTCATCTTCTGTCTTTTGTTACTTAACAAGAAGTTCCCCAGGAAAGCTTCCTCTGGGGAAGGATAATGGATTTAGAGCTATCCACAATAAGAGTCATATCAGGGTGCTCTTTGCCTAGATTGAAACATTTTGTTCTTCTGACAAATGTGGCTTCTCTCTCTCTCTCTCTCTCTCTCTCTCTCTCTCTCTCTCTCTCTCTCTCTCTCTCAAGCACTAGGACTGATTTGGCACCACAGAAGTCATGGTAATGATACTACCTATATACACCACTGTGTCTAGCAGCTTCCAAGGCGTAGGCTGTGCTAACTGGTGTTGGTTTTGTGTTCACTCCAGGCTTTCCGCTGGGAGGTATGGGGAAAGGCAAACGAAGTAGAATGGAAAAATCCTACAAGGGAAAGTGAGGAAAAAATATAGTGTATTTTAACCTTCTTTCCTTTAGCTAAGGATAAGGAAGTACTCCCTGCCATTCAGTAGCTAGGCATGACTTTATGCCCTAGGTAGTGAGTACAGAGTTTATTCTCAGAAATCTTCATTTTGAGGGTAGAGTTTCTCTTTGTTCTTCTCTTCTTTGTTCTTCTAAAGTTCCCGTGCCCTCAGAATCCTCCTTTTAAAGGTCTGCAGTGTTGCTGTGGCTGGAAGGGTTCTGGGGAGGGAAGCCCACCACTTCCCTAGGAGTGCGTGGTGCAATAAGTCTCAGTTCTGTTGAGCAGGATTCCCACAAATTTTAGTTTTGTTTCTGAGTATTTAATGCTGTCAGGATCAGGCCCTTGGTTCTCCATTTCTCAGAGCATATGACTATTAGTATCACTGTAATTTTCCTTAAAGCATCTAGTACCTGATCTTCAGACTTTGCCCCTGGGGGTACTGTCTGTTGCAAGGAAAAGCATTAAATGATGGGATTTTTTTAATGGTTCTTCAGACTATAGATGTCCAAATGGTAAGTCTCATACAGACACAGCTCTGCCAAAGCAGACTTCCAGTTTAAAAGCTAGCACGCCACGCTGCTCTCTGGAATCTGAGAGAACAGTAGTTGTTCCAGTTAGCAAAAGCCCGGAGTTAACTGTGTCCCAAGGTTTGCTGAAGCCTCAGCTGGTGCCATCGTGACACCCAGGTAGGTACAAACAGCCTGTGCAGCAGCCGGGCCCCACTGGCCATGCAAGACTGGGGGAGAGGCACCTTTGGGCCCCCGTGATGGCCCTAATCGCCCTTCGAGCCGCTGCCTCCCCCTCGCTCCGAATCCTTTCCCTGCAAGGGGACCTGCCTCCGCGCTGGCTCTGCTGGGATGTGGCCTGCAGGAAAACTCCACAATGGAGACATTTCTACCCAAATGACCGTGACTAATGTCCTCCTGTCCCCCAAGGAGCTGCTGCTCCCTGCTCTGGGGCAACCTGACTTTTTGAAGCGGGGCAGAAGGGGAAGGGGAGCCCTGCTGCTTTTCTGGTCACTGTTCTCTTAGGTCCCCTGCATGGTGCAAGCTTGCAGGGAAGAAAATGAGCTTAGTCGAACAGAGTTCAGAAATCACTTTGCGCTGTGTCTCTGTTCCTTTAGTAGCCCCTTTGCCTGGCATCAAACCGAGGAGACAGGGTGCATCATGCACATGCAACACTGTAGCAGCCAAAAGCCATATATGTAACTAACTCTATTCTTTCTGTTACTCAGTGTCTAGCCTTTTGTTATTCGAGTGGGGAACAGGGAAGGTTGAGAAGGAGGAAGAGGCAAAGCGCACACAGAGCGGCTTCGGATCAGGTTAACTGTTCCGCTATATTCTTCTAAGAAACTTCTGCTAACGAGAGCCCCCTGATGTGAAGGCATTATTCTAAGCTGGAAGACCAAACTGCTGCCTTGGTTTTCACTGTCAGCCTGCAAACCTGGGGGCTCTTCCTGCTGTGCTGTGGGGCTGTGTGTGTGCACAGGTCAGGAGGCCAAACACACCCTGAGTTACAGGGATGTGGTCAGTGGTCCTGCTTGGGGCAGTCCAAGTGCTGTGAATCCACCATCCCCAGCTCTGCAAGCTCCTGCTCACGGTGCTGCTGAATGGTGGATGTTCAATGATGGTGGACTAGGGCTAAACTTGTTCCCTGATGACCAACAAGTGCTGCTTTCAGTGATCCTGTGAACCACGGCCAATATGGGCAGAAACTTCCCTGGAGGCAGCCCTTGTAGCACCCTTTGAGCATGTGAGATGTGGGATCCATATCGGTTCTCTCAATGGGGGGTGAATTTTTGCACCGTGTGAGTGAATGGAGAACTTGAGGCTCTGCAGCCGCTGTCTGGATGCCCTTCACCAACCCTGCAGTTTCCTGCTTGTTTTTAACTGTTCTCCTAATTCAGTGTAATTACCTCTCCTAATTCATAGCTAATGCATGGATATTATTTATGCAGAGAATATGGCATGCAGTGACTATACCTATTTATATGCAGAGAATTCCTTTTTCCTATTTATTAGAAAGATATTTCTTCCAAGGATCTGGATAAATAAAAGAAAAAATCCACGATCTGATTTTAAGCCCCTTATTCAGACATAGTGCCAATCTATATGCAGTTACGGGCACTTGTGTCTGAGACAGTGCCAATCTATAAGCAGTTACAGGCACTTGTGCCTGAGTAAGGAGTAAAAAATCTTATCCATTACACAGCCAAGAAGTTGGTAGTATTTAATAATCACCCGCCAAGTATGCTCAGACTCCAGTCTGTGCCTATATTTGGCATCCAGATATTCCTGCTGTGGAATATGCCACCCATGGAAAAAATGCCAAAAATAGACTAAAGTTCCTGTTGCTTTTCCAGAGTTTGCTTTTCCAGAGTTGAAAAAAAAAGTGAAAAAACTTGAGTTTTTCGAACTCTGGATAAGAGGCTGTTTACTGTAATTTGGTGGACAGATTTATTTTACTGTGGTGAAATCATGCCTGTTTATCCTACTGCATTATCCTGTTTGTAGCTGGCTCCCTTTCTGCTTTCTAGCTGGTCACAAGTTTTCAGTGCTTCTCGTATGAAGATTCAGACTGTAAAGACAAAATGAATTAAGCAAAAGGAGGCTCTTTTCTTTCCAAAATGAAAGAATTCATTCTTGCTCAAATCTTGCAGCTGCCCATGTTGAGACAGTAGAGGAGAGAGGGGCTTGGTTTGCAAAGAAGATTAGACAAAATCCCTGGAGAAAAAAACAGTTGTATAAATTATGAATCCTGCTTTTAGAATTAATAGCAATTAATTAGCAAATATTAGTTCAGTTGTTATCCTTTTTAGGATTATGTAATTTATATTTTAAGTTGCAACTTGCTCGGGTGCCTTTGCCTGCGGACAAGGCGATTTCTCCCTGTTTGGCAGCAAACACTTCACTGACCAGCTCCTTAGTTTAATGGTACCTAATGGACTTGATACAAGACGTGGTTTGAAACTGCGTTGCCTGTGTTGGGTGGATTTGCTGATAAATGTTGTTTCTGGGGCTTTAAAACATGGGGATGTTGTAGGTCGTGATTACTAAGGTGCAGGTTTGTTTAGCTTTGTTCATTTGTACATATATGTGTGTCTGTATATGTGTAAAAAATGCTGATGAGCAATAAGAACATAAAATATTACTTGGATTTAAGTGAGATTCTTAATTTTTTTTATATTTCAGTAGGCAAATACATAACTGCTTATATTATTCATAGTTGCAGCTTTTTATAGGGTCTAGGACTGTCAAGTGCTAAATATCTCTGATCATCAACGCAACAATGCTGATGTGTTGAAAAAGGTCATTAGCAGACTGCTAATATCTATAGTATTATTTTGGGGGATAAGTTTGGGAGGAAGGTTTTTCACTTCAGCTTTGCTTGCTCAGGTCGAGAAGTACTTAGGTGTTCCTAAGCATTATATGTGTGGTGTGTTTTTTTTAGGAATTTTATAGACAATGTCCTAGGGAAGGGTAGCCTGTGGCTAAAACTAATGTTGATAGCTGAAAATGTAATGTCTCATACACAGGTGGCTGTTGACTTTGTGCATGCTTAATTAAAAAAAAAAAAAAAAAGGGCAGAAAATAATGTCAAACTTTTGTATGCTTACTTGGATTGCCTTTCCTAATTGCTAGTGCTTATCAGGGATATAGGGAACTGTTGCTCTTAACTGTCAAGCATTTGTGTAGTAATGGTATTATAATGCCTAAAATGACAGCTAAAATAAGATATTTTTTGTTACGAGAGCACATCTCTTTGTAGAAGACTCTTTTTGAGTAGCAGAAAACAGAAAGGAAGAACCCTGTTGAAAAGTGTCTAAGAAAGCAGAATCATTTCAAGTAGGATCACTACTTTGCTTGCTTCTGCATCTATCATCTAGAAATAAGTCTTAAAAATCCTATATATGATTAAATCTGAAACCTCTGAATGTTTTGTCTGGAGGTAACTTATTCTGATGCATATAAAGGGGCAGGAAAACTGTGAGCTTTTGTGTCCAAGTTTGTATTTTTCCAGCTTTGTCGGGAGCACTGTAAAAACCACCTCTCCATTTTTCCTGCAGAGATGATGGTGGAGGAGGAACTGCCAAGGTGAATTTTGTTCATATTTTGGATGAAGGTTAAAACAGATTCTCTGCTTTATCAGACATGATTCCCCCACTGCTATTACAATATAGGGAGCTGGGAAACGTGTTAATATTTGATATTTCTGAAGAAACATAGTGGGCGACATTAAATATTTACATCTCTCTAGAAAGCCTCATCGAGGCCACCCGGGATACCTGGGTCTGCATCACACACGCTCTAATTCACCCTAAACACCCACTGTTTGCTAATCTGCAGCCCCCTCTGTGCCGATAATGAGCAGGAGGAAATGGAAGCAGCGGGGATGACCTGCCGCTGAGAAGCCCCAGTTTCCAGGCCTGGCTGTAATTCTTCCAGCAAACTCCTGCCGCCCGCGCTCTGCTTTGAAGTTCAAACACCTCCGTGTCCCTGCTTGGGCCGGCGGACTCGTTTCCTTGTGGAGAGGGGCCGGCAGCTCCGGCCTTCCTGCGTGGTGGCCCTGGCCGAGGTCGGGGCGGCGCGGGTCGCTCTGCCCCGTGCCGAGGACGTTGATGGCTCGTGTCTGCTGGTGACAGCTCCCAGGCTGCTGGCCCTGTTGCACCATCCAGGGTGTGCGCGTGGGCCTGTCACGGAGGGGATTTTCCATGGGGAAATCTGCATTTGAGCCGGTGAGCAGGTACGGGCTTTGCACTGCTGATGAGCCCTGGGGTTCAGTGAGCTCCCCTCATCCGCAGCACTCGGATGTGTGGATAAGGAGCAACTGCTTCCAACCCTAACCCGGCACCACAGAGCCCGTCGCTGCCCCTTGGCTTCTGCAGCGTGTGTGGAACAGCAGGTGTTTTGGGTACATGGCTCTACATCTGGTAGATGGCTCGTGTGTACCATGGTCCCTATGTAGTCAGGCCACTCTGCAACTCCTCGCTCCTACGTGTCTTCCTTTAATTGTAAGACAAATATTGCTTTCTCTAGCAACAAGGCGAAGGTTGCAATCGGTTTACAACCTGAGATACTGCAGATGGCACAAGTTGTATTGCTAGCTCATGTCTTCATTAGTTATCCAGGTACACATAAGTTTCTGGTATGCTTTCTGCTCAAAGAAATGCTTTTCACTTTGTGTATGCATGAGACATGCAGCATTAGTTACAACACTTGCCTTGTATAAGATGACTGCTGAAAATCCCACGGAGACTTCAGTCCTCTAGAAGGTGCCACTCACCAGGTTTCTCGTTTGTGACAAGGATGGAGAAATAAAGGGTTTATTTACAAAGGTTTTGCCAGACTTGCTTCCCTTTGTGTTTTGGTGGGCAGTGGCAGAGGTGGCAGGACCTTCAGCCCCTGTGGTGGCTCAGGCACTAAAGAGCTGCACAGACCCAGCTGTGAGGGCTCTGTGGGCATTGACACCTTCTCTGGGTCTAGCTGAAAAATACTGAGTGCTGTTGTGAGTTGCTTGCTGGGGTAACATGGGCCTGAGTGGTGACCTTGGCCCTTTGGCCCAGGACTTTGACCCGAGGGCGCAGCAGATGCATCTGGACATATGTTTGCACATTCACTCATGCAACAACCGTGAGAGTGCAGGTGCACGAGCAGGCATTGGTGCACCTGAAAAGCTTCATGTAAATGCACCTGCTTTGTGGCATAGGTCGTTCTGTCATGCTTGCACTTGCTGGACATCTTAGACCTTGAAGGTCTAATCTTAGACATCTTAGATGCTGGACATCTTAGACCTGCACTTGCTGGACAGGAGCTGCTGGACATCTTAGATCTTGAAAGGTTTGTGTTGGTCTTGCCCTTGCCCTGTCGGAATGAACAAATCCTCTCCTTTTCTGAGCACAGCCCTCCCTCCATGGTGTGCCTGCCAGGCCGGGCAGGACCATCTGCTTTAGGCAATCTTGCTTAAGCCTGGTTTGAGGTAGCAGGTAAGTGCTCCACTACAAGTACATGCTGCCCATGGCTGTTTGTCACCACCCTCTGCTGGGGTTAACAACTTGCACACCTCTTCAAAGAGGTTGCAGAGGGGTCCTGGTTACCATTTCTACACTTTCCAGCAGGATCAGTCAGATTAGTTTGATCCACTGATTAGGAAAAAAATCTAGGAGCTAATTTGGCTCATTGATTGAAGCAAGCTAGGAGGAAACTCCTAGGCCTGAGAGGTCATTGCTGGCCGGTGGTCACTGGCAGGCTGCTGGGAGTGTGGTTGTCTTTGTCTGGTGCTGTCAGATCTGTAAGATATTTTTAGTGGGAGCCTCTTAATTTGCATGCAAATTGCATAACGCAGCAAACCACATGCCAAGAAGCAGCTCTCACTGTCTCGTTGCTGAAAGCTCCAGATCCCCAGCATGCAGCATCGCCGCCGGCCCCGCTGCCTCTACCGCCTTCACACGTGCACTGTCAGCGCCCAGCACGGGCGTTTGCAGCGGAGGAAACGCGACTGTGCAGACACCCGGAGCGCTGTCCTGGGCAGGCATCGCCTTTCCTTTTCCAGCCTTGGATTCCCACCAAGTCAAGGAGCGTTTACTTCTTGTCTCTTTCCCCTTTCTGAAGACCATTTGCCATGTGCTGCTATGAATGTCTTTGCACAGGACAGTGCCTCAGTGTTACCCTTCAGGCTATCCCCAACCTGTCTCTGCACTGCTGGTTACTCCTGTGAGCGACTCCCTCTCCGAAACCCACTCACCTCGCAGTCTCTCTGCCCAAATGCTGCCTGCTGGCTAAGTGCGCAAACCTGCTCCCGGGGCTCGTGACCACCTTGTCCTTCCTTATGTGACACATGCACTTCCAGGCGTGCTTGTCCCATCATCAGGTGAGAACATTATGGGTGCACACTTACAACAGCAAAGAGAATTTCTCCTCCTTTGAAGTAATAAGCTGTGCTTCGTGGGATGCAAGCTCCTGTGAAAACAGTCTCACTTGTTCAAAGGAAAAATATTTCTGAAAACTGTTAACCTCTCTATTCAAAATAAATGTGTCACTACTCTAAATATTTGATAAGGAAATATCCTTACACTGAAATTTTCCATGCTTGTAGCCTAGTTGCCTTCTCTACTGTTGCTTTTCTTTATCCTCTTAAAAAATAATGATGAAAAAAGGGGTCAGTTGAGTGTAGCTGAAGCGTTCCAAGCAGTAATGCAAGGAAATGGCACAGAAAGGTCCCTTGAGTCACATGGTGACTCAAAGCAGTCGAGGCAGCCGCGTTCCGGCGCGGCAGAAATGTCAGCGGTTGAGCGCGAGCGCAGCGCTGGCCCGCGGGCCGCGAGCGGAGCCGGCGCCGCGCGGAAGCGTCGCGCCGCGCGCCCCAGGAAGCGGGCGGGAGCCGCGGGAGCTGCAGACGCCGGCGACCTGCGACGGTGCCAGCAGCGCAGGTTGGTCCCCGCGCCTCCCCTTTGGCCGTGCCGAAGGGCTTTGGGCTTTGGCAGCCCTGGGGCCGCGCTGGAGCAGCGAGTGTCTCTCACACTCGTTGCGTGCCGGGCGGGAAGCGTGTCCGCCGTGCGCGAGGCCGGGGCTGTGTGCGCGGGAGAGCTGCGCCTCGGGCAGAGCTTTGGGGTGGTCATAGGATCAGTGGGTTTATTCGCGTGCAGCTTAAAACTCTTGCCTGCGAGATCTTTTTGTTTGGTCCAGCTGGTGGTGAGAATGTAGCAGTTTTGTTGGATTTTGCTGGTATATTCCCTCTTATCTCTCATTCCTCAAGATGTCCATTGAGGAATTAGGTGTTTTTTTGGCTTAGAAATTTTCTGTATGAGGGGCAAAGCAGAAGCTCCACGTGGAGTGCTCAAGGCGAGCAGTTGTATCAAGGGGCACGTTTTATCCCCCCCAGGCAAAGCCACTCTCTTGGTTTTCAAGCATTGTTAGAACATGGCAATGAATTAACAGATCAGAACACAGGATTGGAATGAAAGTCGAGGAAAAGGGGCACAAGGCACATGGAGCAGGATAGCAGCAGCACTGTGCTACATCTGAGGCTGATGGAAGCCAATGGAGCCGGACACTTGCCCGGAGCAGGGAAGGCCGGGTCCTTCCGGGGTGCCATGGTCCGTGGGGACGGGCTGGAGCCGGATGCACCCGGCGCCTCTGATAGCGTGAGCGATAGCGATCTCACACGCGGCACGGCTGCTGGGGCCCAGAGCTGCAGATTTCAGAGCCCGCTAGTGATTAAAATCAGAGATTTGGGTCTCAAACACACTTTTGTGAAACTGTTCATATTTCTCTCCATGCCTTTAAATTATTTTCTTTAAAAAAATAAGGGGGGGGAGGGGAGGGCAAATTTTTGTGGCCGTGTGATCCAGCGCGTGTCCCTGGCCTGGCCGCGGGGCTCGGGGCCGCTGTGGCCGCAGCCCGCAGGGCCGGGAAGCCACAAGCCCTGCCGGGCGCAGCGCTGCCGTCCAGCGCTCCTCCTCATCCTCGCGCCGGCGCCTGCAGCCTCCCGCCGAGCTCCGCGCCGCTCGGCCCTGCCGCCCTGAGCGGGGCGTGATTTTAAACCCAGCGAGGTAAATCCCCCTGCAGACACTTTAATTTCCGCTTAATCGTCCTTTATGGAGGTTCATCTTAAATAGATCAGGAGCCACTTTAAGCTCACTTAAATATAATGGCTTATCGGTAGTGCATCTGAGCCTCCACGCGGAGGTTTGTGCTAGATGTCTAAATTTGGATGTAAAAGTAAACCGATACATTTTTCTTAAATAAATAAAGCCTGATGTTTTACTCCACCACTAGGATCAAGTACAGTCCATGAGAGCTGGAGAGTAAAAGAGAGGAGGAAATCCTGAATGGGCCTGTGGCACCAGCTCCTATTATGAAAATCAGGGAAAGAATGTTTCTTTCCCAAACAAATTAAAAGAAATCTGCAAAAAGAGGAAAGGGAATAAAGAGTACAGACTAAACAAAAGGAAATAAATATGGATTGGAATGGGAGAGAAGGAAACTGAAAAAGAAAATACTAAAAAGTGGAACCAGATGGGCACAGGTTTTGTGTTCAAGACCTCTTTTACTGAAGTTCAGAAGGAAGGGAGGACAGGAGCGTGTGTGTGGGGGGGTGCCATTGTGCTTGAGTACAACTTCATTGGTAAAATCCATGAAGAAATCTTTCTTTTTCTATGTGATCTCGTTACTGATACTATTTAGGTTGCAATAGTGTCTTGATAGAGGCAGCCGCCTTCTCTTCATACGCTGCTGGTCTATCCTACAGAATTTCTAATTAAGCAGAGAAAGGACCCACAGGTGTGCGCCAAGCTTGCATAATCCCCAGGCATTTGGAATTTGCAAGTAAAAGCTCTTTCCTTTTCCTTGCAGGAACGCACAGCCTGGGAAATGGTGCTGCCTTATAACTGACTCGAGCCCCCGCGCGCAGGGCTGGGCTCGCCAGGCCCGGCCTTCCCTCCCGGCCTCCCTCCTTCTGCTTGAGAGGTACCCGAGCCGGGAATGCGTGGGGAGGACACGGGAGCGGGGAGGAGCTGCTGGGCGGGAAGGGGCTGAGGGAAACCAGTCCCTGGTGTGGATGCTCTCTGCAAAGCCAGGAGGCACAGAGGCCTCTTGTGACTCCTGCTAAGTGTCCGATGTGATGATATTGGGGATTTTATTTCCAGGACAGGACTAATAACAGTACCAGTGAGTTTGCTGATGTGCTGTGGTGCAGCACAGCTCTGCTGGTGTCGGGTTCCGACGTGTGCAGCAGGTTATTTCCCTTCCAGGGACACGGGCTGGAGTAGAGGGCTTAAGACTTCACAGGCAGCTCTGGATGCAACAGGCACATATGATTTGATCAGGTGCATGGGATTCATAGGGTCCTGTCTTAAAGCAAGTGATGTTGTTATACTTGAAAACTGTACAGCAAGGCCCCAGTGTTCAGAGTCTCTGCATCAGTTGTAAATAGGGTGACAATACAATAGGGTGACAAAACAATAAAAATTACAGATAAGAAGGTTTAGGTTAGGTATTGGTGAAAACCTCACTAGCTGTAAGGTTACTGAAGTGCTGGAATAGAGGCCTGAGATATTTTACGTTTTCTATCATTGTGGCTTTTTAGGAAAAGCAGAGATAAACACCTACAAGGAACAGTAGAAACGTAATAGATTGCACTTAAGCAGGAGTGGAAGAAAGTGCCCTCTACCAGCCTGTTGTCTGGTCTACATTTCCATCTTTTTGTTAACAGTCAGTTTAAATTTCTTTCCCTGTTGATGAAAATGGATTAATTACTGCTAAGGCTCTGGGTGGTATTTCCAGTACTCAACTTCTCGGGGAGGGCAGGTGACCTGCTGGGGATCCTGAGGAGATTTTTTTTTTTTTTTCTTTTAACTTGGGAGTCACCAGCTGAGTTCCCTGTGCTGTGTAGTGCGGCAAAGTACTGAATTGGAGGTTAACTTAATCTCCAACCTTAAAATAAGTCCAGCTAAGGTCTCAGCCGTATTTTAAAGGATTCCTCAGATAAAATGCTAGCTTTAGCTAGGGTTTAGCAATTGTAACAACTACTACTTGAAGAAAATATGAGGAAATCTGAGTAGCCATGTGGATTACAAGGACTCGTCAGTTAAGTGTTTTGGAAAGGGGAAATGCAAGTATTGAAGAATGCTATGTGGCTGCTTTGGGGTTTGTGGGTATGTACTTTTTTCATGGCACTGGTATGCCGTACCATTCCTTTTTTTAGATGAAACAACACCAAACTACTACTCTTTGTGCAAAAAGAACTGCTTTCTGGGCACCACAGGAGCCTGGCTAGATCTGCTCCCTTGCACGGAGGCAAAATACCTCCAATATCAGCTGCTTCCCGGGCTCCCACCGCATTCCCGCAGGATGGCTCGGGGCTGCCACCAAGCACAGCAGTGGGATACCTGCTGGGACCTCCTCTCACAGTGGAGCTGTGCTCTTCAGGGCCGGCGCCTTTGGCTGCTCGTCCTCCAGGGAAACACTCGGTTCCTGAAGCTTGAGGGGGCGGGGGGAAGAGTGTAATATTTAAAATGAGACACAGATAGCTGGATGAAATTGCTTGCTTTTAAATAACAAGCCTGGCAAATTCTCTGTTTTCATGTGCGTGGACTTTGCTGGTCTCGCAGATGAGAGGTGTTAGTGCACGTGGTCCAGCCGGGGTAGCTGCGGAGGGTAACGCGGCTGCTCTGACTTCCTGCTCGGGAAGGCAGGGCCGCCTCCTTGCTCACAGAGGGACTCTAGTTCCTGCTGTTAATCCATGAAGGACTCCCCCCGCCTTTATTTGGCCAAATCCATTAATAATCATTCTTTCCAGCTTCTCTTTGTCACTCGCTAGCGGAGCGTGGGCCGTGCGCAGCTGTAAAAAGCTATTTCTAAAGTGAGCTCTGCAATAAATTGGAGCAACAACTTCTGCAATCAGAGCCATGGAGGAAAGGAAAAGGATTTTTATTTTGTTGCCTTGACTTTGCTTTGTGCCATGCCTTAAGTGGATGCTCTTTGCAGGACTTTGGAACCTTGTAGGTCAGCATCCGTGTCCTTGCAGCTCCAGTCGCGCCGAGCGGCCTCGTGCCCCGATGGATGGATGGGGACAGTGAGGGAGCTCCCTGTGAGCCTGGCGCCTGCCACGGGGCAAGCCGAGGGCACTTAGTGAGGGCGTTTGTGAAGTTCTAACTGGATAGCAAAGTTATTGTAGTTACAGTTCTCTAGGGCCTATTTATTGAATTTGTTATTTGCTTATTTAAATCAAAACTGATTAGACTATAGGCCCATTTTTTTCCCTGAGGTTTTATTATTTTAAATTTTAGAAACTAAAGATTCAGTCATCTTTTGAAACAACTTAAAATGCTACTTAAAACAAATACAGGCTTTGCTGAAATTTAAATTTCTTAGAAAAACATTTTGTGCCAATCTAGATGGAACAAAGAGTCTACCTTTGCAGACGCTGTTACTAGAGACTCTTTTATACAAGTTTTGCATGGCACCAAGCTTAAAAGAACCACAAACTGATAGAAGTTAGAACTTGGAGCTTGCTGTCTGTTAGATATGTGGTTCTACACTTACTTTGGCAGTTTTTATAAACAAAATGTCGAAAGTCTAGTTTTAATTATAAGACTTATATGAGCAATGGAAACATTAGGTTAAATATGAAAAGCTGAACTGTGTGCCCGTATTGTGGCTCTTCAGACTGGCATCCTCCAGTGCAGCAGGGAGCGGGAATTTGTAGGTGCTTGTGTGTAAACTGCATCACCCAAGTACCTAGCCTGAGTCGCGGGCTGAAGGGCCCCTGGGCTTTTAAGCCAAGCCCCAGTTTTGGTGCTATCTTTCCTCACAGGGCTAGATTCTATAAATATTGTGTCCTCAATCAGCTACAAAATATATGTAGAAATAGCCCTACAAACCTTTTTTTTATGTAGCTGTATTCAAAAATATGATATGTTCTGAATGGTGTATTTGAGGAAGTAAATGAAACAGTGTGACTGAACTTGGTCACTAGGCTTGCTTAGAGTGGTGTAAACATGACGAATATTACTGTTCACTGGATTTTGCTCTTTGCATTTTGGCAGCTTATTTAGAAAATAATTGAAACTTCTCTTAGATGTGTCTTTCTTTTCCCAGTGACTTGGACATTTTTTTCTTGCCAAAAGGCAGCACTGGAAATGTTTAACAGAAAAATCTTCACATCAGTCAGGATGTTTTCCAGATTGGGCCCAATGGAAATATCTGGTGATAGGAACAGGACATGAGTGTTGTGGTGACTTGCGCACACGCAGCCTCGGATGCTGAGGGCTGAGGTCTCTCCTCTTACACACAAAGAGGTATTCAGTGCACTGGGGGTTATTAAGGATTTTTGTTGTCTTTTGTTTTTAAGTTTAAGGGTTAAATTCCCTTCACAGGAAGCCAGACTAAATCCGAACAGAACAGGCAAAATTCCAGGTCTGTCTTTCCAAGTCTGATTTCAGTGACAGTGCGGTGTCTGACCAGGAGCTGCTGTTCATCACACCAGTGAGTGCGGAACAGGAGATCTCTGCAGGGTTTCTATGTATTTTACAGGGTTTACATAAGTATTGGGATTTTGTAGCAGCCCCTTTGCTCCAGTAGCCGGTCTTGGAGGTCAGTAAGTCCTGGCCAAGCCAGCACAGGGTATAGGAAGCCTTCAGTTGCTCCATGTTGTACAAGAAAGCAAGAGCTATGGAACTACAGAACTACATTTTTAAAAGAGGGGAAAAAAAAGAATATTTGGTCTGTAAACCTTTCATATGATGCAAAGAACTGAACAATATAAAGATCAAGGGCAATCTTAAATATATTTTGCTTAATGTTATCTGATCTGTTGATATTTTTAAGACATCTGAAGATGGTTTGAGTTGTCTCCCCAGAGGGCAGAGGCCCTCTTCCTAGCAGGCAAAAGGGATGCTGATGTTCGGAGCGTCTTCGATGGCTTGTGCAAATGATCACTTTGCCATCCATGCCACCTCCTGCATGTGCAGATGCCCAGGGCACGCTGCCCCACTGCACACGCTTTGGGGTTTTCAGGCTTTGGACGTGGTGCTCATTTTAATAACTGTCGGCTAGCTGTTACCTAAATTACGTGTGAGAGTTTCATTTTGTAGCTCTTCTCCAAAAAGGATCTATATTAAAACATCTGAGAAGATTTAAAAAAAAAAAAAAAAAAAGAAAAACCTTAAACTGTGGAAAGTGAAAGTGTATGTTTTGTATGTTCATTTACCCTCAATAAGCTGATTTTTTTTTATGTTTTAACTTTGCTTTATTTGACAGCTTGCATTAATTCCCTTGCAAATGCAAATTATCAAAGAAAATTATTTTGTCAAGCCCATCAGTATCTACAAGAACCTTAAAAACTCCTTAACAATATTATTGAAATAAGCATTTAAATAGCAGATCAAATGTCATTTTTTAACTTTGTGAAAAATTTAGGTTTGGGGCCCAAGAAGGTAAGGTTTCATGCAAAATGAGTCCATTTTGGTGTCTAGCTGGTCTGGAAGGTCCAGCCTGTGTCTCTCTCTGGTTGAATCTCTACCCAGGCTGCCAAGTCCTGTTCTGTGGCAGGTATAAAGGGGCTTCTTTGGTGATTCTCCTGTTTTTTTCAAATCTGATTATTTCTGTTCAAATACTTTCTGCAAAGTTATAAAGTCCGGTTAGGCCTCTTCCAGCACAACCAAAAAGCTGCCTTGAGCCTTTCTACCAGCTCTAGTGAAAGTAAAATTGAACTCCCATCTTTACCCATTTTAGCATAAGTTTGGGGCCTCAGCACTTTGCAGCTTCAAATCATGCAAAATTAACTCTTGGAAGGAAAAATTTCTTTTAATTAAACGCTACCGGATGTGGTTGCCCATTCCTCACGAAATTGATTCATGGGGCTTGCCATGCTGAACAGAAGCTTTTATTGATGGTAATCTGGCTCTGAGGTGGGACTCGTTTCTCTGAGCTGTCTTTAGCTGAACATTATGCAGATCTGGGCTTGAGCTTTGTTTTGTTTTTCCCACACTCTGGACAGATCAAGCTTTGATTGTTCCTCTAACGACAGGTATTCAAGTTACTCTCTAATTCATGCGGACACCTGGGCTGTAAATACTCCAATGTGCTCTTGCTGATAGAGCTGTTCCTTCCCTGCTGACTGCACCAGTCACTTAACTTTTTGTTTGGACTTTGGATGTGAAATTTGAACAAACCTCTTCTGTATGCTGTAGTTTTTCTACATTTTTATAAGAATATTGTAATATTTACAAGAGAGGGATTGGAAAACAGTGTGTTAAACTCATTCCATATGTTTGGCTTTTTTTCTTCCTCAGACTTCCACTTCAGAGGTAGTCACTATTCTAATATGATTTCATAGACGCTTGCTTTATTAGGTCAACAAAATCAACTGTGAAATTAGTAAGGCCAAGTTGATAGTGTTGAAGATAGTTTTATGTTTTTTTAATTTAAAAAAAAGCCTTTAAGCAGTTATTTTAATCTGAATTTATGCCTGCTGAGAAGTAGAATAATCTGACATAGAGATTTTTTTTATTATTTTTTATTTTATTTTATTTTATTTTTTCTTCCCTCCCTGTATGCCTTTATAGTAAAATCCTTTCTTGCTGAGGCTGCCCGTCTCCCTGCTGGTAAGAAGAGACAGATGAAGACACTTCAGGGAGTGGAGATATGAGGGTCACAGCGTTATTAATGCACATTAATCCTGTGAGGATGTGGCGCGGGGGGTCACAGCTTCCACTGTGCAGCCTCTGACCCCAGACAGGCTATTCCCAGCCCAGCCTCAGATCTCCGCGTCCCCACCACAGCGAGGGGGACCCCCGGCAGCATGGTGGGGAACTGCGGTGGGCACAGTGTGACCAGCAGCATCCCTGGGCACTTGCACCATGTCTAGTTCCTCGGATTTCTTGCTGTGCAGGCTCAGTGTTGGAGCAGCTCCAGCCTTCTCCAAGTGTTCAGGTTAATTCCTAACTCCTGGTATTTTTTGGTACACCATGAAACAACAAGGAGAGGTAAAAAATCCACCAAACCTCTGTCGGTTTGTTTCAAAGGGCAGAATTTCTTTCATGCTACATAAAGCAGAAGAATTCCAGACTACGTATGCATACAGCTCCTCTACTCAGCCAGAAAGGCAGAAAAATTAATGTGAATTTTGTTTTTATTCACATGAATGAACCAGGGAAATCCAAGGGCCAGTCCACTCTGTTTTGGCATCATTCACCATGGGTGACAATGTGAATGAACTGTCCTTCCCTGGTGTCACCTACCCGTTTGTGGGTATTATGTCTGTCACCTTCACAAATTAGCCTGTTGGGTCAGGCAGTTGAGCGGCCCTGTGTTGTGCAGATGTATTGACAGGTTTGGCATTAGTGGAAAAAGTCTTGTTCTCTAGGTCAATAACTTAATGGCTTCTGATTGAGGGCTGAATGAAGCTTGAGGTAATTCGGAGAGAAATGTAATTTCTGAATTGGTCTACCAGCAACTCGTGGATCTTAAGAATGCAAAAGTTTGTGGGAGAAAGTTGTGTAGAGCAGTGCACGCTGCAGGATCTCCACATGACACTGAGTGATGGGCTCTGCAGTAATGAGACACTGGAAAAAGCAGCCGCATGCGGGAGCTCCGGGCGTGCGCGTGGAGAGCAGGACTGCAAGCACTCGGAGAGGCCGGGCTAGGGAGCAGGATGGAGGGCCAGGTCAGAGGGTGCAGGCTGGACTGGGGGGCAGAGGCCCACGGGTGCTGCCCACATCCGTCACCGGCGACGCTGGGCAGCTCGCCCAGAGCAGCGTGCTGTGTGGTAGGTCAAGCGCTCAGGTTGCCTCAGAGCTGCCCTTGCTGATGGGTGGCTAAACATTGCAGGGAGCTGCTCTGGGTGGCCCAAGGGGGTGCCCAGCATGGGTGCAAGGAAATTGCTGCCTTGGTGGTGTTGGTCTGGGAGAAAAGATGCCGCTGCTGATGGATTGTTTTTCACAGGGGGCTTTGGCCAGGGCAAAGTTACCAGTCCTGAAATGCTGCTTCCACCAGAGGTGGTTGGGGCTCTGACCCGCGGGGCACAGGTCTGCAGCGCAGCGGTGCAGTGGGGTGATCTCTGAAGCCAGCCCTTGCCTGGGGTCCTCCAAGTACCCTGAAAAATCTGTCGCTGAGAAGGAAAAAAGCCTTCCTAAAAAAGCTTGGATTCGAGCAGCATGGTGACGCTGCGGCGGCCCGTTTCCTCGCTGTAATTTTCCACAGCTGCAGCGCGGCTGGATCGGCCGCAGCCTCTGGCAGAGGCGGCGCACTGGACGCAACCCCAGCGGAGCGGGAGCCGGAGCGCGGCGGCTGCTCCTGCTGCTCCCGGCCCCTTTGCGGCCCGGCCAGGCCCGGGGCCACTTGTCACTGCCCCGCGGGGCCCGTGCCCTGCTCTGCCCTGCTCTGCCCTGCTCCGCTGCGGGTCGGGCAGGCGAGAGGAGGCTCCGCAGCCTCCAGGCTGTGCCCTGTACCATTTCATAGGAGGGGGCCTCTTTTGCTCTCATTGGAAAGAGCCGCTCGTAGCACTCGTTGCAGGCCCTGCTGAGAGTTTTTCTTGGAAAAACATAGAAAAGCCCCAAACAAAATCATCTTCCTCTCTCTCTAGTCAGCATCTGCCCAGAATTTCCCTTGGTCTCAAGTATCTAAAATAACTTCTCTCTTGGTCTCTCTCCTGACCATTTAGTTCTTTGCAAGCAGCTTTTTTTGCAGCATTAACACTGCCACAGCCTCCTCTGGACAGGGTAAAAACGGATGTGCACGTGCCCTTGTGATGGCCGTTCACAAACAGCAGCTTTCTAACCTTTGCACCAAGGCACTTCCAGCCAGAAGCCGTCCCTAAGGCCGGGCACTGGTGTTACCAGTCCCAGAAATAGTGTGGGTGGTGTTTTGGCGGCACCCTCTTCCTGCGAGCCCCCAGGCCCAGGCACTTTGCTCCGTTCTGCAGCCAGGTCGTGCGTGTGGCCACGTCGGCACCCGTCAGGGCCTGGGGTATCACCAGACACCCAGGCCGTAGCACCTCAGAAACACTCGTTCTTTCCACCCAGGAACTCCTCCCCAGGGTGCTCCTGGTTTATTGCAGTGTCCCGGTTGAGTCTTTTAGGCTTGGAAACATCTATGTGTGCTTACCTGTAGGTCTCTGTACATTGGCTTTGCTATGATTAAAAAGAGAAGAAGTATCTGGTGTTTCTCAGTAGGTATTTGCTGTCCTGGTGTTGTGTGGGAGCATCATTCTGTAATGCTGCTCTGGCTCAAAACTGTCTGCACTCCCGTACCAAGGTGTCCGACAGGGAGCTGCTCTGTGGGAGCCTCCTGGGCTCTACCAGGGGCATGGAGATGAGCAAAGGACTCAGTCCACCAGGGAAAAGGACAAAGGGCACCTAAGGAGTCTAACAGATTTCATATAACAACACAGTAGTCCTTTTAATCAAAATAGTTCTTTACGCCATTACAAAAAAAAAGGAAAAATATTTTGATCTGCATAAAACTGAATTTTCCCATGGGAAATATTTCTGTGTTTTTAGATCATTTTTCCAATTACCTTATTTTGTTTGCTTAGTAATTTTTTTAGAGAGAGAGAGAGAGAGAGAGTGCGCACACGTGCACATGTGTCTCTTTGGCAACCTAGCCTAACTTCCTCAAATTCAGATTTCTTGAACTTTCCTTTCTGCCACTGCAGAAGGCAATGCCTTCTGAACGAATGGGATCGATACTGTTTTGGAAGTTTGGCGGTGATGCACAGGGCTACAATTGACAGCTCAATTGGTGACTTCATGCATTTTCCCCTTGAATTCTATCAAGTCTTTTTTTTTCTGCTGTTGTTTGTTCCTTCCTCTTTTTTTACTTGGAAATTAATCATGCAGGAAATGATTAACCATGCAGAGCTGTCTGTCTGACCCAATGTGTTTAAGGGGGCCTGGCAGTTGCTGAAAATGTCTGACTATATGCAAAGAGCGCAGTTGCACCCCAGCTCTTCCCACTGTCCATTCCACATAGAGACCACTTGTGCTTTTTAGCATATATTCTTTAAATATACTATTGAAAAAAATATATATAATGTATATTTTAGGTACCAAGCATTTTAGGTTGGAAATGGGCTCAGGCTCTCACTTGTGCCCACACGCAGGGCAGAGCAGCTGCTGCTGTGCCCAGCTGTGCAAGCCCATCTATTTTTATGCTGCTATAGCCAGCTGTGCAAATCCCTCTATTTCAAATGATACAAAGCTTGGTGTTTGGAGCTTGGTGTCTTCGATTTTTGGTATAAGCATCTGTTTGTTGGTTGCATTAGTCTGCAGAACCAAGCGTCACTAAATGTTGCAATTCTGTATTATTTTGGAAGTAGTGGTAACTTACACCACTGTCTGGAATGCATGCAAGGAAACAAAATCTAGGTTTCAAAGTACTGATATTCCTTTAGCCCCTGTTCTCTGTTTGTGCCCTTCAATATTCCACAGCATTGAATATATCACTTAGTAGTTAATCAAGTCAATAATTGAAATTTATTACTATGTGGATCAGTTAATATTTCACAGTTTTCATAGTACCAGCTAATAGTAAATGAGCATAATGACTGTTTATTAAAATGTGATTTTTTTTTCCCTACTAACCAAATAGCAAATCAGGAGCAAATAATACATGTATGAGAAATAGTATATATGACAAATCTGAGTCCCTTGCTGAAGTACAACCCATCAACAAAGCTTCCCTCTAGCTGCAGAGCCGCCGATGCTCCCCGGCTCGGTGACGAGCGAGGGGCCGCGGAGCGGAGGAGCCGCGTGGCTGCTCTGCCCGGCAGCCCAGCAGTAACTGCACAGACCTCTCTGCTGTTACACTTCCCCCAGGCTTCTGCTGATCAAATTTATAATCAAGAATGTGCCGGGTTTTTTTCGCTTACATAAAGGAAGACAAAGAAATAGACTGTATGAAATCTAAAGGCCAAACAGCAACAGTGAGATGGGACTTTGAAGACAGAGGCCTATTCTTGCTGTGAAGTATCTATTTAAGTTTCTTGGCAAGGGGTGAGTCAAAGACTGAGGAAGGTAAGAGCGAAACAGTGTCATGGCATACACTTTAAGCTAAAATTTAACTAAAATGATGTGTTTGACTGTAAGTACATGCATTAAACTTGGAGGGGGTGTCTGACTCCTCCTATATATTTCTTCTTGATGGCTCCTGAGGGAAATATATGCTCTAGAATGCAGCACGGAGTTATAGGAGTGATATTTGACAGTTAAGTATTGGAGAGTTAGTTGTCCTTTCAACTGTCGTGGGTGCACTTCTGGCTGAGTATTTTGGCCCTATGTACTTCATCTCTAAACACTGGCAGAAATGTAAAATATGTGTGTTGGGTGATAAAGCATAGTCCTCTAAAGGCTCATTGACGGTTCCAGAACCACTTAATACTTTGTATTTATATGTCACATCTAGTTTATTTAGCTCCCCTCAAATTCCTTTACGTAGGAAGATATCACCAAAAAATATCAAAGCACCAACCTAAAGGGCAAACAGCTCTACTGAGTTGGACTTAGACTTCAGGCCAATTGTGCCTGAGTTTGGCCTGTTGCAGAACCTTGCTCTGTGTTTGCAAAAGGCCATCACACCTGTGTGCTAGGGGCTACGGGGCTTGCTTGGCACACTAATTTTTATAGCATTTTAATGGGTTGAAGGAATCAAAAGCCTGGTGAAATGGCCTAGTGGCACCGTTAGGCGAGAGACAACTGCAGCTGTGAAGAGACTGTGTTAAGAAACAGGATGGTTGTGGTTTGCAGCAAGAAATAATTTTCCTGTTGACTGTTTTTTTAAACAGGAAGTTGAAGAACAAAGCAGCGTTGCTCTGCGTGCTTTTAATAGGTTGCAGATTTTAAATGCTGAACTCAGTACAGGGGGACAGCAAAGGACAGGGCTTTGTGCAGAGCTTTGTGCAATGAGCGAAAGTTAGAAAAATGATGCGTAATTAACAAAAGTCAAGAAGATCGCTTGAGTATGAAACTTGTGCTTCCCTGGATATGTTTTCATTATTAGGAGTAACGTGCCGGTAGGAACGACAAGGAACGCTGTGGCCCTTTGGGAGCTGCTGTGTGTGTGTGCAGCGCCGTGCAGAGTCGCCCGTGCGGTTTCCCCTGGGCAAGTCCTCGCGTCCGTCGGCTTCCCCTTTGCTCCCCTTGCTCTTTCTCAGCAACAGGAAGGAGAACCGGCTTCTGCGGCAGAGCCGTGTGGAGCCTGCAGGGCCTCGGGCCCCCGGCAGCTCCCCTCGCTTTGCAAACTCAGCAGCCGGGCCTGGAGGTGATGCTGCTCAGCCCCTCTCCCAGCCGCTTTTCTCAAAAAGCTTTGTGCAAAATGAGGGTAAAACATCATTTCAGGAAAGTTTTCTTCTCAGGGAGGCAGATCAGCAATGTTTTATTTGGGCTCACAGCTGCCTAGGAGAGCTGTGTTCTATTTCTTTTAAAGCACGGGCATCTGATGAGAGAAACATGTATTTTTAACCCATTTTTCTAGCACATTTACGTATCTTGGATCATCTCGGGGCATTGCAGACTTTTTAGGTGGTGACTCACTTCAAATGGCAACTGACAATTTCGTTTTTTTTTTTTTTTTTTTAATTTACTTAGTCTCTTAAGTAAGTCTCTCTCTGTCGCCAGCATGAAGCTGATTTAATAGATCCTGCTCTATTACAGTTCTCCTTGGTGTCATGAAAATTAGCCAAGTGCTGTAGAAAGTACAAGAGTGTATTGCTGTAGATAACCACACTGAGGACAGTGCAGCTGTGTGGGGAATAGTCCTTGTTCCTCTTCCACGGCTTTTACCTCCCGTGTGCACCAGTGGCGTGAGCGATGGCCAGTCACTGTTACTGAAGCTGTCTCACATGAGAGAAAGCATGCAGGACAAAGGCGAGTATTCAACAACAAGCAGTATCTGTCCAGAAAGCACCTGCCTTGTGCTGACCTTCATTTATTTTTGGCTGCCTCTTGCCCGGGGCTGGACGCTCAGGCCGCCCTTGGGGACGCTGATGGAAGAGCTGATGCCTTCCTGAAGTAAAGGCTGGTGGTTCAGCATTGGGATTATTTTGCAGTACTTGCCTGTGGACGAGATTGGTGCATTAGGTGAAATCCCGTTTTGTTGTTTTTTTTGCTGCACGTGACCGGATTCCATTAGACCTGGAAAGTGCAGCGGGTCAGCCTGTTGGCTGCAGGGAGGGCCCGTAGCGGGATGGCCGGTGTTCCCAGAGGTGACAAGGGTCTGTGGGTCACGCGTGTCTGTTTTGCTGCGCAGGTTCCTCGGCAAGGCCCGGAGGAGCTCGGCCGCCCGCCATGCCGGTGCCTCCGCCGCCGGCGCCGCCGCCGCCCCCCACCCTGGCCTTGGTAAGCTCGGCAGGAGGGACATGGGCAGAACGAGCCTTCTCCTAGTGCCGTTTGCCGCGCTGAGGGGCGCCAAGGCGAAGGATGTGGCCCTTATATTGGGTATACACCGAATAAGAGGCATTTGGAGGATCCTCTTCCATATTTGTTGGTTCTGATGATCCATCCTACAAGAGGGATCGTTACTCCCACCCCTTTCCAGTGCCCACATGGGTACAAGCAGCCACCCTGGCTTTGCACCCTCCTCTTCCTCCCACACCCGTGTTCGGTTTGGCACAGGGATCCTCCATGGAGCATCATGAGGCCTCAGCAGCGGGTCTGGGCCCGAGTAACTGGACCTGCCACTCCCCTTCCATCGCTCCAGCCTGAGCTCCCACCTTCTCCCTTGCACTGGCTCTGGCCTTAGTCCCCTCAGGGCAGCTTGCAGGAAACCTCCGTAATACTGCCCTGAGACATTAGAAACATTTTCAGGAACAACCAACCCTAGACCAAAAATATCATATATACATATGCACATATGTATATGTGTGTGTGTATATATTTTATATATATATATATAAAATGTGTGTGTGTGTGTGTGTATATATATATAAAATATATATACACACACACACACTTCTTGGATCGTTCTTGGAAAACTGTAGCCACCAAAACATGAAGTAAAAAGAGAATAGCTCTGGAACAAATCTTAAACTTTGTAAGTCATAGTTCTCTTCCAGTAATTTCTAACTGTTGGCAGAAATTTAAACTTCTTAATTTACCTTCTCATACCATTATTTTCTCTGTTTATTTTTCCATACATGTTACACTTTCCAGATTGCAACAGGATGAAGGATCACGATTCAGTTGCAATCCATAAAGTACAAGCAGGTTCCTGCTTTTACTGAGACTTGAAAAGATTCATACTGTTAATAGTAAAGTGCAGCTACCCATAACTTGATCCACAGAACTAGATGTGGCACCCTACTAGGTCTAGGGCTGTTAAAACACAAACTGAGGTGTCTGGTGTATACAGAGCAGAACTTTGTAGCTAGAAATCAAGGTTTACTTTACCTCCCATTTCTCAACTTTATTTTGCAGGCAAATACTGAAAAGCCATCTTTAAGCAGATCAGAGCAAGCAGGGCGAAATGCTTTATTGTCTGATATTACCAAAGGAAAAAAACTAAAGAAGACTGTTACAAATGACAGAAGTGCTCCGATTCTAGACAGTGAGTATTACACAGTGCGATTGTGCTTCGGCGTGCTTGCATGGTGTGTTTGAATGCAGAGAACGATTTCATGTAGATGAAGCACCATGAGAGAAGCAGGTAAAATGCCAAAAAATGGTATAAATGAAAATGATTTCTGTTCATGGATTAAGTCAGCGGAGAAATCAATCATTACTTCTGAAATGTGGTAATTTGTTGACTCTTGTGAAGTATAGTTGATTTTTCTCATTTGCCTAAATCAGAAAGTGAGACAACCCCTTCAAGGAGCTCTACTGAGAAGGTGCAGCAGATCAAATGCACAGAAAAGCTCCTCAGCACCAAGAACAGCCTAGAGAACAAAGTGGACTTTTAAACCTCCACTTTGGCACAAACGACATAAAAGTAAAGGTGCCTTTTGCATGGCAGCGTTGCTTTATAAATGAACCCAGTGCCACTGCATGGAAACACGGGGCCAAAGCTGAGAGCCACAGCTCCTCATGCATTGCCCAGCCAGGGCTGTCCCTCCAGGCTTAACCTCAGCCTGCCAGACCGTGCTCCAGCAGAGCACAGCAGCGCTCCTTACCTGATGGAGAAAAGTCTCCCCAACAGCCTGAACCGCTGCTGTGTCTCACAGCACATCTTGGCACGTCCTGAGAGGAGCCTGCAAAGCCCATGTGCTGCAAAGCATTGGGAAGATGGAACAGAAACACAAGAGGAGCTGGACACGAAGTCAGGCCATGTCAGTAGAGCTGCATTTGCTGTCCAGGGAGCAGAGACGTTTCTTCAGACAGATTAGCCAATGTGTCACAACTCGGTCCAGGTCTGCCTGTGCAATTAGGAGCTGGACTGTGGTGGGAAGGTGATGAGGAAAGAAGCAAACGCTAGAAGCAAGGTGATCCAAGAAAAAAGAAAATGTTTCAAAAAGATATGGTCCTGCAATCAGCTCTGTACCTGGTTTTAAATATTTGAGTATTATCTCTGTAAGTACAGTACTTTCTAAGTGTTCTACAGAGCTGGAGAAAAAGCATTTAGGAGATTAAAGAAGATCTAACGAATAAGATTAAAATTACATGGTTTATTATCTTGTTTACATGAATTAGTAAATTGTGATGAAAGACTAAAACATAGCAGCAGCATTTTCCAGAGGTTCACACCCTACATGAGTCAGAGCTGAACTGAGCTGACATGAGAAGGTTGATGTTTAACATTCTTTCTTGAACACAATCCTTCTACATTTTTTTTCCCTAGGTGGAATTATTAGAAGTGATTTTCATCCACAGGTTTTAGAGAATGATATTTTTACCCAACCAAAGCTGTGGAAATTAAGATGCAGAGAAATTAAGCAGTTGATCCACAGCCATGCTGACCGTTGCCTGGGATCTGATCTCCACAAATATGCTGACTTGTGTCCCTGTTCATTTGGCAGTGATGCTCCAAATTGGTCCTTCCATGTATTTATAATTGTGGAAACACTTTCCTTTGAGATTCCCGGTTTTATCACAGCAGAAGTGACGGCATTGGAGAAAAATGGGAGAGGAAGAGAGGCTGAAATAATAATTTCCTCCTATTGGAAAAATTAGCTGCTAATGATTCTGTCACTGCATTTCTGGACCTACGGGAAAGTAATCAGAAATGAAATCGCTTTTCCCACTAGGCTTTGTGTAAATAAGTGGTTGTAAATAAGATGTGTTGCAACTATGCCAGTAGTGACAGAGGTCGATGCATTCCCAGAAGTAAACACTAGAGACATCTGCAAGAGGAGGAACACCTTAGTCTTTCTCCTAATTTCCCCTGGAATTACACATTGCAAAGATGTTAACAAAGGCAACATGATGTTTTCAGGGCTCCTACGTGTTTTAGTTCCACAGTGGCCATTTCTCTGCCTTCTAGTCCACAGCAGACTAAGGAAGAGTGGCTTAATAAAACACAGTAACTGTCTATTACATCACCTCTTCTGTGATATAACAGTGGTGTTGATGGTAGCTGAGGTGGTCCAACTTGAAGAAGGCTTTGTGTGTTTTGAAAGCTTTTCCATTTTTCCTCAGTTACAAGAGCTGCTCTAATCAAAGAGAGGAGTTTGCTGGTCAGTCTCCTGTCTGCGATTGGTTTGTGTATGTGTGTGTTCCAACAGAACCCAAGGGACCTGGAGGAGGCGGCGGTGGCTTTGGAGGAGGAGGAGGTGGCGGCGGCGGCTTTGGTGGTGGTGGTGGCTTCAGTGGAGGAGGACCGCCGGGCCTTGGAGGCCTGTTTCAAGCAGGAATGCCAAAGCTCAGATCTGCTGCCAGTCGAGATGCTGGTAAGAAGGACCTTGTAGGCTCAGTGCAAGCAAGGAAATGACAGATTACTTAAAACTTTAAAACGTTTATAGAGCACCAGTAAATTACCTGCTTGGGTTAGGAATGTCTCCAAACACCTTTAAACAGCACAATTAACTGCTTCCTATTTAAAAACCACATTATGTTTAGCACCACTTTTGTGTTTGAGCATACAGTCAAGCTAAGGTCTTCCTCAGGTACCCAGACACAAGGAGGGCTCTTAGGAAATGCAAATGGGTCTTAAATCCTGTTTGTTTGTTTTCCCTAATGGTTAGTTTTGCAAAGAGGTGAGTCTCCTCTTTCCACCCATCCTTGTAATTATTGTTGAAAACTAAGAATCTCAGCAGTGCTGAACTGGTACCTGCAAAGGCCCTGTCATTGCTCTGGATGTGCAGGACCAAAAGGGAACCCTGAGAGGATTCCCGATTTACTCTGTGCACAGAAAGAAGCTGCTTTCCAAATGGGAAGAACACCTGTGTCAGCACCAAGGCAGCATCATTTAGCATCTAGGTAGTGCATGAGGCAACCTAGCTCCAGGGTCTGCGTGCTGCAGCCAGGGGCATATCCTGGATTCCTCTGACCTTCAAAGCAGCTGCACAAAGATTTGTGCCCCTTGAAACAAGGGAGACGCTGCGACCAGCAACCTAAGGGCTCTGGGTGTATCATTCCCTGCTCCCTGAAGAAGGACCGGGCAACGGAGGTTGGAGGGGGTTATGAATCCCATGTGTCTTATAGACTAACAAATTTTTCAGCACATGTAGACAGAGTTGCTATTTTCTACTGTGTCACACTCAGTTTTGGGAACTGGTATTAATACTGAAGTTGCTGACGTAACTGAGCAGCAGTGCTTCAGCTGCGAGGCTGGCTTTGGATGGCAAAGAGCTATTAGCTGAGCTGCAGTGGTTAAATATCGCTACAGAGACCAGAGTCACCTTGTCATTGTTCTACAGCACACACCAAAATTGCTTTAAAAAGAAAAAAAAAGGCATTTAGGTGACAAACCCTGAACACCTGAGGGTCTCATGCCAAGACAGACCCGCTTGGGTCTTCACATGATCTTGGCTTTGGGCCCTTCGGAGCTCGTTTGGGTGAGGTGGCGCCTGGTTTCTCTGCGCTGTGCCTGTTGATGCGTGTGCCTTGTGTTGCAGATGCCGGGGCTAGCAGGCCGCCCGTGCTGCCGCCCGGGGGCAGGTCCGTGGCCGCCAAGCCCTTCTCGCCTCCAAGCGGGCCGCCGCGCTTCCCAGGAGCGCCTTCCAGCCAGAGAAGTGCCGCTCCGGAGCCACAGAGAAGCCGCCTGCCGCCCCCGCGGCCCGACGTGGGCTCCAAGGCGGACGGCGGCCCCCCGCCGCCAGTACCGAGCACGCCGCGGCCTGTGGCATCCAGCCTGCACGCGCGCGGCTCGCCGCCGGTGCCGGCCGTGAGCCGGCAGCCCAGCATCGGGCCCACACCGCCGCCCTTCCCGGGCAGCAGGAACGCCACCTTTGGCGGCTCCTTGCGCCCCTCCAGCACGAGCTCCTCGTCTCCCTTCTCCAACCGCCCGCCGCTGCCGCCCACACCAGGCCGCCCGGCTGAGGACAAGCCGCCCCCGCCGCCGCCACCGCCCGCCGGGCACCGGCTCCCGGGCAGCAGCCGGGACGCGGCGCTGCCGCCACCACCGCGCCGCACTTTGTCCCTTGCCTAGGACTGCTT